>NW_012123931.1:3876982-3911749 GCF_000951035.1 Colobus angolensis palliatus | reverse complement strand
GTAGTCCCAGCAACTTGGGAGGCTGAGGCAAGAGAATCTCTTGAACCCAGGAGGCAGAGGTTGTAGTGAGCCAAAATTGTGCCACTGTATTCCAGCCTGGGTGACAGGGCAAGACCTTCTCTCAATCTCTCTCTGTCTCTCTGTCTCTCTCTCTCTCTCTCTCTCTCTGTGTGTGTGTGTGTGTGTGTGTGTGTGTGTTGAAAGAATAAAAGTAGAGCGAATAACAAGTGCTGGTGAGACTGTGGTGAGATTAGAGCCCTCACACTCTGATGGCGGGGATGTAAAATGGTATCACCTCTGTGGAAAGCAGTTTGGCAGTTGCCCAAAATGTTAAACACAGAGTTACCGTGGGATTCTGCAGTCCCACTCCCAGGTAAATAGATGTTCCAAAGAGTTGAAAACATCTGATCACACAAAAACTTGTACACAAATATTTATACAGCATTATTCTGGATATCATAATAATAGCCAAAAAGTGGGAACATGTCCATGTCCATCAACTGAGGCACAGATAAACAGCCTATGACCTAGCCACACAATGAGGTATCATTCAGCAGTGAGAAGATGGGGCTTCCTGGTTCATGCTACCACATAATAAACCCTGAAAACAGTATGCTAAGTGAAAAAAGTCAGACACAAAAGGTAACATGTTGTACAATTCCATTTATATGAAATGCCTAGAAGCCAAATGCAGTGGTTCACGCCTGTAGTCCCAACTATTTGGGAGGCCCAGGTGGGAGGATTACTTGAGCCGAGGAGTTTGAATCCTGCCTGGACAACATAGCGAGACCTCATCTCTAAATAAATTATTTAATTTAATTTTTAAAAAAATGTCCAGAAGAGACAAATCCATAGACAGAAAGTACATTAGTTAGGGGACAAGGAAAGGAGAAGTGGCTGCTAACAGGCACGAGGTTTCTTGGGGGTGATGGAATGTTCCGGAGTTAGATAGTGGTAGGTGTCATACAGCATTATGAATATACTCCAAACCACTACACTGTGCATTTTGAAAAGGCAAAATTTGTGTTATATGAATCTTTTCTTACTAAATAAACAAATAGGCAACAACAGCCACCCCAGGGACATGTTTGGAAGGCCAAACTTGTCTGACTGGCTGGGTGGCTTGTCTATTTGTGTGTTTCTTAAAACAGCATTCTGCAGGACAGTCATTCTTTACTCGGGGAAACCGCCACCCCCTCACTCCACTCCTACCTCGAGACAAGGCCTCTGAGGAGCCGGTGGGAGGAGAGGGGCTCTGGGGAAACCTAGGGGACATTGCAGTGGGGTGGTGCCCTCTCCTTCGGTAGGTGCCCCCATGATGAACAGACTCAAGGTCCAGCTGCAGTCCCAGCTCTGGTACAGGTCCTGTCCCTTTCCTCAGTTTCCCCATCTGCAGTCTGCCTCTGAGGGTCTTTCTGAGGTCAGGATGTAGCATGACAGAGCCTGAGGACTGCCGAACTGCTGTGCCCTCTCAGAGACCCCTTTTTAGCATGCATTCCAGATGTGGGACCAGAGGTTGGGAAGTTCTTCCTTTGGTCTGACCACAGTATTCCACTCGGAGACAGCAGTGGGCAGAGCTTCCACTGAGTCACCCTGACTCAACTTTCATCAGCTTCAGGCCCCCGTAGGGGTCCTTCCCCCACCGGATGCTCACTTTGCTGTAATGGGGCAGGATGTGGGTTCCCTGCTGTTGGAGAGCAGCCCCCACAGCAGCTGCTCCCTAAGATGGTTCTGGCAGGAACCAATGAGAGGAGAAGGCTGATCTCCAACCCTGCCAGGGGCCCTGCGGCCCAAACAGAGGGCCTCTCAGCCTCTGTCCGTCCCAAGTAGGACAGATTGACAGGTCACCTCCCAGTCTCAGAGCCTCAGGGTGTCTTGGAACAGGTGATCCCATCATCTTCCTCTGAGGTCCAAGCCCCAGGTGCTAATGGACTCTGTGTAGGGAACCCTGGTCACTGGGGCAGACTCTGTCCCAGACCTGATCTTTGCCATTTTGTCAGAGTGGCCCACCTGACTGCTTCCCTCTGCTGTGTGTATCACTTGTATTAACCTCGAACCCAGCAAAGAGAGCAGGAGCTTGGGCCAGGCACAGTGGTTCATGCCTGTAATCCTCTGGGAGGCTGAGGCAGGTGGACAACTTGAGGTCAGGAGTTTGAGACAAGCCTGGTCAACATGGTGAAACCCCGTTTCTACTTAAAAAAAAAAAAAAAATTAGCCAGGCGTGGTGTAATCCCAGCTACTCAAGAGGCTGAGGCAGGAGAATCACTTGAACTCAGGAGGCAGAGATTGCAGTAAACCAAGATCGTGCCACTGCACTCTAGCCTGGGCAACAGAACAAGACCCTGTCTCAAAAAAAAAAAAAAAAAAAAAAAGGAAAAAGTAAAACCCCTGTTTCTTGAGGACAAAGATTAGATGCATCTTTCTGCTGTTCTGCTGTGAAATTTTGGTAAACTCCTTACCCTTTCTCAGCCTCAGTTCTTTGAACTATGAAATGGAGACAGTAATAATAGTATTGACCTCAAACGGCTGGTGAGAAAACTAACCAAGATAATTCATATAAAGTTTCAGAACAGTCCCGGGCAGGTGCATGACATATGCATTTGGCTTTTGTTCGCCACTATTACTACTTGCTTATTGAAGCTGAGCCAAGTGACTGAGCAATGTCCCTTTCTGGCAAGGAGGGTAGAGGCAACATTTCAGAAAGATGTCACATTTCAGAAAGATCCCCGGGCTCCTGTTGAGTCTGTCCCCATGCCAGAACCTGCCCATGGGGGCTCTAGCTCCTGCCCCAGCAGCGAGAGGGGTGCCTCCTTCTCTGGTGCCCAGCCCTAGCTCACCTGTCCTTCACAAGACTCCTTCCAGCACAGCCTGCACCACACAGGAGCCCAGTAAGGGGGTTGCTCTGAACAGGGAGCAGGCCCACATGCTGAGAGTGGTGGAGGGGTGCAGGTTCTGATGACCACCTGAACCCAGACTCCAGGGCAGGACAGGTCCTTACTGACCATAAGGGCTTCCTGCCTGCCCTCTTCCCATGCAATTGCCTCAACCCTGGGACACCAGGAAGGTTGAGCATTCCAGGAAAGCCCCGATCTGCCCAGGAAACCCAAGTACCTGGTGGGGCCTCATCCGGCCCATTGTCCTGAAAGGACAGGAACAAAGGCTCTCTCATCATGGCCACCCCCCTAGGGACGTCCAGCCTCCAGCTTTCTGTGGGTGGGGCAAATGATTGACCAGGCTTCCCTCCCTGCAGGCGCCTCCCTCTGGGGCCTCCTGTGGTCCAGTCATCCCTGGTCCCCAGCTCTCAGGTGGGTCACAGGGCATCTCAGCAGGACCACCAGGAAGAGCATCAGGAGGGGAAGGAGCCAGAGAGCCCTCCAGGCCAGCGCACTGCTAACTCCACATCTCATCTTCCTGTCTCATCCCCTCTGCTCACCTCCAGAGACTCCCCTTCCCCTCTCACACTCTTCGCTGGCAGATTATCATGGCCCAGAGATCCCCACCAGAGTCCCAGATATCAGTGGGGATACCAGCCTATTCCTCCAAGCTCCCAGTTGCCAGTGACAGGGAGGCAGGAACAGCCTGGAAATTAGCTGTGGGTTCTCCCTGAGCCTGTGGGCACGTGGAAAGAGAACTTCACCACCGCCCCCTTCTCTGAATACACATACAGGATCTGAGGAGGGAAGATTCTGTGTGGATGCCTATGTGCACAGATGTGCATGTCTGTACATGTGTACAGGTGAGCAGGTCATACGTGTGGTCCCATATGCCCGCATGTTATATATATGCATGCCTGTTTTGTGTAAGTGAGCATAAGAAGTCAAGCCAGAGAGAGAAACAGGAGGAACAAGGAGAGACAGAGAGAGAGAGAATAGAAACAGAGAACAGCAGGGAAACAGAATGAGACTGAGACAGAGAACAACAGAAGACCAGAGAGGTAGACAAGCTACAATTCCATCTTCCCTGATGCTGGTTGCCAAGGCAGACAACTCTCCTCTCACTTCATTGATGTTCTGCCTGTGTTTATACCCATGATTGGGGTGGGGTTCAGGAAAGGATGTATCAGGGCTAGGATGCCCCCACCTCCATACTCACAGGGCCAGTCAGGGCCCTCTGCAGGGGCTGCCGTGTCCTCAAGCCGAGGAATGGGCTTGGATCCCTTGGATGCCTTCCAGGGTGCGGGAACGCTCCCAGTGACTCTGGGCTCTTGAGGTGGCTGGGGAAGGGGAGCACCTCTGACAGGCCCCATGCTGGGGGAAACGTCCTGAGACTGACCTGTCACAGGCTGTCGTGCACACCAAAGAGGTCTCAGGTCTGCTGGGAAATGAGGGGCTGGTGGAGGTGAGAAAACCTCAAGTTCTAATGCCTTCCCAACACCTTTGCCTCGCCTGAGAAGCTTCTAGATTCCACCCACCCCTGTTTCCTTGGGGGAGGGTGTTGTGTGGAGGTGGGAAGAGGCAGGAGTCCAGGTTCTAGGCCAGGCTCTGAGGGGCCAGGTAGCTCAGAGCAAGAGGCTGGCCTTGCACCTGCTCTGCCTAATGGGACAGTAATGCCCACGCTGGCACTCCGCCTCTGAGGGCTGTGGTGAGGCCATGGGGAAATGTCAGGGACAAGAAGAGACCTTGGGAACCAGCTGTGGGAAGAACAGCCCCTGAGCTCAGCATTTCCCCTGGCTTCCCCGAAAGCCGGCCCCCAGGAGAGGAAGGTGACTGTGACTTCTGCTGCCACCACTTCCTGCAGCTGGGACCCTGCTCACTCAGAGTGTGGAACCGTCATGGGCCAGCAGTGTCACCTGCACACTCCCTCCTGCCACCAGGAAACCCTTCTGCAGGGCAGGTCCCCAAGCCCCATATCTCAGGCTCCGACCAGGATGTCTCCTCAGCAGTGGCTGCCCGACGTTGAGGGAAGGGGCGGGTCCCAGCTGGGCATCAGGATATGGAGGGTTTGGTTCCAGCTCTGCTACCGAGGTGCTGGTCGCCTCGAGGACTTTCCCTTGCTGGACCTCATAGAGGAGCCTTCCTGTATTGCTGAGCAGGCAGGAACCCCAGAAGCTCAGAGCCGGAAGGCACCAGGGCTTCCCACAAATGAAAGATGTGGAAGACCCAAAACAGGGACACAGGCCCTGGCACCTGAGCATTCCTTCTGGGCTCTACACAAGGTGTGGGTGGCACTGGAGCGACTGCAGGCTGCCAGATCCGAGGGGTAGCCCTGCTCCACCGTGGGCAGGACGAAGACATCATCTACTCCAGGGCATCCATGCGTGGGGTGGGAGCCGACAGACCTGAGGTGCTGCCTTCCAACTTGGGCCTGGTCCCCTGACTCCATCCTGTGCACCCAGCCCTTCGGCTCACCCTTTCCATGGCATGCTGCACTCTCTTGCACCCCGTGCTTTGCACGTGCTGGTTCCACTACCTGGAACACCTTCACCCCACTTATGTCTGGCTAGTGTCCCCTCCAGAATCGAGAGTGGACAAAGCATGGGGTCTGGAAATCCAGGGGTCAGGGTCCAGGCTGTTAGGAAAGGCAGAGTGGGAGGCAGACCCTCAGCAAGCCTGACAGCAGGGAGTGCTGAGCTCAGGGTTCTCAGGGGCCAGGATGGGACAGCAGCTGAGGAGATGGAGGTCGGTGGCTGGGGCAGATTGTGCAGACAGTCTGGATTGCGGAGGAGCTGCCGGGCGCAGGGCCCCGCTTGGCGCGGGCGGCTGTGGGGGAGGCTGAAACTGCAGACTATTTTTAGGCTCCTGCTGAATTGAGAGATGAGGATGCTCCGGGCTACAAGCCCTCATTCGCTGGGGAAAGACTAAGGGGGCCCCAGTTCCCCCAGTCTGCCCCCAGAGCTCAAAGTCTCCAGAGCTTCCTCTTTTGTCTCTAGGGACCAAGGGCTGGTGTCAGGAGGCAGACTGGAAGTATCCCCAGCACCCTAGATAGGCAAACACCCACAAGAGGTGATTTCCATACCATTTGCACACTGCCCTGCTTCCTGATCAGAAGGAACAGAAAAGGTCCCTTTCAGAAGACCCTCAGCAGGGCAGTGCATTCACGCGAGTCCACTTTCACCTGCCCCACTGGGCAATCAGGAGTGTCCCAGGAGGGTGACACGAACTCTAAAGTCAGAAGCACAAACGGGGGTTGTTAGCACTGTGGTGGGGCGTCCGCTAGGCTCGGGGCAGCAAATATATTCCATCTGATCAATTGTTGGTGGCTCCTAAAGAGAAATGCTGGTGAGGATCCATTCATTCATTCCACAAATAATTTATTGACCACCTACTGTGTGCTAGGTGCTACTCTAGGTGCTGTGAAATTTAGCTGTGAACAAAAAAAGACAAAATTCCCTGCCCCCACAGAACAGACATTCTGTAGCAGTGTTGTCCAACAGAAATACAATATGAGCCACACATATAATTTAAAATGTTCCAGTAGCCACACTAGATAAAAGTTAAAGGAGGCCAGGAGCGGTGGCTCACGCCTGTAATCCCAGCACTTTGGGAGCCCAAGGCGGGCAGATCATTTGAGGTCAGGAGTTCGAGACCAGCTTGGCCAACATGGTGAAACCTCATCTCTACTGAAAATACAAAAATTAGCCGGATGTGGTGGTGGGCGCCTATAATCCCAGCTACTCGGGACGCTGAGGCAGGAGAATCGCTTAACCTGGGAGGCGAAGGTTGTGGTGAGCCAAGGTCCTGCCACTGCACTTCATTCTGTGCTACAGAGCAAGACTCCATCTAAAAAAAAAAAAAGTTAAAGAAATAGGTGGAATTTTTACATTTTATCTAGCCAAATATATCTCATATCTGAAATATTATCATTTCCTTTTTTTTTTTTTTGAGACATTCTTGTTGCCCAGGCTGGAGTACAATAGTGCAATCTCTGCTCACTGCAACCTCCGCCTCCCGGGTTCAAGTGATTCTCCTGCCTCAGTCTCCAGAATAACTGGGATTACAGGTACATGCCACCATGCCCGGCTAATTTTTGTATGTTTAATAGAGACAGGGTTTCACCATGTTGGCCAGGCTGCTCTCAAACTCCTGACCTCAGGTGATCCACCCGCCTTGGCCTCCCAAAGTGCTGGGATTACAGGTGTGAGCCACCGCACCCGACCTCTAATATTATCATTTCAAAGTGTAATTGATGTAAAAATTTAAGGTCATCTTTTTCATATTATGTTTTCAAAATCCAGTGTGTCTTTTATACTTACAGCACATCTCAATTCAGATGAGCCCTATTTCAAGTGCCAGTAGCCCCCAGAGAATGCAAGTTCTAGAGAAAATCGCTCATCTGAGCTCAGGAAAGGAATGCCACGACTGATTAGCAATGTCTGCTCCAGGCATAGGCTAGAGCTGAATCAAGCTGCAAGCCATGTGTGTGCCCACCATGATGTAGGCTCAGCCCCAAGGACGTGTTCACCTCTACCTAAGCCCTTCTGAGCTCATTTATTTTGCCCAACTTGAAGGAACTGCCAGAGTTCTGGGACCTTGACTTGGTTTGAGTGCAGCGGTTCTGGTGTGAACACCACCCTAGAGAAAGGCCCTGGCATACTAAGAGGGCCAGGGCCTCCCGAGGGTGGTTCTGTGCTCCTTCCCTTGGTGGGAGCTGACTCATGGCCATTGGTGACCCTGAGAATGTGGATTTTGTTTTTGTTTTTCTCCCAAGGTCCCTTCCTCCCAGAGCTAACCAATGCTGACATAAAAGTGTTTCCTGAGCCCCAGATTTAGCCATTTCAGCCCTATTCCACTGGGCCATGCCTACAGACCTCCTGTCTGGCACTCTAGCCAGGATGGCTGCACTTCCTTTTCCAGTTAGCAAGAGGCTAAAATTGGACCATGTAAGGAGCTACAAACACCTGGAAATGGTGAGGAGTGGGTCTTTGGTGTAAGAAATGGGGTATAAGAAAACATGGATCTCAGGCTCCCATTATCCTCACCATTATTATTATTATCATTATCATCTACCCCACCCCTGCTCAAAATCCTTCAATGGCTCCCTAGTGTCTGCAGGATAAAGATCTTGCTTTAGTTCTCAGGATCGGGAACTGATGGAGTCATCCAGTCTCCCCTCTAGATACTCTCCCTTCTCTCATCTTATTCATTCATTCAATAAGAATGGCCTGAGCACCTACTATGTGCCAGGCACTGTTCTAGGTACTAGAGATATAGCTGTGAACAAAACTGATGAGGATTTCTGGCTTCATGGAGCTCATTTTACTCCAGCCAGCCCTCTCACACTCCCAGGCCTTTGTAAATGCTATTCCCTCTCCATTCAGTCAATCTCCTCCTGGGGAACTTCTACACATCCTCTAAAGCGCTACTCAAAGCCTTCCCTGAGCACTCAGCCCAATGGGTTAGGTGCCCCCTCTGAGCTCCCACCTCCCACCTAGGACCGTCACACCTATGGTCACTGTCCAGCCCACTGCCCTTCCCTACCAGGCTTTGAGTGTCTCCAGGGCAGGGGCTGTGCCTTCTCTCCCAGGGACCCCAGAGCTTGCTTCCAGGTGCACCCTCCCAAAGATCAGGAGTGAACAGGTTGAGGCATTAGTGTAGGGGGGGATCCAGGATTCCTCTGGAGAATTCCAGGTCATTCTGAAATCTTTGCCAGGGAGCATCCTCCTCCTGGTATTCCAGGGGAGGGAATCACAGGAGCAAATGCATAGAGTGGTTCCAGCAAAGGAAGGTAGAAGGCTGAGGAGAAATGGGAAGGGATAGCAGGGCCATGAATGCTGGATCCAGACTGATCAGTCTGCAGGTGTAGGGAGCTGTTAAATGATTTGATGTAGCAGAGAGACAAGAGGACACAGCAGCCTTCCCTCAGGGAGAGAGGATGACAGGACATGTGGACGGGGGATAAACTGTAGTGACTCTACATTCCTAAAGTGGGAGGGAGGCAGAACAAAATCTCCAGTTCCCAGCTGCTTTCCCCAGAAGAGTTGAGTTTTCAGTCTCATTTCTCTTCCTCCTTCCCAACGAGAATGCACAAGAGAGGGCAGAAGGATGGGCCTCGCTCCTGTCCCTGTCCTGGCCCTCAAGAAGCCAGTGCTGGCACCGTGGATATCGTGTGGTTATGGCTAGAGCAGATCCTCCCACCACCTGGGCCCAGCCTAACCGTCCTGCCCACACACCGCCAGCCAGAGGCCTGCTGTGCTGTTTGTCCAGTGGGGAAAACAGGGCAGGAGGCTTGTGCCTGGCTGGCCTCCTCCCTGCTGGCTCATTTACACGGAATTTACATGGGCTCATTTCATGCCTTAATGCACACGGCTTCCCTCCCAGCCCAGCCTCTCCTGGTGCCTCCACAGAGACAAAAGAGTGGGTTCCATCACTCAAATCCCCTGCCATGGACCCATCAGAGTACCAAGAGCATCTCTGGAAAGAGGCAAGCTGCTGAGGCCCAGAGGGGACAGGGAACTGACTGGAGACCACCAGCAGTCCAGGAGGGACCAAGGCTTAAGCCCACACTTTCTCCACTTGCCGCTCAGCCCATTTGGGGCTGGAATTCACTTCCATCCTTTGCTTTGCCACCAGCCTCCAGCTTGCTGAGCAGGAGCCTGTGAAGTCCCCGTCTTGCTGTTGATGCTTGGCTGTACACTGGAATACGGACAGACTGGGATAGACAAGATGTACAGGAAAGGGGTCCACAGAAGCCCAGGTCCAGCCCTGCCTTTTACACAGGAAAGAAATGAGGCTCAGGAAAGGCGAGGGTCTGCCCAGGACCACAAATTGTGGCAGCAGCCCCAGGTCTCTGCCCCAGTCACCCAGGGCTCTTCTGGGTTCCCCAAACTCCCAGAGACCCCTGGTCCCGTGTACCTGCTGAGACCTTGGTTCCCCAGGGCATGCTGAGTGTTGAGGGAGAAAAGGATGGGGAGAATCCTCAGGAATGGGCTGGCTATGAGAGTGCAGAGCAAACTGAAGTGGGAGGGAGCGCTGTGGGTGGGGGCGATTCCAATCCTGTGGGGTCTGCCAGAGCCAAGCAGAAGCTGGGCTCAGACAGAGAAGTCAACTGCCCCAAGTCTGCCACGGACCCCTCCAGCAGTCACTGCTCAGGAAAAACACGTAGCAGACCCCAAAGGCCTAGGTCCTTGCCTCCAGAGACAGGGGACAGAGAGAAGGGAACAAGGGGGAGGTGAGGCCTCTGGGGGACATCCGGACTTCTATCTGCAGTTCCCCCTACTGTCCCTGCCCTTCATCCCAGAGCCACTGCCCTCATCCTGACCTCCACCCGCCACTGGACAGCCTCCTAATTCCCCTGCATCCTTCCACCCCAGCCTCAGAGGCTCCTTCCTGTACAAACTTATGTGTTCTGAAACCTATTTACTTGAGCTTGGAGGGAGCCCTGAGTTTCTACAACTCAAATCCCACCTCATCACTCATAAACCCTCCCCACAGGTCCCTCCCTACTCTCCAACCCTCACCCAGACCCCTACCCTGCCTGGAGCAAATCCCATTCCCTCATCCCCTCAGGCAGCACCAGCCTCCTGCACACACACTCAAGCCTACAGCATCCCACAGGGCCCCATTTGATCAACTTGCCCTCCAGAACTGCCCCTTGAAGGCAGGGAATCCTGAGGCTGTTTCTAGCATGGCCCAGGCCAGGCCTCCCAGGGAAAGGGGTGGGAGGTGGAGGCTGGGAATGGGGAAAAGGGGTGCAGGTGCTATTGGGGCTCTGGGGTCAAGGCTCGGGCAAGCAGCACGCTGCTGAGGAGTCGTGGGTTCAGGTCCCCATTCCTGCCTCTCACTAGCTACAGCCCTGCTAAGCTGGCTCCTGGGCCCTAACCAGGACATGCAAGAATGCGTGTGATGCTCACGTAGCCAGGGGGTGGCGAGTAATAAACAGGAGCCCTCACCCTCACCCCCTGGCCAGGACAGCTTTGCAGGCAAGGAACAGGCACAGGTAAATAAATAGCTCGTTTATTAGTAATATGTTACATTATTAAAGTGCATTGAGAAGAGGTGCAGGGGCCAAAGCTGGAAGGCCGCTGGCCCCAGCCCCTGCCCTGGGCG
Organism: Colobus angolensis palliatus; assembly: GCF_000951035.1. NCBI lineage: Eukaryota > Metazoa > Chordata > Mammalia > Primates > Cercopithecidae > Colobus > Colobus angolensis. The sequence goes on along the minus strand of NW_012123931.1, from coordinate 3,900,764 downwards.
GCCAGACACAGCTGGAGAAGGGCCCAGCTCCCCACTGAAATGGATGGACAGGGCTGGGGGCAGGGCCGCCTGCCTGGAGAGTTTGGTCCAGGCCATCCCCACCGGAATTTTCACAGTTTAGCCTAAGTTATAACATGTCCTGAGCGAAGGTGGGAGGCTAGGAGCATGGAAGCACAGCCCCTGGGGAAGGGGGCTGAGGGGAAGGGAGGAGGCCCCCCGCCCCCCAACCCTCAACGCCAAGGGCAGAGTCCTGGAACCTCCCCCTGAGGACCCGGCTCGTCCTTCTAAATGAACACGGTGAACCTACGGCTCAGTTTTCTCCTTCATTCTCCCTTGTCTCTCTCACCCCACCCCCTCCCATAACTACCCCCAACACTGGGGGCTCCAACAACATCCCCCTCAGACCGGGCTCCCAGGGCAGAGCCAGCTCATGCCACTCTCCAAGAACCCATGCCCGTCTCCAGACTCTTATCTCATCCCCGGGAGCCTCAGACTGGGATCACCCCCCTCCCCAACCCATCCCTTCCCAGCCCCTCCCTTTCCCACCCCCCCAGCATGTAGTTTTGGTATTTTCATACAGATGCAGTCGGAAGTAGCTATACATGAAATAAGCCTAACATAAAAATAGAGCTTTTTCCGTCCTTCCGTCCGGAAAGCAAACATCCTTCAATAAACATGCAAGGCGGCTGTCCTGTAGGACCCAGGACCAGAGAGGGAGCTGCAGAGGACAGGGCTGGACAGAGGGTAGCCCTGGGTCTTCAGCAACACCAGCCATCCATCCATGAGAGAGGGAGGGGAAGGAGGCAATGTGGGTACCAAGAGTCCAGAAGGACTCAGGCCTCAGCCCCAGGGTCCAGAGATGGGGTCCCAGCTCTCCCATGGGCTCTTGGGCTGGGAGCATCGCTGCATTTAGTCAAGTTTGAGGGATCTGAAAAATATTTTCCAGAAGATAAAATCTTGGGTCATCGATGCCCCAGCTTCACAGTCGGTGCCCTCATTCTCAGCCCCTCACTATCCGTGTGCCACCTGGGGCCCAGCAGCCGCCTGCGGCTGGACGTCTCCAGGCCTGGCATCCTCCACTGGGTTATTCTGTCCCCCGGAAGAAGCAGCAGGCAAGGAGCTCCCGGGCCAGCCGGCTCTGAGTGTGAGATGTTCTAGTGCCCTGGGCTGAAGACGCCTGCGGCATGCCCAGCCTCGGAAGGCCCTAGTGGACCAGCAAGCTAAGAGTGAGTGTGGGCAGGACCCCCAGCCAGAGGGAGGCGGCCAGGGCACAGGCATGGCCCAGCAGGTGCTCAGCCATGATGCCATCCTCGGGCAGCAGCTGCCAGTGCTGAGCCTCGCGGAAGTAGGAGCCCTCCTGGGCCTCACAGAAGTAGTGGCCGTACTGCTGCGCCGTGAGGTTCTCGATGAACAGGATGCAGTTGGGGCTCTGGTGACCAGGTTCGCAGCTCTGTTCCACGTTCTCCTTGTGGCGCCATGAGTAGGTGGCGTGGCGGGATTCCATGGGGCAGCTCAGGTAGTAGCGAGAGTTCGGGGCCAGGGAAACCTTCTGCAGTGGGGCCTTGTCTGGGGAGGCAGGGGAAAGCAGCCATGAGGAGGGACCGAGAGCTTCCAGGGAAGGATGTGTCCTCCCCATAGACTGGGATCCCAGGACAAGGCTTCTGAATGAACATGGGGAACCCAGCCCTCAGCTTCCTCCTTTGTTCTTCCGTCTCACTCATCCCACCAAGAGGGCTCCCTTGGCAGGACTGTATCCTGCCCCATGTGCCTGGGGCCCACAGGACAAGGCCATGTCTCCCTCAGACCAGGACAATCAGGGCAGGGCCATACTCCACTCATTGGGCCACAGCCGCCAGCAGGGCCAGATCAGGTACCTGGTTTGGGGTTGGGACACTCCTTGTGTGGCTCGACTGGATTAATGGATTGCAGCACTGACCTGGAGTGGGAAGGACGAAAGAGGCTCAGCAGATACAAGGCTGCAGACCTGGCCCTCCTGTCCTCACCCCAATGCAGTTCCAGCAGAGAGGAGGGTCGCACCAGAAAAGCCCAGTACTGCCACCTCCTCCAGCCCAACACCTCCCCCTCTCCCATGCCCACCTTCTCCCAGGGATGAGGGATCCTGGCCAACGTACCGTTGGGAACTGTAGATGGAGACGCAGCGGCCCTGGTCCCAGCCGCAGTAGGGGTCTCTGGACATGAGGCAACCGTGGCAGCCCCCGCCATAGACTTCACACAGGTCCAGGGGCACCTGGCTCACCTCCCACTGGGAGCTCACATACAGCTTCCTCTGGAAGGACAGCAGGACTGCATCAGGCCTGGGCCCCACCCCACACTCAGTCCTAAGCATCCAGGCCCTAAGGCCTAGAACCTCTTAAAAGAGCACACAAATCACATGCAAAGGAGCCCTGTCCTCAGCTGCGGTCACTGCACAGACCATGGGATGCAGTGGGGGGAGGCTCACCCGCTCAGCATCCAGCGACATGGTCTGGATGGCAGCCGCGCGGCGGAAGGGCTGGATCTCCATGATGTTGAAGATGAAGCTGTGCTCCTGCTCCCCCGGCTCCACCACCTTGTGGATGGTGCCCCTGTCTGTGTGTGGTGGGCAGAGGATCAGTGGGCGGGAGCCCCACTGTGGGGCCGGGCAGCCTCCCTCTAGGCCAGGGAGGTGTGGGAAGTCACAGCTCAGGCAAGGGTCACGGGACTGGGGTGGGCAGGGTGAGGAGAGCGTGACTGGGGAGGAATGTGGGAGCCTAAGGGCAGCCCAGAACCTTCCAAGGCTGGTCCAGAGAGGCCATCCTGGGAGGTCCAGGGGTCCCTGGATACGGCCTCCAACATTCCCAAGGCTGCACGGGAAGAACAGAAACAGGAGCCCCACACCAGCAAGGACAACGTGGCTACTGTCCATGCATCACCTCATTTAACCCTCCACAGCCCTGTGAGGTAGCTGTCATCTTCCTCACTCCACAGATAAGGAAATCAGGCTCAGAAAGGCTAAGCCACTTGCTTAAGGTCACAGGGCTGATGAGCAGCAGAGACCAAGTTGGAACCCAAATCTGTCAGCGCCCAACCACTCAGCTGCTTCTACAACTCCCCTGTCTCCTGGACTCTTAGGGAATATATTTACTTTAAATACATTTTTTTATTTTGGAGTAATTTTAGATTCCCAGAAAAGTTGCAAAGATAGTACCGAGAGCTCCAATCTACCCTTCTCCAGTTCCCCCAATGTTACCATCTTACATAACCACGGTATATTTGTCACAACTAGGCAACTGACATTGGTGCATTACTATTAACAAAACTACAGACTTTATTTGGATTTCACTAGTTTTTCCACAAACGTCCTTCTTCTGTTCTAGGATCCAATTCAGAACTCCGCATTGCATTTGGTCTTAGGGGATATCTTAATTTTATAAAATCTGAGATCTAAAAAGGATCTTGGATTCTAAATCAAGAGTTCCCAAGGTCTTAGAACCGAGCTGCCTGCCTCCTAGACCAATGCTCTCTCTGTTCACAATTAGGGACCAATGGGCATCCTGACCCCTGGTCCTCCCAATCCTACCTCACCTGCTGCCCCAGTTTCTAGAATAGCCTACCTCCCTCTCTCCCTCCCTCCCAATTTCCCAGGGCATCGCCTGCCCCAAAAAAGCAGTCAGATGATCGCCTGCCTAGGACATTTCCTCTACATGTCTGTGATCCTCATCTGTGGACTCTGAGATGTGGCCAGATGCTCCTTGGGCCTGATAAGCCCCCACCCCAGCCACTGCCTTCACAGACATACTGCCCTGTACCTCCTTCCAAACCAGCCCCAGTAACAGCATCCCCTTGGCAAAATTCTCAGGAAAAGAGCCAATACTTCTCCTAGTTGTGAGAGCCTCCCATTCTCTGCAGAGGACTCAGAAAGCTCTATTTTTTAATCTATCCCCAATATGAATGCTACAGGCTCCAAAATGTGGCCTCCTGCACGGCCCTCAGAGAGAACCAAAACACCTTCCCTAATCACTCAAGTGTGCTCACCTCCCAAGTCTGCAGGAAGGGAATCCATGACCCAAGTCCAGCCGTCCTTGTCCTAGCTCCTGCTCCCAGTTCCGCACTGTGTGACCTCTCCTCCCCTGCTCCCCAGTGCCATCCCTGGCTGACCACAACAGCTGTGCCAGCCACTACAGAAGCCAAGCAAGGACAGGGGGCCCAAGGGTGCAGCTGGAATGAATGCGGGGTAAAAAGTCAGGGACTCAGGACCCAGGTCCTGCCCTGTGGCAAATTCCTCTCCCCAAGGCTTCCAGGAGCCAAACAATGGCGCTGGGGTTCCAGTTTCCTACAAGGTCACCAAAGCCGAGATAGTTCCAAGGTGAAGCAGCAACAGGAAATCACATGGGGAATGTGAACAACTGAGGATGGGTGCCTGGGCCTGAATCGAATGGCCCCGGAGGTGCTAGAGGGCCTTTCCAGTCTCAAGGAAGGCAGCTGGCATGGGAAACTGCCACGAACCCAACTCAGGACTGGCTCCTCTGTGTCCTGTGGCTTTTCCAGAATGCAGAAGCATCTCCCAGGGCATTCCACCCAGCTTCCCCCGGCGGGGCCTACTCCAGGGAAGAGGAGAAGCTGCCCCTGATCTCTGTGAGACGGCAAAGCCTCTGCCCCTGGAACTCCTTCCTCATGCCTAATTTGTGTCCCACCAACTCCTCAAATGTTTCCTCTCACCTGCACAATCCCAAAGACAGGCGCAGGGCCTGAATCCCTCATTCTGCCTGGCAGAGACCAGGATCCCTGTGGTTCAGGCCCCTCCTCCTTATTTGCCACCTCTCTTCCTACCATCTCCTTCCCTGAGTCAGACATCTGGACCAAAGGTGCACCTACCTTTGCTCAGATTCTCCAGATTTCCACCTCCAAATCCCAATGCTTTCTTTTCTCCCATCCCCCTTCCCCTCTTGGCCCTACCTCCTCCAGGAAGCTCTTCCTGCCTGACTCTTCCACACCTACACACATTAACCCCCGACAACTCTAGTCACTCAATTATTCCTTCCACATGTAAAGGTCCAACTAGATGTTAACTACATTATTCCTTATACCTTTCATGCCCATTTTTACAAAGCAAACTGAGGGTCCCGGGGTAGCCTCTCACCTGTAGTTAGGTAAAGCACATGATAGGTCTCCCCGTGGCTGGCTTGCATGCGGTGGACGACCACTTTCTGGTAGTGGTATTTAGAGTGGAACAATGGCGTCTTCAGGGGCCCCATAGGCTCCACCCTCTGCGCCACCTCTGGGTGACGGTCAGCCACCTGGAAGGTCTCTGTGGGTATCGGCTGCTGGTCTGGGAGGCACTGGGCAAGGAGAGCAGGCCCAGGTCAGTGGGGTGGTAGGAAGTGAGGCAGAAGGAGGACTGGGGCCTGGGCCACGGCTGGTGTCACGCTCACCTTGCCAGGCCGAGGGTTGGGAAGGCTTGAGTGGTAGCCCTTGAGTGAGGAGGTGCGGAAGACCTTGTCAATGTCACCGAGGGAATACACGCAGACGGCTGAGTAGTTCCTGCAGTGACATGGAGACCAGCTCAATGGGGGGCCCAGAACCCACCCATCCACCTCTACTCCCCCAGGCCAGCTCTGTGCCTGGCACTGAGTTACCAAACGCCCCTGAAAATGGGGAGGGATGGCGGGGAGGAAGGAGAGAAGGAGTTCAGCCTGATTTCTTTGTGCTGCAATCTAAAACCACAACCTTGTATCCTGTTACAGAATCACTGAGTCTAGAGGCCATCTGCTCTACCCAACCCCAAGGCAGGAGGAACCCCAACATGGGCTGAGCAGTTCTCTAACCCTCCCTGGGCACAGGCTGTGGGATGCTGATGCCCCAGGAGGCCAGACCCCCAACCCCTTCCCAGCTGGGGCGGCCCCACCCACCCAGGAACCACAGAGCAGGGTCTTGGCTTCCTCCACTCTGTCCCTAACTCTCCCCACACACACCCAACACTTTTGCCTGCCGTGTTTTCAATCAATGAGAATGATTAAGAAGTGTGAATTATCAGGCTCAGGCAGTGCCTGAGCGGGTGTAATAGCACCCAGCTCCCCAAGAGATGCTTCAGCAGCTTCCTCCCAGGCCCAGGGTCCACTCCGGGCACACACAGGTGGCGGGACACACAGGCACAACTGCAGTCATGAGTGTACATATAGGGCATGCACACACACCCATGAGTGCAGACTCACTCACGACAGTACACACATCGCACTGGCTGTCCCCCTACCCCACACCCAGCAACAGCCTCGCCTCTTGAGCCTGCAGCCCCTGCTCATGCCACACCAGGCAGGCCCTCAGCAGGGCCGAAGGCCTCCTGTCCCTACTGGACACTGAACCAATGCCAGCCCCGGCCCCAGGACAAGGGCCACTCACCATGGGTTGGAGAAAACGCCATAGACCCTGGTGTCTCTCCACTGGCCGCTGGGGTCAGGGAGCAGGAAGACGTCTTGCAGCCTGTTGAAGTTCTTGTTGGTGGCAGCGTCACTGCATACCAGCATGGCTTTCAGAAAAGTGTTCCACTTGGACACTGATAGTGAGCTTTCCCCACCCTGGTCCCCCTGGAAAGGTAGAAGTGAGAAGAGGCCCCTCAGCACCTGCCCGGGCTTCCCCACACCCTGCAGGAAACCACTGCCAGCAATATCAGCACCTGGGCCCAGAGAAGGAAGGCAGGCTGTGAGGGGCCGGGACCTGCCAGGGGTGCCCCAGGACTCAGGGCAGGTCTCCAGATGAGACTCCAGTCAGCAGGCCTGGCTGAGCCAGAGCCCAGGACCAACGGTGCTCGGGGTCAGGGCAGGTGAGAACGCCAGGTCCCCACAGAGCAGATGGACTCACACACACATTTACTGACTCACACACCCACACACATGGCACAGCACACTCACACAGGCAAAACACACACACACCCACACCATCACACTCTCACACGCTCACATGCCATCATATGTGCACAGGAGCTCAGCCACCTTTACCCACACACAGACACGTGACGCTCCATGTACACACAGCTACTCCCACAGTCCCAGACAGACTCACTCCCACATCCACACAACTTCTACATGCACACAGACACACAGAACTCACCCTCACTCAGACCTATTCACACACAGATATGCAGCCAGCAGCCCTCACACCCCTGCTCACCCTGCACAGCTGGGCCACACGGGACACATTGAGAGGAGCCTCGGGATTCTTGTCAGGATTGTCCTCTCGGAAGAAGTAGTAGATCTTGTCATCGTAAGCCTGGTCTTGGTGCACGATGGTGGCTTTGATGAACTGTGGGTCTGCCAGGGACAGAGGCGAGTGGGCGTAGAGCTGGGAAGCTTGCCCGGGAGACCACCCCAGCCCCGCACACTCCCCTCTCCTTCGGGTCTGCGCAAACCATGGCAAATCAGATCTGGAAGAGGACTCAGAACATCAGGTCCAACACCCCAAGGGGCCCTCGGCTCTGCACCTCCACCCCACACCTGTTTTGCCCTCCTCCTACAAAGATGTCATCAGCCCAGGAGCAATGACTTCATGCCTGGGGATTGAGGGAAGGTCCCTGGGGGCCCCTATGTCACTTCATTGGCAGAGCCCTAATGAGGAGGAAGTTGAGGCTGCCTCCACATGAACTCAGCAGAGGATAAACTTTGGTTCCTGGGGACCCTGCGCTGGGTCTGGGGCTCCCTCTGTTTGTGTTCCCAAAGAGGGCTGGGCCCATCCCACTGCTACACCTTGTCTGTTTCTCTGCCCTCAGCCAACCCTAACTCCTCAGGCCTGTACCAAGGTCCTGCTTTCCTGTATGGCCCCAGCAGCCCTCAGGGGGCCCTCCCAGAAACATCAGGCTCCCATCTGCCACCTTAGGTGCTCACACCTCCTGGTCCACCCTCAGCCCAGTCAGAGCCTGACTCACTCTGCATGACAGTATCACTGGTGTACAGCTCACTCTCGCCCCGGATGCGGCGGAACCGAGGGATCTTCCCATTGTATTCCTGCTTCCGGATGGTGGAATACACCTCGTCCCCTGGGGATAGTGGGAGGGGGGCATGAGTGAGGGCAGGCAGCTCCTGGAAGTCCCTCCTCCAGACACTGGACAAGGAGCTGACCACCCCTCTCCCAGCCCAGTTCAGAAGCTTCCCCGTGGGGCGCCTGCTCCAGCAATGCCCTACCTTCAAACAGAACCAGGGAGTTCTCATCCGGGCTGAAGGGGGCATAGCCTCTCATCTCGCCAAGTGGCACCACAGTGTCATTCACCTGTGGGAGATCCAGAGGGTTGGATGGTCACGTAATCCCACAGCCACTGCCTCCCATGATGGCCAGTTTCTCGGCCAGGGGCCCAATCCTCCCAGGGCAAGGGCAGCACTGGAGTCTCGCCATCTCCTTCCCACCATGAGGGGCAGAAGCCCACCCAGTAGAAGGTGAGCTAATCAGGCACATGGGAACAGCCTTCTCACCAGGTTCCAGCAGCTGGGGTGCCGGGCGTTGGTGCCACAGGCCAGCAGCCCCTCACTCCGCCTCTCCAGGAGAGTGATGTAGTTCTCGCAGTCCTGCCAGGGAAAGAGAGAAGGGAGGAGAGAAATTGGTTGCTGGAAGGCCCTAGCAGGTCTAGCACTAGGACCCCCAGGATCAGGGAAGAAGGTGTCAGAAGGGTTGAGCATAGGTGACAGCCTCCCAGGACAGCCCAGAGTGGGTGCAGCTGATGCCATTCCCTAAGCACAGAGGACCATGTCTCCCCATCAGTCTGGGTCTCACAGGGCAGGGCCATGCTTCCTTCCTCAGACCCTCAGGGTCTCCTCTCCCTTTACCAAGTGGCTCAGACCCCTCCATACTCCTCCTCCGACTCACCCGCTTATCCAGACAGGACCCCTTTGTGGAGCCAATGTTCACCTGGCGGAAGGGGAGAAGCATTAGTTCACTCTGCCAGGGGTGAGATGCCCCTGAAATGCTTTCCACACGGCCTCAGGATAAGCCCCAAAGGAAGCCACCATTATTCTCATCTGACAGATGGGCAACTGGGGCACTGAGAGGGTGAGTGATCTGCCTGAGGTCAAACAGGGTCTCATATCCAGAGCTGAGGCCCAGAGGGTTCAGAAGACCAGCCATGGGCTCTGAGGCCCAGCTTCCAGCCTGGGCTTTCTGTAGCAGCGCTGCCCAGCTGGCTAGGCCCATTAGCTCCTGTTTTTCTCCACACCGCCCCAGCTCCCCACTCCAATCTGGACTACCTTTAGGGAGCCTCCCCCAGGAGCCATTTATAGGATACGGAGGTGGGGGCAGTTTAGGAAGAGATGCCAGCTCCCACGGATTCCCTGAGGCCCCTCGGCAGGGCTAGAGGGGAGATAAGAGGGTGGTGGGGCATTGGGGGAGAGAGGCTCACCGTGCGCACAGATGCATTCTTGCCCTCGGGGAAATCAAAGAGGTAGACCTTGCCGCGTCCTCCCACCCACACGGAGGAGCTGCCTGGCTCATGGAAAAGCACCGTGTGCGGCTCAGTCTGGCCAAAGTCCACCCGGTCCTGCCCTACATGGCCTGAGGAGGAGATAATTAGTAGAAACATTGAAGCCAGGTCCCAAGAGAGAAGATTCTGGGTCCCCTCCACATGGCACACCAGAACCTGCTTGACAACCAGTGCTTTGTGCTCAGGGTCCTGGCAGGGCCTCAGACAAGCTCTGGGCGGGGGTGGCACCCAGACTCAGAGAGCCAAGGACAGGAGAAGTAAGAGATCCTCTGGTGGGCTCCAGCAACCAGCTGTCCTCACTTATAGCACAGCCCCTCCCCTAGTGTGGCAGCCTCTCCTTCCTTCACAGTATGTGTGACTTCAGAATGGGGCATGATTTAGGGACCTCTTGGGGGAACAGACCCCCTCCTCTGGCACACACTCTTGAGGGGCTGGGCTCTGGCAGGAGGACCAGGGCTCCTTGGCCATGCTCTGGGGGGCTTTCCGTTGCCCTAAGCCAAAGCAAGTGGTGCCCCCCAACCCCGGGCCTTTCAGCAGGCAGCAGGGCCTCCAAGCACTCCCCTTGGAGTCCAGGTTCCGAGGAATCACAATACTCAGAATCCCTTCTCCTCCTTCAGGAATCCCTCTCCAACCCCTCCGGGCCCGTCCCCAGCCCCTTAGTGAGCACTAGACTAGAGGAGGAAAGGAATCTCAACATCTACTCCCTCCCATTTCACAGATGGGAAAACAGAGGCCTAGGGAGGGGCAGCCCAAGGGCACACGGAAGCAGATCAGCAGCAGATCCTGAACCAGAGCCTATGCTCCTGCCTACCAAGCTGGATTCTGCTCCATGGCCCACTCTGGCCTGGTTTCACCCACGGAGATGTTAGCTCTCCTGGGAGTAAAGATCAGCTCTCCCTCCCCAGCAACTCTGGGACGGGGGACCTTCACAGAGCACAGCCTGGGCCTTTCAGCAGAAGGGCTGACTGGAAAAATTTTCCCCAGAAAAGAAACTGACTGCAGCCACTGTCTCTGGGGAGATGTCTCATCTCCAGTGACACTACTGAGGTTGTCCTGGTTGTAGGAGTAAATTATAGGGATGGGATGGCCTGTGGCTGTGCCCCCAGCAATCAGCCACAGCCAGCATCTTCCCCTCTGACCAGCCGGGGCCTCACCCAGGAACTGGGTCTGACCACTGTTTTTCCAGTTGCAGGAAACTCTGGGGCAGCCAGCTTGGCAGTGACACCCAAGCTCCAGTTCTGACCAAAAAAACTACCATTTCCTCAACTCTGCCCCCGATCCCTCTTACTCCCATTGGAGCCATATTGATTCTGCATTTAATGGGGGTATGGAGCAGCTGGACCACACACTGCGCAACCACACCTTCATTCTTTAAGAAACATCCCTTCACGGTCAGGTCACCCCTGGAAGTGAGCATTCTTCACCTCTTCTGTGGCCTGGTGCACTGTGCAGAGGAGAGTGCTGAGGTACCCTGGGAGACATGCCAAGGTCACATCAGCAGGCAGGACAGATCAGCTTGTCCAAAGCTGGAGTATCAGCTCTCAAGAGCAAGGTAGGCCACAGAGAGAAATGCTGAGCTCACTGTCCTTGGGTGGTGTGGTTCTCCCGGTGCACATCACAAACAGCCCAACTGAACAGCTCCGGGGATATCAGCCCTCCCTGGCCCCCAAGCCTCCCTCCCTGTAGGCCCCGGATGTGCAGAGCAAGGGCTGAGAGGTACTGGCACTTCAGTGGGAGGGAGGGAGGGCGGGAGGGAGAACTGGCAGGTCTTGGGTGCTGCCCTGCTCCCCCTCCCTTCCTGGGATAGAATTAGAGTGCTGGGGTCACAGACACGGTATTCCCAACTCAGCTCCCATGACTCCCCTTCCACCCACAGCCCAAGCTGCAGCCACCATCCCCTATGGCCCAGCCTGGGATCCAGACAGTCTGCAGCCCCAACTCCCCTCCCGCTCCCCTCCCATCCCCCAGTAGCCAGCCTGGCGGCCAGGAAAAGGTGCATGTCTGCATCTGGAGATGCTGGGCTAGGACCCGAGATCCATAGCCCCTGGGAGTCAAAGCAGAAAAGTCCCAGCCGTCAGACTATGCTAGCCACCTCCATCAGTCACCTTAGCCCCACACCTGCACCAAGGCCACAGGCCCAGGTCTCCAAGGGGGCCAGCAAGGCCAATTTGGTACAACTACTCAAGGGGAAAGAGGCACCAGATAGGACCCTGGGCTGGGGGGTGGTGCCTCGTCTAGGAGTTGCAGGGCTGTTGAAGAGAAGAGGAAAGCAGTCCTGCCCTAGGGAGTCGAGTCTGATGGCCCCTGATGGCCGAAGGCATGGCTGGGTCCTGGAGAGTAAGGTCTGAGGGGGAGGCCTGGCCCTACTCTGGGAACACATCTGAGGGGTCAGACAGCCGCACCACAGAAAGCTTCCACAGCTCCCCAGCAAAACTGTCTTAGCATGGACCACAGGGCTGCCCACAAAGTACCTGCTGAAGACATGAAGGGAGGGTGAGGGCTGCTGGCCCCTGGTTAGGAGCTGCGGCACTAGGGCCAGGACAATCCCATGCGGATCTGCAAGCCTGAGCCCAGTTCCCTTCAAACCCTAGCCACAATGGCTAGGGTGGAGGAAGGCAGGGACTGTTCATCCCATTTTGCAGGAAAACGAACAGGAGCCCACGAGCCTCCCGTGACCCCCAGGTTCCTGCCCTTCCCAGCTCACTTCTTAGTGATGTATATGGGCTAGAGGGAATGACACCAGCTCAGCCCCAGGACAAGGCCTTGGCCCATTCTCCACCCCAGCCCCGGCCTGGGCTCCCGCACCGCCCGAGGCCCTCAAAAGGCCTGATTGTGCCCGGGAAGTGTCGAGCAGCAGCAGCTCGATGAATACATGAAAGGAAGCTTTGTTTAGGTTGGCAGGAGCGGGGGCTGGGGGCTCAGGGACAGGAGGGCTGCCTGGAAGTGAAGGCAGCACCAAGCCATCAGGGACAGGCCTCGAGTCTCTGCGCAGGCAGGGGCTGAGCGAGGCCAGGGGCTGCCCCTAAAAAGGCCAGGCCAAGGGAGTATGTGTCATATCCCTGAACATTTTCTTTTTGCTGCTTTATAAACTCAAAGAGAGAGGAGAGGTAGATAAAAGTTGGATGGGCCCAGAACAGGCGGGGAGGGAACGCCAGGCAGGGGACACAGCCTGAGCAAAGGTAGGGAAGGTGGCTGTACAGAGGGCAGAGGCCATGCGCTGCAGCCTGGCACAGTCCTAATGAGAGAAGAATCGGGAAGGTGAGCTGAGGCCCACATGTGATGGGGGAGGGAAGATGCAGCCTGTCCAAGGACACACTGACCCACTGCCCATCACTCTCCCCTGCTGCCTGAACTCTACGAGCAGGGCCAGGAGTGGAAAATGCCTCCCCATCCTCTGGCATCCCCCACCTCCTGGCTCCCCCTGCTTCCCATCCTGCTTGTCTAAAAGGAGCACCGTCTGGCACCGTGTCTCCCCCCTCACTACCCAGCCTGACGCATTAGTGGCTGACTAAGTGGTAGCTAAAAGCTCCCAGAATAACCAGGGGTTCAGGCAGGGGAGGGGGCTAGGGACACATGGGGAGGGCATAGCCCAGAGGCAAGCCAGGCACAAGACAACCCACCCCCCACCCCATGTGATTCCGAGCCAATCCTCGCTCCTGCTGAACCAAGAAAGCACATTCAGGCTGCCCCGTACCCAGCCGGACTCCATAGTTCCCCTGAGTCCCATTTCTCATGGTGGCAGGGCCAGCAAGGCCCAGCTCCAGTCAGATAGGCGAGCTGCAAGGAAGGCTGGATTGTAGGAGATAACCTCCACCAGACATAGCCCTGGGGCCGGGTGCTCACGGGGCTCTGATCCCATTGGAAAGAATGGGGCCTGACTCCTTGGGGCCCCTACCCTTGATCACCACCCCAGCAGCTGACCGACTGTGGCAAGTCTGGGCCTCTGGGGTGCGTTTCCTAAAGCAGGCCTGCCTGGTGGAGCACGCTTCCTCTTCTCATTCACTCTGGTGCTGTCACCGTCTGGCCCGCTGTCCCCATATTCTTGTTGTTTGTGAAAGAGGAGTGCAGCTCCAGGGGAGGGCAGAGTGGGAGGTGTTGTTGCCCATGAAGGAGCTGGGTCCCATGCTCTGGTCTGGCAAAGCCAGCCTTGCAACCTGACCCACTGACCCAGTGGGCCTTGAACGCTAACCTCAAGGAGCCCTTTGAAAGTGGGCAGAGTCAGGCTCTGAAAATGGCAGGAATGTGGGCACCCCCCCCCCCAGAGAATGCCTAAGTCAGGCAGTCAGAGAGGCCCCGGGCCAAGGAGCAGAAAGCAGGCCGACCTCAGGTTGGAGAGCCAGCACATCTGGCAGGAGCCTCCTCCCACAGTTGTGCCCCCACCCCTGCACTGCCAGGCCTACCTCACACCCTTGCCCAACCACATGCCTGGCAAACAGAGTAGAGGGAAGGCCCACATGATGCCCAGGAATTAGCCTGCAGCCTCTCCACCTTTTGGAATCCCACATCCACATGTCAAGGTGGAAGGGAGAGGATCCGAACAGTCATTGAACTGAAGGACATGGAGGCCAGAGAGGCTGTACCACTGGCCCAAGGACACAGAGCAAGGGAAGCTCCAAGTTTCCAGTACCCATTACCCAGCTGCTTCTCTCCAGGATCACATCCTGGGCTTCCTGGAGGGCCTCTGATTTGCAAAAAGCTGTATATTCAGCCTCTCCCTACTTCCCTGAATCATCCCTACTCTACCCTTCCCTCTCTTGCTCACTAGGTGCCGAGTCACTAACCTGATAACTAAAGGGAATCACCCGCCCACCCACCTTCCAGGTGAGGCCCTGTTCTCCCAGGGGCCCTTAGTGATCAAAGCCTTAAATCCAAAGGAGTGACTAATGGTGGAAGTGTAGGTGCTGTGCATGTCAGAGTGGTAGAGGAAACCCTTCCACTAGGGGTGGGAGTACAGGAACAAATGTTTCTGTCTCTCCTGATATGGCCAGGAAGAGGGTGTGAGAAGCCTGGTTTCCAGGGTGGCACTGGCTTGGTGCTAAGGACAGGTCATGGATGCAGGTGGGTCCTGGCAAAATTCAGGCAGGATTAGGTTCTAGATTAGCTAGCTGCCTGGCAAGGGCAGAGCCTGTGTGCTGGTGCAGGTGGTGGGGCCTCGAGATAGCACTCAGCTCATGGAGGAGTGAGTAGTCTACCTTCTTTATGAGCCATGAGAAGAGTGAGCTGTGTGCTGGGCCAAAGGGGAGTACCCTCCCACCCACCAAGGTCAGCTGTGGGTGGGAGGGGAGTATATCTCATGTGTGGCTCAGCCCTGACTCCAAGAAGTCTCATTATCTCTTTGGTGGCCGGACAGCTGGCTGGCTGTGATGGTGACTGAGACTGGGCCTTCCTGGGTTCACTTTCCTCCTCTGTGGTTTAGCTGGGTGTGAGCTGGGGTGGGTGCTGGTACTTGTTTGGGCCTGGGTTTTACGACCCACCAGGATTCTTGAAACAAATCACAAAACAATCAGGGTTAAGTCCATGGGTCTTTCTGAGAAAGTGTGACTCTCTGAGTGCCACAGAAGTCAGTCAGTTTTCTGGAAGTGGAGGCAGCAGAAAAAACTGACACTCTCATCTGCTTCCACTGACCAGCCCACCAAACCCCCAGCCACCCTGTAAAGAAGGCAGGACAACCTGTATTGCCGTTTTACAAACAAGAAAACTAACGCCCCTCCAAGCCACCAAGGTCTGGATGCTCTCCCCACGGCACCACTGTGCTCAAAGGACCAGAAGAAGGTTTGGCTATTGGGGAGACTGTCTGGGGCAAAGTCCTGGGGAGAAGGGTCAGCGTGGAAAGCAGTGTGATGAGGGGCTGTCCTGGGCAGGATTCAAGGACTCAGGGAAGGAAGGCCGGCAAGGAGGCCCTGAGCCCAAGCCCAGGGAAGGCCGGAAGCCCAGGACAAACACCATGTCCTGTCCACCTTCCGGCTGTTCTCCAACCCAGCAGGTTCCAAAAGCCCCAGAGTGGGGCCGAAGTCAGCTGGTGGCTCCTTCAAAGCAGACAATGGGTAGCGGTGCAGGGCCTGCCCCTGGGCCCAGAGCCAGGGCAGGGGTGGGGGAGAGGGCAGAGGATGGCTACACCACCCCAAGCGGAGGGAGGGAGGCAGGTGGAAGACTGTTGAGAAACAGAAGGTTACCCAGTCTTAGCCTTAGCCTGAACCAGCAGGGGAGACCGAGCAAGGGCAGCCAGCCAGCAAAGCCCATTAGGGAGAACTGGCAGGGGCTGGGCTGCCAGGGCTGCATTCCATCAGAAACCAGAGATGCCAGAGGAGGAGGAGGAAGATGATGACGACGATGATGATGCCCCTACCACCCAACCCTTCCATCGCATTTACTACGTGCCAAGCACTATTCCAAATGAGTTTTAGATATATTAACTCAATCACCACTGAACTCTCATGAAGTAAGTTCTTTTATTATCCCCATTTTGCAGATGAGGACCGTGAGACACAAAGAAGCTGAGTAACTTACCCAGCATTACACAGCTAGTAAGAGGTGGAGCAGAGGTTCATACTCAGGCAAGCTGACTCCAGAATCTGCGTTTATAACATTGTATTCCAGACATGGGCCCTTGGAGGCTTCCAGGCCAGCCATTCCCAGACAGATGAGGAGACCAAGGCCCACAGAGGGTAAAGCCCAGTTAGAGGCTACTTGGCCAATGAAGGCCTGACCTCTGCCCGTAACACCCTGAAGACAGTGTGTAAGTGAGCAAGGGTGTGCAGGCCCAGGTGAGTGTAGTGAATTCCTATGCTTTGATGTTGCCCTGGCATCCGTTTTGAATATAATCTGGGCTTTCTTACACCAGAAGCAGGGCTGTCACCCTTGACACCGTTTCTAGCTCCCTGCCCCCTCCCAGTTCCTCAGTGTGCGCAATCCAGATATCTACCATAGACAGTCATCTCCTGGTGACTGCTTCCCTGTGGGACAGCTACATACAGCCCATTTAACTGGTCCTGCTGACCCCACAGCCCGCATGGACTGTGCAGACAGGCCAGTGACCTTGTCTCAGTCACAACATGACCTCCTGGAACTCATGACTGCTCGCTGTAAACCCACCAATTAAAATTCCCTGTGGAGGCCAGGCACCGTGGCTCACGCCTGTAATCCCAGCGCTTTGGGAGGCTGAGGCGGGCAGATGATTTGAGGTCAGGAGTTCTAGACCAGCCTGGCCAACATGGTGAAACCCTGTCTCTACCAAAAATACAAAAAAATTAGCCAGACATGGTGGTCTGCACCTGTAGTCCCAGCTACTTGGGAGGCTGAGGCAGGAGAATCGCTTGAACCCAGGAGGCAGAGGTTGTAGTGAGCTGAGATCGCGCCACTGCACTCCAGCCTGGGTGACAGAGTGAGACTCCATCTCCAAAAAACAACAACAACAAAACAAACTCCCTGTGAAAAACTTGTTTGAATAACACCTTGGACCCCATAAAGATGCTGGCCCATGGATCCCTCCACCCTGCACGTGCTACCTGACCTCCACGTGTGTGGCCTCAGGTATGCCAGGTATCCCTCAAGACCTGTTAGTAACAAAATCTTTATTTCCACCTGTCTCTCTCTTAATCATGGAAGGGGTGCTCTCCATCTTAAAGATCCTAAGTTACAACAGTGGGGCAGGAATCTTCTCATGGTGCGGCGTGGGGCCCTGGTCCTAAGTGACTGATTAGGAAGACAAGTCTCTCAAGATCTCTGCTCAGAACATAAAGTACTCTGTGGGGCCGGGTGCCATGGCTCATGCCTGTTATCCCAGCACTCTAGGAGGCCAAGGCAGAATGATCACGTGTATCCAGGAGTTCGAGGCTGCAGAGAGCTATGATTGCACCACTGTTCTCCACCTGGGAGACAGTGAGATCCTGTCTCTAAAAAAAAAAAAAAAAAAAAAAAAAAAAAAAAAAAAAAGTACTGCATGCTCTGAAGCTGACCACAGTGAAGGGCAGAGTGTGCTCACCAGCCAGGTCCCCACCCAGCCAGCCCTGGCAAAACACTCACCTCTACTCCTCAGCTCAAGGACCCACCATGGCTCCTATCTGCCCATCCAAGCAGGGCCCAAAACCTCAGGGCAGGGCAGTCAAGGCCCACCTCATTTCTGCACAGCTCTGCCATGGCTCATTCCCATCTCTGCCCTTTGCTCCTGTTCTCCGTTCCCTGGATTGACCTTTCCCCTTTTCTCTGTGCACATGGATCTTACCTGTCCTTGAAAATCTAGCTAAATCCCTTGGATCCAGGAAGTATTCCAGATTCACTGCCCGTACCTTCAACCTTGTACCATAAACCATCTGGCACTACCATCTTTGCTCAGATCATGCTGTCTAATGGGATTTCATCTGGCCTGTGGGGTCCTGAAGGTGAGAACAAGGCTTCCTCTTGCTCCATGTCTTCCATTGCCAGGGAGCAGCTCAGACAATGAAGAAAGGCAAGACTGGGGCAGGCCAAACTCCCATGCCAGAGGCACAGGTATCCTAGAACAGATGCCTGGGTCACCAATGGGGTGCAGAAGTCATCAGAGTGACCTTCCTTCCTCGACAGGCTGGGCCAGAGCTCCTGCCTCAGCCTCCCAAGTAGCTGGGATTACAGACGTGCGCCACCACACCCAGCTAATTTTTTTGTATTTTTAGTAGAGGTGGGGTTTCACCATGTTGGCCAGGTTGGTCTCGAACTCCTGACCTCAAATGATCCACCTGCCTTGGCCTCCCAAAGTGCTGGGATTACAGGTGTGAGACTCTGTACAAACAACAATATGAATAGTTGTCTGTGCTGTCCTCTGCCCCCACCCTATGTCCTTGCCCCTAGCTCTAGCCTGGCTCCTCCTCCTCCCCCAGGAAGCCTTCTTTGATTACACCATCCCACACTGACCTTTCCTGCTCTCACCTCCTGTCACAGTCCTAGGCTACATCTGCAGGTCATTCCTGACTTCCCCAGGGGTCCACCCTACTTCACAGGCAGAAGACCCACCTCTCCAGGAATGTGGGGGGCTCCCCAAGGGCAAACCCAGGGCTTCTCTTCCTGACTCTCCCCCAGAGGAGCTGAACACAGACCTAGGCCTGCTGCCCTCCATGATGAGGAGTTACCCGGGGGTGCTGGCACAGAGCCCAAGCCTCTGGCTGGAAGCATGGGGTGCAGAAGGCATGGCAGGATCAGCCTAATCCCAGGCTGTCATGACAGTTAAAACCAGATTAGCCCGAGCTGGGACACAGATCAACCTGTCCTTGGCACCCAAGGCCCAGACCACCTGAGGAAAGACCAGAAGGGGTATATGGAGCTGGTCCAAATCCAAGGTCCTGAAGAGAGGGCACTGATGGCTGGTGCGGCTCCTAGAACAGACAGCAGTGGGGCAGGAAGAGTCTGGGCCCAGCTGAGCTAGCTGAGGAAAAAAGACACTCAAGGAGCTCCCAGCCTGGGACAGAGTATGACGGCAGACAGAAAGCTGGAAACAGGCTGAGAGCTGGTGCAGAAACAGGCTCAGAGGACTCAGCCCCGGTCCCAGCTCTGCCTGTCTCACTGGGTAACCTCAGGCCAGTCCCTGTCATCTCTGAGCCCCAGTTTCCCCATCTGTGGAATGTTTGGCTGGCCCAGCTAATCTCTGACATTTCTTTTTGACATCCTAAGCTAGCGCTGTCAGGCTGTGTGGGTTGGGGTCATCCAAGAAGGTCCCTCAGAAGAACTGAGAAAGAACCAGCAGCCTCCTTTCTGGGCAGAAAGGAGGAGGTAAGTGCGGTACAGAGAGGAGTGGGGTGCAGAGAGGAGTGGGGGAGCCAGGGAGCAGTGAGGGAAGAACCATGGGAGTCCAGGAGACAGTGGGGCCAGGCCACTATGTAGGGCCTGGGGAAGGCGGCAGCTGTGTGCCGTGTGTTCCAGATGGGATGCAGCATAGGGACGGAGGTCCTCCAGGAGGCTGGGCACAGTTCTGGAGAGACGGTAAGGCCAGGGCCAGGGAGAGTAAAGGGCTTGGAGAGCCACCCCATACTATTCGGGGCAGAGAGTGGACAGTCCCTTGAGGCCTGGCTGGCTAGAGAAGGGGGAACCCTGTCCTCTGAGGAGGCAGGGCCCAACAAGCCGGCTCTCCATCCCCGGCTTTCTTTCTAGCCTGTCTGGCTCCCTGAGGACAGGACAGCTGGCCATACACCTGGTGGCTGGCCCTTCCTGCAAGGGTACGGAACCCTGGCTCCTCTGAAGGCAGGACAGGTTAAGGGCCCCTTCCTCCCCCAACCATGGATGAAGGAAGGCTCCTGGGGCAGCCACGCTGGGCCAAAAAAGGAAATCAAGAGAAGTGGAAACTTTTCAGCGCAGAGCTGCCGACCAAAGCGGGGGAAGCGCAGTCAATCTCTTGTGACAGAGCCCTGTGAAGCTGGGGGTGGGCAGGCCGTCAGCCAGTGGTCCATCCACTCCCGCTACTGCCCCCTGAGGGCTGCCAGACCTGCCCCCTAGGCTGAACTTCACATCCCACCTTGCCTGGCCCTCCTCAAAAAACAGAGCCCAGCTTTCCCTGCTTCCCCCAGGGCCCCACCCTCAGCCCAGATAGTGATCTATCCACGCAACCCCCACCCCGCCACCTCCAGGCTCCTTCCATCTCTACAGAGGAAGAGCAGGAGAAGACAGAGCTGAGGGACAGACTTTCTCACCTGGAGACTGTCCTGTGGTCAGGAGTCAATGGGGAAAGCCGTGGTCTCCCTGGACCCAGCCCCAGCCTCCCACCAGGGAGCTGTGACGGGGCTGTGGCCTTGCCAGCACTCGAGAGGCCTTCCCTGCCTGCCACGGCCTTTCTCCAGTGGATGCAGCCTTCCTCCCCACTGCTGGGCCAGCCATAGGATGACAGGCAGCCCCTCACCCATGCCCAGCTGGACAAGTTTCAAACTTTTCGGAAGCCCCCAGGCCCAGGCTGACTCAATACCTCCTCATATGGGGGCCCCTCACATGGCTTCTCTCCTCTCTGTGGTCCTTGCTGTAAATTCTTGGGTTTAAAATCCTATTAAGTGGGGTGCTTCCTCCCATTCCTCCCCACCCCCAGCTGACTCACTCCTCCTGCCATTTCAGCTTGCTACCTCTTCCAGGAAGCCCTCCCTGATTGGGAAAATTGGGTTAGACATCTCCTCAGTGCCCATAGCTGCTCTCTATTACACATTCTATTGTACCTGCAGGTTTATCTGCCCATCTCCATCTACACTGAAAAGTCTACAAGGGCATAGAACCATCTTGTTCCATGATCTCCAAGCTCATCATCACCACCGGATCCCCAAGGTCAGCCCCAAGACCGGCACAAGGTTGGCCCCAGCAAATGTTTGCTGAGTGAATATGTCCACCCTTGAGGGCACAAGCTAATGAGCCATTTCCTCCAAATGATCCTCAGCCTTTGGCCCATGAGAGAAAAAAAAAGGAAAGAACATGAAACTTAAGGGTTTCCCCTGACTTCCCAGGTTTCAATTTCTCCTCTAGATTTCTGGAAATCTAAGATTTAAACAGGCCACCACAGACTCCGTCCAGCCCCTCCCATCCCAGAGAGATAGAAATCCTAAGACATTAAATCTCAGACAAGGATAAGCCCCCTCCCCTACCCTCTTTGGGCACTTGGGGAAACTGAGGTTCAGTAAAAGACAAACACTTGCCCAGAGTCACAGAGCAAATTAGGTCACAGCCTGAACCAGGCTCCCGACCTCCCAACTCTCTCCCCTATACCACCGTCATCCTTGGACCTGTGCCAGCATCCATTCCACCAGACCTGCTCTCAGAATCTTCACTGTCCAGGACAGAGGGGTCACAGAGCTTGGTAGGAAGCTCCTGATGACCTCACCATGCATTTCTTTCGGCTTAGGAAACTCCCCCTCTCCTCCGGAGAATTGCCCCCCCACCATGAGACTCTGCAGAGGAAGTTCACCTTGAAGGTGATGAACACATCTAAGTCCTCAAGGGGGCAAGGATTTCCACTGGAAATGCTGATGCTTGGGGAGTCCCAGATGTGACCTCATCCCCTGGAGGAGGTAACAAACCTCCTGCCCTGGGGAGCAGCCCCAGAATGGCTCCCCAGCAGCCACCAAGTCAACAATAACATCCCATTGTTTAATAGGACAAAAGCAAGGGAGGGCAGAACCAGCTGGGCAGGTGGAGACTGGGGATGTGCGCTCTGTTTCCCCATGGACAGGCTGGTTCACCTCTGACCTTGGGGTTCAGGACCTTCCATGCCTTCTCTACCTCCTCCAACCACTGATAAAATGGAAGAGG
Organism: Colobus angolensis palliatus; assembly: GCF_000951035.1. NCBI lineage: Eukaryota > Metazoa > Chordata > Mammalia > Primates > Cercopithecidae > Colobus > Colobus angolensis. The sequence continues at coordinate 3,879,082 of NW_012123931.1, read as the reverse complement.
GGTGCACAGCTTACACAGGCATGCCAACCTCCTTTTAAGCCCCAGCCCTCACCTGCAATCTACTCCCTTCCAGTCGCTGCTTGCAGGAAGATCAGGACCACACATGCACATCCTTGACTGGCCCATGTGTCAGCGACAGCCCTTGGGAGACAACCCCTAGAGCCTTTCTTGCTCTGGCAAGCTCTAAGGGTCAAAGACAACTGCGGAGCTCAAGGGCACCCAGCAGGTACATGATGGCCCATCTCTCTCCCTGGCGTGAGCTACACTGTGCCAGACTTTCATCAGGCTGCAGAGGCAGCAACCTCCCTGATCAGTGCAGGCTGGGCCCCTCTCAGAGTTCCCTGCTTTAATCTTTCTCTAGAACTTGGGGATCCAAGCAGCAGAAAATAAAGAACTTTCCATACCTATTCCAGTCCCCACAGCTGTCCTGACTCAAAACTAAAATCCCCATCTATGCCTCACAGAGAAACGGCTCCAGAACCACCACCATCCCTGATTTTGTCATTCCTGGATACCACCATACTCCCACCCACCCACTGGCAGACAGAGCTCTAGGCTTCCAGCAAGACCCCTTCTTACCCTATTCCTGGGTTTGTCCTACCCAAGCCCATTCCTGTCCGATTACCATGTGTCACCCCACAGGAGACAGGAGGCAGCTGTCAGTCGGGCACACCATCACCAGCTGGTGGCCCTGGGGGTGGGGGGCAGGTGAATGGCAGGGCCTGTCTGGCCAGTGGGGCACCTGGCACTGGTGAAGGAGACCACAAACTGTCCTTGGACAAGACTGGTGAACGGTTGGCAGACCCCAGCCAGTGGGGTTCAACAGTGCATTAGTAAGCAGAGGGCACAGCCAGTGTGGCTACAGCAGTGAACTGCGGGTAGGGGAGGTAGGCCATGGAGCTGGGCTGGGAGCTTCGAAAAGTGGGTAAGAGGACAGAAAGCAGCTTTAAATAGCCTCAGGGTGGGAACTAAGTGGCCAGGATGGGATGTATGCATTAAGTGCTAAGAAGCAGGTGTGCATTAAGTGGGGTGGGGGTGGGGGGTCATGGGAAGACTGTGGGACAGGCAAACAGAGCCAAAATGCAAAGGGTTTGATGCAGGGAAAGATTCCAGAACACTCAGACATGCCCATTTGTCCCCTCCAGAGTGCCCACATGCTATGATGTCCAAGACAGCCAAGGGGACTGAGGGAAGGCAAAGCTGCTGGGAGGGCAAAGGAAGGTGGGGCTGGAGCTGGGATTGCAAAGTGGTGTGCAGGCCTCCTACATGCACAGGCGGCCAGAGCTCTAGCAGGGCTGCTCGGCTTCCTCCAGGAGCACCTCAGGCTGGGTAGCCGAGTTGGTCCCCAGAACACCTCATTCATAGTCCCTGAACCATCTAAATCCTTCTCCCCTCCCTAACCCAGAACCTCGACTAGTCCTGTGCCAGATCAGAGCCCCTGCCTGCACCTAAGCACCCACACTGCTCAGTGACCTTGGGCAAGTCACATTCCCTCAGCTACTGCGGCAGTTCGGGCCACTCGTTTTCCTGTACGTTTTTTTTTTTCCCCCTCTGCTAATAATACCTGCCCCAGATAATGCTCAGACTCCCGCAATCCCTGCAAACTGCCAAAGGCATCAAAAGGCTCCCGGTGGGGCCAGACCCGACCAGTCCCCCCAGTCCCCACCGCGACTCCCTCACCATCACCACAGGGGGGCCGCAGACACGCCAAATTTGGGGACAGAGCCGAGTCGGCCTGGGGGCTGGGAGGCATTTGTGTGCAATGCAGGGGAGGGGAGCTCAGTTCCTCACGGCAGAAAGCCTCAAACACCCGCCTAGCCGGCTTTCTGTCCCATAGTACAGGGTCTAAACTGAGATGCCTTGGGGGAGACTCTGGTCCCCCAGGTTCTTATACCTACCCTGGCCTAAAGTCTGCACCCCCGCCCTAGATCCAATGCCTGGGGGTCCCAACAGTCGTGCCCCACCCAACGGACACTGCCCCCCAACGCTGGAGCCGATTTCTGGTGACAACTGCCACGTGCAGGCAAGGGGGGAGCGGCCGGTGCCGGCACTGTGGAGGCAGCGCCCTGGTACCCCAAGCCCCCGCACCACACCACGTCC
>NW_012123931.1:3842564-3876664 GCF_000951035.1 Colobus angolensis palliatus | reverse complement strand
AGTGGCTCGGGGCCGAGAGAGGGGCCCGCCCCCTCCCCTGGCGCCCGGGCGTTGCGGCTCCCGGCTGCCAGCGACTTGGTGCGACTTAGCCGGGGCTCCGGCCCCGCCGCTCGCTCGCCGCAGCGTTACAGCCGGCTCTGGTGTGCCAGCGCGCACACTCACACACACTCACCCAAAGCCACACGCTCCACGCGGGGACAGCGCGGGGACAGCCCGGGACCCGCAGAGCCGAGTGCACGCACTCCCTCCGGGTGCAGCATACTCCGCACCCGCCCCGCGCAGCGTCTGATCCCGCGCCCGACCAGCCGCGCGGCGCCGCCTACCTTTCCAGACGGCGAAGATGCGGGGTCCACTCCTTGAGTGGCCTTGGGCGGAGGCGGCGGCCGCCCAGAGCAGCAGCAGCAGCCGCAGCAGGAGCACCGACCGAGCCGGTGGGCCAGGGACGCGGGCGCGCGGTGCGCTGGGGGCGGCACGTCCGGGCGGAGGAGGCGTCATCCCGTGGCCCCGGGAGCGACAGCAGCAATCAGCCGAGACTGAGCCAGCGCCCGGCCGCAGGCAGACCCAAGCGCTAGGAGGCGGAGCCAACGCTGACCCCACCCCGCCCCTCCCCCCGCCCCTCGCAGCCTTTTCTCGCCTCACTGGCTTTCCTGAGTGAGAGCGGAACCGCTGGGGGAACCTTCGCCACCCTCTCCCGGGCAACTCTACAGGGAAAGCCCAGCTGCGGACAAGCCAGACTTGTGGTCTTCTGCCAGGGGCGGCAGGCCCTATCCCCTCTCTGGGCCTCAGTTCCACTCCCTGCACCCCATAAAAAGATTGGCCTAGAAGTCGTGGAGGACCTCTGTCCAAGGGCACAGAAGAGTCCAACACCCAACAACCTTGCTATGGCCAGCTAAGTGGTTCGCACCCTGAGGACTATGGTCCTTGGAGGATGGGTTCGCCTAAGTGGACACAGCTCCCTGCTGAGCCTACCAGCAGGCACAACGATGATATGTGGGGAGCACTCAGGGACCCGCTATTGCTCTGCCTGGGAGAACACTGGAAATTTTTCATCTTGGCCTGGCTCCTTCCCCTCCCTCTCCTTTCTCCTCCCTTCCCCAGCCAGCAGCCTTCTGGGCTGCCTCCCCCCCAGCCAGCTGGTGTAGGCTCAGAAAATCCAAACTCATTTCCATGTGAGTGGAGGGGGATATAATTAGGAAGGCCCCTTCCCCAAGTAGAGAGGGGAGCATCCCCCATGCCCAAGACTCACTGTGGGGGAGGGAGGGTGAGAGCAGCTTAAGGGGATCTCTGCCCACAAAGTACCTAGGGCTTGCCTATCTCAGGCAATCTGACCATTCAGTGGGGACTCCCTTGGGGGGTCCAGGCCCAGACCCTCTGCAGTTACCTGAGCAGCCCAGCCAGCTCTGCCATCAGTTCTTCCTCCTCTCAGAACTACGTGCCTGCCCTTTGTAAAAGGGTCTCCTCTCTCTAGACCAGAGAGGGCCCAGATCTACCACCTCCACTTATGCCCCAGGGAACCATGAATGGAAAATCTACCCAGCTCAGTAAGTACTTATCTCAGTAAGTACTTATCTAGAGAAGACAGGATGAGGAAGGAGCAGAGGTGAATATCCAACCTTCAGAACTCACAGACCTAGATATGATTCACGCACTGCAGACACCAGCAAAGGCGGTGGGCTGGCTGCCCTCTGCCCTCTGCCCTGCTCCATGGGGCCAGGACCATTTGGTTGTTGTTTTTACCCCCTGGAACCAGGAAAGTTGCTACCAAGAAGTTTGACTTTACCATTCTACATTTTGCTTCCAGTTGTCCCCTCCTTCTTCCCTGAGAGCCCTGAGGCACCCCAGCAGGCCAGGAAGGTAAACTCAAGGCACCTCCAGAGACAGTGCAGAGCCAGGTTCCTGGCCCACTGGGTGGAGCCAACAGCCCCATGATACCCAGGGGCACACTGCCCCAGAGAGGGAGGCTGTAGACAGTCTAAGAGCTCCTCCTCAGGCCTGCACCTAAGCCTGTGGCCCTGAAGCCAGCAGTGGAGCCTGGCCCAGGCTAGCCTCTAAGATGGACGTTCGGTTTCATCTGCTAAATAGGTATTGCCCCTAGTGTCTCTCCTGTCTGTGCAAAGCTAGAGCAAACTAAGAAATCACCTGTCTCTGCCTTTTGGAACTAAGAATTCAAACGGATTCAAAATCAACGATAACACTGCCCATGTGCACAGCAACTCACAACACACAACCCATGTTCACCTACATCACCTCTGCCGGTCCTCCACTCTCTTCCTCTCACTGAGGGAAGGAGCATAACTCCATTGCAGAGAAGAAAACTGAGGTACAGGGAGGGACAAGGATGGACCTGCCCAAGGTCAACCGGTAAATGGTAGAACAAAGATGGGTTTTCTGACTGCAATGACAATTGCTAACACTGTGGTTCCCATGTGCTGTGCCATCTCACAGCCTCATCTGAACTCATTCAATCTTCATACTCCTATGCAATTGAAGCTATTAGTCACCTCCCTTTACAAATGAAGAAATCAAGGCACAGACAAGGGATGTGAAGTGCCAGGATCGCACAACTACAGGCAGGACGGATTGAAACTCAGGTGGTTTCTCAAGGGTCCACACCCTTGACTTCTGTGTGATGTACCCTGGCACTGCTGCCTCCTGTCTGTGGCTGAAGTCTGGATCCAAACCATCCCCAGAAGGACCTAGACAGGGCCCAGGTCACCAGGTGCTGGGTAGAAGGGCAGACCAGGGAATGGGCTCAATCTCCCAATCAACAGAGCAGCAGATGGAAACTGGGGTAGATGCCAGATATTTTTTTTCCAGACTCGGGGGTAGGGGGGAAGGAAGTAGTACTGAAGACCATCCTCCCCACAAGCCAGCCAACCTGGGGACAAAGGGCCAGGCGAGATGGCAGCCCACTCTCTTGGTTGGCTGCAGGCAGCCAGGGGAGGAGAAAACTAAGCCCATGACTTGAGGCAGTAACTTTATAAAGGGAAAGGCAGCTAGACTGTGGGGCAGACACTATGACCAGAGTTTAGGCATGGGTTTTCCTGCCTCAGGCAGCATAGGAAAATCAAGTCGGAATGGTATAGGTGGTGTCAGGGGCCTGCCTGCCTCATTGAAAGCCAAGGCTGGCTCTTGAGCCTGGACTGAGAACAAGGGCACAATCCCCACTCACAGCCGGTGATGGGAAGTGGACCAGCAGAGGAAGCAACAGATGTGGATGCTGATATGTCTGATGGGGAGGCACATTCTTGTCCCTCCCTTCCCCGTGATTCCACATTCAGGGGAGGGAGGAAGGAGGCTGGGAGAAAGAAATGATGCAGGGCTTCAATCTATAAGAAAAATACCTTGAGGAGACCACTTCCTGAGCCCCATGGACAGCTGAGGCACAGCCCAATCCAAGAAGACTCCTTTTGGAATGAAAGAAATGGATACACACAGACCTGAGATGAATGGTCCTGAAGCACTAGCAGAAGCCCCAGGCAATCCCCTCAACATTCCAACTAAAGCCTCTCACCTTTCAGGCTCCAACTTAACTCATCCTTCCATTCTCCAGGGTTATGTGACCTCCTCCTCAGCCCTGATTCCATGGCTACACACGGCCTTCACAGGAGTGACCCACCCCAAACAAGAGGCCTGTGGGAGGTAGAAGGATTCCCTGAGGAGATAACATATGCAGATGTGAGGTCACCCACACACAGTTCACTTCCTTTCATGGATACGATGATCCAAGAATCCCAGTTCTTAGGATTAGAAGTAGTTCTCAGAGAGCATTCAACCCCCAACAGCCCCCTCCATGCTAGATCCCACCCCTGCTTTGAGGCTTCAGAGCTTGGTGGCCACCCAGGCCTCCTGGCTACTAACAGCAGCAACAATTCCTATTGCCTACCACTGTTACTACCTATTGCAGGGGGCAGAGACTAGGCACTGATGAGAACGAGGGGAGTGGGTGGGCTGGGGTCTGCAGAACCCTGTCCTGTCTATAAGGTAATTTCCACTCAGCTCCAGCCCATGGAACCATGAAGAAGTAAACCCAGTAGTGAAAGGTAGTATGATTTTCAAGGGAAGCTGAAAATTGAGGGCTGGGTGCGGTGGCTCACGCCTGTAACCCCAGCACTTTGGGAGGCCGAGGCAGGTGGATCACCTGTGGTCAGGAGTTCAAGACCAGCCTACACAACATGGTGAAACCTCATCTCTACTAAAAAATACAAAAATTAGCCAGGCATGGTAGCTAGTGCCTGTAATTCCAGGCGTAATTACAGGAAAATCACTTGAACCCAGGAGGCGGAGGTTGCAGTGAGCCAAGTTCACATCACTGCACTCCAGCATGGGCCACAAGAGCGAAACTTGTCTCACAAAAAAAAAAGAAAGAAAGAAAAGAAAAGAAAAAAGAGTCTGGGCATGGTGGCTCATGCCTGTAATCCCAGCACTTTGGGAGACCAAGGTGGGTGGATCACAAGGTCAATGATTTCTGTCCTAATCATTCTATGTGCATTTTTATCTGACAAGGTCAGGAGTTCGAGACCAGCCTGGCCAAGATGGTGAAACCCCATCTCTACTAAAAATACACAAATTAGCCGGGTGTGGTGGCACGCACCTGTAATCCCAGCTACTTGTGAGGCTGAGGCAGGAGAATCTCTTGAACCTGGGAGGTGGAGGTTGCAGTGAGCTGAGATCGCGCCACTGCACTCCAGCCTGGGTGACAGGGCAAGACTCCATCAAAAAAAAAGAAAAGAAAAGAAAATTGACTCTTTGTTGAAACTCTCACTTTTAAAATATTGGCAAATAATTCAGAAGTTAAGAAGGATGGATACGGGCAAACAAAAACAGGTCTGGGGCCCATATCTGGGACCCCCAACATACCGTGTGCCCACTGTGACTATCTCACAGGCACAGACACAACAGTCACTGTACCTGGCCCAACTCGTGGCAGACCATGTCAGGCAAGGAGTGCTGAGAAGACACTTGTCAGGCTGCATAGGCCATGCCTCACCCTCCCCTCAGTGCTCTGCCTGCCTCCAAACCTCAGCCAGGACATTCCCCTCAAGTGCCTGACTCTTCCTCCTAGACCAGTTCAGAGATCACCACCTTCCATACATCTGTTCAGCCCACTGTGAATGGAGAACTTCTCAGAACTGCCACCACCCTCTTAGCCCTGAGGGTCTCACTCCCAGCAGCATCCCATGCCTACATCTTTGCTTTCTGTCCTAATCATTCTACGTGCATTTTTATCTGATCAACCCTACCTAAATTACTAAGATCTAAGTACGGCAGGTCAAGTTAAGACAGACAAAAAAAGTAAAAATCCAAAGAGGAATATTCAGTCAGCAGAGAAGAGACAGACTTTTTTTTCCTTCTACCAGGGCACTCAGCTCACCTGAAAACACTACAGGTCCTGTGCCTTCCACAGACAAATCAGCAACATCCTTAGACCCAAGCCCCAAACTTGGCCAACTTGGCACTGGGCTTGTGGTGGGAGTGCCACCTGGTGGCCACTCTGGAACAGAGCCTAGTCTTAGCAGAGACTAAGTGCATCTTTGCTCTGTCCTAGTCATACATTCTACACGTGCTTTTATGTGATAGACACTCCCCAGACTTTCTAGAGACAAATTTCTCCCTCCCATTCCTATGCCCCAATCCATCTCTGAGCCTCTATTCTCACTGTCCAAGGCCTAAGGCAGGGCAGAATCTCATGGACGTCATATGGAATCCATCTAGACTAACAAAATCTCCTGACTAGACATGGCTGGGAGGCCAAAGATGAAGTCTCAGCCTGGATACTGACTCAAGGAAGGCCCTGACCCAGTCCAGGGCTCTGTTTCGTTGTGTACAAAATGAGAAAGAGGAGCTAAAACTCCATATCTTCTCCTGGTCTGTCTTCTGTCTATATCAGAGAGAGACAAAGCTTTCTCATTCCATCTTCTGCATTTTCTTCTGTAGGATGAATTAAATATGCTTTTAAAGTGATGTCAGCCAGGCGTGGTGGCTCATGCCTATAATCTCAGCACTTTGGGGGGCCGAGGCGGGTGGATCACCTGAGGTCAGAAATTCAAGACCAGCCTGGCCAACATGGTGAAACCCCGTCTCTACTAAAAATATAAAAATTAGGTGAGGTTGGTGGTGCACGCCTGTAATCCCAGTTTCTCAGGAGGCTGAGGCAGGAGAATCACCTGAACCCAGGAGGTGGAGGTTACAGTGAGCCGAGAGCATGCTATTGTACTCTAGCCTGGGCAACAAGAGCAAAACTCCATCTCACAACTAAACTAAACTAAATTAAACTAAACTAAACTAAACTAAAATAACATAAAAATAAAGTGATGTCTACAGGAGAGATGATGTCCCAGGACCCTCCCATCTCTGATGTGATCCTTGGGCCTGCTGAGGCCACTTCAATGAGGAGATACACATGCAGAAGTGTGGTCACCCACAAACAGTTCACTTTCTTTCATGAATATAATGATGCAAGAATCTCAATTCCTGGAATTAGGAGTAGCTACCTGAGAGCCACTCACAAGACTCCTTATGGCGGCCATGCAGATTCTGCTTACATACCTCCAGTGATGATGAGCTCCCTCACAAGCCAGCCTTGCCCATCTTGTTTAGCTCTGACACAGAGCCTTCTTCTCCAGTGGAAGACTCCCAAACAGTGGTCCTAAATTTGCCATCTGAGGCCACAAGGACATGTCTAATCTCTCTTCCTGGAATAGAGCCCTTCAGTGATTTCACAGAGGTCATATCCTTCTAAATCTGCTCTTTATTTATGGTAAATAACCCCAGTTTCAAATAGATCCCTCATGGGGCTTTCCTTGAGAAGCTCTCTAATCCTGGTTGATTTCTAAGACATAGTCAGTTATTTAACAAACTTTTACCGACCCCTCCTAGATGCTAAACAGTCCAGATTGTCTATCTCTCTCTTCCAAAGATCAGGCCTCAGATCAGAACACAACACCTAGTATGGAGGCTGAGCAGTAAAGGGCTGAAAGACTGGCTTCCTTCCTCCTTATTCTAGCACCTCTAAGGGCACTCTTAATGGGTTGAGACACCACGTTGTTAAATCCTCTTGATCTTAGCCCAGGGTTATCCCTGGGCCAATTCTCAACCATCAGTAGTGGCTCTCTGGGACGCACATTTGAGAAAGATCAGTGAATCTGGGCCCAGGAGAAGAAATGAGACTCGATTCTGCATAAGAGCAATTAATTTTCTGGTCCCCACTGCAAGACCTTAGACTTTCTTTGCTTCTGTCCTTGTTAGGGTTACTTCATTGTCTGGGCCCTGATGCCATCTAGAACATTCAACGGCCCAGCTCTGAGTGCCTGGCATCTCTGATACATACACTCAATATCCACTTATAGAAATTGAGGGGAAATGTCAAACATGGCACAACTGATGCTCCAAGAAGTTAGGTCATATGTGGAAAAGCAATCTAAACCTCAGTCTGACTTAGAAGCCTAAGTCCCCTCCAAGACCTGAGCTGCTACTCCCAAGATAAGTGGTTAGGAGACCTTTCAGTCAGCCAGGCACAAGGCCCCAGGTAGGTGCACTGATGGAATCATGCTGACACAATCCCACTCAACCCCTAGAAAGGCCATTTCCCCAGCATACAGGAAGCACTCATCTGTACATAGGGCTAATAATATCTACTTTTCAGAGTCACTGTGAGGATTAACTAAGATGGCACATGTGAGTGCCTAGCTCAATGCCTGGCACAGAGAGGATGCTTGATAAATAAGTACTACTGTGCTGTGCAGTGTGCTAGTAATATTAGCTAGTTTTGCCAAGATAGAATAGGCCAGTGCCTGGGTTGCCACGAAAGAGTTTCAAGCATAGAAGTTGAATTCTATTCCCAGCAATCTTGGGGCCTATGAGAGCGAGACAGGCCCAGGCCCAGGGAAACTAGTGGCACAGCTGAACCGACCTGAACTCAGCCCAGGGCCAGAGGGGACTCCACCTGCTGGAGAGGCTGGGTAAGCAGAAAGAGGGAGGCCTGAATAAACTCCCCAACATCCTCAACAAACACCCACTGCCAAAGTCTGTGGTAACAGCAACAAGAAGCCACCTCAGGGTAGGGCTCTGAGAGCTTGGTCTGGGGCCCAGGCCAGATGGGGCTGAGGCGAGGAGCAGATCTGGGGCCCATGTGCCCAGCAAGCTGTGCCAGCCCAGCCCATACCAGCCCAGCCAAATTTGAGTTATATCAGGAGAACGGATCTGTTAGAAAACTCACCCATCTCTACATATTTGCATATTCTATTTTGGGGTCTTTTCCTTTTTTTCCGTCAGCTTCCTAGAAAAGTTCTTGTGATCACTTCCAACTTCACCTCTGCTGAACTGCAAAAACTCACACTCAATCCCATCTCTCCTCTAACTACTACTCTCTCCCTTACCAGCAAGGTCCCCTGCCCTCTCTGCATCCACTGCCCCTCACCTGTTCAGTCTTCAACCCCTGCTATCTGGCTCCGGTTCCATTGGAATGTCTCCCCAAGGTCACCATGGCACAAGTCAACAAGTCCAAGGTCAGTCCTTCTGTGGCTAGGTTTGTCTGTGGCATCTGACCCCACTGAGCATGCCCTCTTTGTCCAGTTCCTTCCACTCCCTCAGCTTTGCTGACTCCTGCTCTCATCTTCCTGGAAGCAGCGGATCCTGCCCCCGTTCCATGCCTCACATCTATCAGTCACCATTTCCCACAAAGCTGAACTCCTTAGTGGGTATCCCTTTTCCTCTACCTTTCTCTGAAAAGCTTAATTGCCTTCTCACATGACACAGGCCCAGTGTTCAACTTAGAACTTCCTGATCACTACCTCAGCCCAAAGACATCCAACTGTCTTTAATTATACACATCCCCACCTGGCTGTCCCATGGCACCTCATTCCAAATTGTCACCCCAGTCCCTTATTCTTACTGCTGCACCACCATCCGCCCGCTCACATCCTGCCTCCCTTCCCACTTTCAGCCCCCAGAGCTAGTCTGTCCTTCACACCTAGCAGCTCCCCTCCACCCAGCTCCCCTGCAGCAGCTCCAGTTGAGGCTCCCTCCGTGTCCCATCTGGAGGATCCAGCCAGCCTCCTAGCTGGTCGCCTACCCCCAGTCTCACCTCCCACAAATCCAGCCTCCACACAGCTGTCAGATTATCTCACACACAGATCTGGTCCCCCACGGCCCTGCCTGAAGCTGCCTCAGGGGTGCTCTTTGCCCTCAGGATAAAGCCCTAGCTCCTCAGCTGGATCTAAGCCCTCATGATCTCCCATTCCTCTACACTTCAGAGGCCAAGGGCAGTGGGAGGAAGGGTGCCAGCTCTGGAGTAAGACAGACCTGAGTTTCTGGGACCACTTGTCCACTTCCTGCCCATGAGACTGTGGGCAGATGATTTCAACCCTTGGAACCTTGGTGTCCCCATCTGTTCAGTGGAGACAATAGTATACTTGCCTTTCCCAAAGATCTGGTATCAATTCTAACTCCTAAAGCCTCTCTACCTCCTCCTCTCCTTCCCCACTGCCACGCTGCCAGGTCAGCCTACCAGCAGTTCTAAGTGGATCACTGCCAGAGCCTCCTCCTCAGCTTCCTCATGCCTGCCCTCCCTTAGCCTTCTACTCCCAATATATTCACCACACAGCAGCCAGAATGACCTTTCTAAAATACACATTGGACTCTCTCCTGATTGCCATTCTATGACTCCCATTGTCCAGGGTGAAGTCTAAACTCCTTACATGCCTTCAGATGATCTAGCCTGTGCCCACCCACTTGCCTTGCAAGCCACCCTAACAGACAGGGCTACAGAAGCCAGGTTTGCTCCCCACTCCCAGCCCCCTCAGTACATATACCTTCCTGCCCAATTCTCCCTTACCCTTCAGGTCTCAGTGTAGTGCCACTTTCTCCATGAAGCTTTCTCTCACCCTCACACTCCCACCCCAGCCCACATTAGCCCCCCTTCCTGTGAGCGCCACAGCCCCTAGACTTGCCTCGCCCAGTTCTCATTAGGCTTTAATGTAATCATGTTTGTCCATCTTACCAACAACACAGCATTGTCAGAGCTAGGATACCATCATGTTTATCTGGCACAGAGTGGAGGCTCAGTCAATGGTTTTTGAAAGGATGAAAGGCGGCCGGGTGCGGGGGCTCACGCCTGTAATCTCAACACTTTAGGAGGCCGAGACGGATGAATCATTTGAGGTCAGGAGTTTGAAACCAGCCTGGCCAACATGGCGAAACCTCATCTCTACTAAAACTACATAAATTAGCCGGCTGTGATGGCACGCGCCTATAGTCCCAGCTACTCAGGAAGCTGAGGCAGGAGCCCAGGAGGCAGATGTTGCAGTGAGCCGAAATCGTGCCACTCAACTCCAGCCTGGGCGACAGAGTGAGACTCTGTCTCAAAAAAAAAATCTTTTTTAAATAATAAAAATAAAAAGAAACTATGAAAGGGACAATGGTGAGGAAAGAGTCCTTGGCTCATGGAAAGCCCCAGGCTCAGTGGGGGCACTTATCAGACTCAACATAGACTACTCGAAACATGGCCACAGGAAGCAAAGCCAACTTGCCAAGCCCCTGGAGGAAAGAGCCAACAAAGAAGGGAAAGGGAAACCATGGGGACAGCTCTGTTCTGGGAACTGGTATTGGGGGTTGGTCCAAGAGATAGGGCAGGGTGACCCAAATGTTCTGCAGCATAATGGGGTGGGGGAGTTAAGGAACCCCAGCATCTTTGAAGGCAGTCCTCAGAGGCAGGGTGAGAGCTGCCACAGAATGGAAACCAGCTCTGGGCAGGCTGTATCATGGGCACAAGAAGGGCTGTGTCAGCCCCATTTGACCAAGACAGACCCATGAGGATGGGACTGGCCTTTGTTTCCACCACAAACAAGCAAGAGACACTGTGTTCAAAGACAGAGCTTCCTGGTCTTTGCTCTCAACCACAAGTAGGCAGCTGGGCTCCAGGCAGACCACTGAGGCACACAAAGGCCTAGCACTGAGAAGGCCAGTTCTGAATCTTTTCTGTCAATGCAAATAGACAGACTTCTCAAATTTTCTGGAAGAGGCAAAGAATAACATACTGTTCAGGCCATATCTGGACGTTAAGAGTATCACTGATACACTGGAGGTCATCCAGAGAAATGAACAGGATGTGCTGGGAACCAAAACCAGAAGGACAGGTCAAAGGGGCAAGTCAATGACCCACCATGGCATTCCGTAAGTAATTAAAGCCCCGCTAAAGTAGAAGAGAAAGCAGGCTTGTTCCGAGTGGTTCCTTAGGGCAGAGAGGGGACCAAGGGGTAATGCCCTGGCAAATAGTTAAAGGACAGAATAGGCTGTAAATGGTAAATCTTTTGTTCCTGGAGGAGACAAGCAGAAACCAAACAACCATGACTGGGAATGGTGGAGATGAAACGTCTGCCAAGGCAGAGGGCAGGAACAGACCTCTGAGCCCCTTTCCACCCGTGTTATTCCCAAATGAACCAAAATACCATCTGAGGGGAAGAAGATTTTTCCCAGCGAAGTATTCAAAGCACTTAAAACCCACTTTCTCAACTTGGACATGTCTGTGATGCCACAGGGAACGTCACAGGGAACACCATGCCAAGGGGAACGTGAGTGAGCACAGGCAGATGGAGCAGCAGCTTGGGGGTTGGTGCCCTCTCTTCAATATTAAAGCTGAGCCCTATTCATGTTGGTGTTGTTCTTTAGTATTGCTATTTAACTGCTCTTATATTTATGCCTTCAGGACAAGGAGCGCCCTGCCTCCTGGCAAAGTTCTGAGGCCCGGATTCTGGCATCATTACAGAACAAGCATCAAAAAATGCTTGGTAAGAGTAGGCTGGTGGGGTGGACAAGGAAATCTTTGGAAGCCATTGAGAGAGAGAGAAATGTGGAAGGCAAGCTGCCTCCGTTTGCTTCCCATGAAAGTCCACCCAGCCACTCCCTAGACTGGACGTCTCGGAAGCATAAGTCTCTTCTGGACACAGCTGTAATCCAGCAGCCACCCTGAAGATTGGGTTGCAGCCCTGCCCAGCCTTCGGCACATCCTGAGGCTGCCAAACTCCAAAGCCCCAGAGAGTCTGGGGGCTACGGCTGGAAACTTCTCCCAGAAGTGAACATGGGTATCTCACAGCATCCCATGATGTGGGGTCTAAAATCCTCCATCCAGGGCCCAGAACCAGAGGCCAGCCCTGCTCCGAGGCCACAGCATCAAGACCAGCACACCTTGTTTGCCCCACTGCCTCCACCAACTCAGATCAGCCAGAAAGGTCAAGAACTGGACAAAGCAGGAGAGTTGACCATCAGGTGGGTATATTGGGGGAGGGAGAGATGGAGGCACCTTCATGAGTGCCTCCCATGGGCAGCAGCCTCTGCAACTTGCTGGGAGTTCAGGGGAAGCAGGGAGTTCATGGGGCTCCTCCAGCAAAGATGAGCTCCAGGGCTGCTTGGATGTCCCCACCAGTGGCCTGCAGGGCCCGCAGGCTCAGCTCATCGTCCTGGATGCCCATGTCACGTAGCTGCTGTAGCTGGGGCTGCCACTGGCTCTGTGGAAAAATAGGAATGGGCAGAAGCTGTTAGCTGGGATCCAGTGAAGATTCACTTAGGTCTGTGCTTTCCGGGGAAGGAAAGGAAGATGGGGGAGTCCTCAGCAAAGCTGTTGATGCTGAGTTCCACAGAACACAGTACTTCTAGGAAGACTAAAAGATAGGCTTGAGGGTTAAGAGAACAAATCCAAAGTTTTACAATAAAAAAAGGAAATTCTTGGCATAAGGATCAAAAGAGAATGTACAAATTATTCACTGTCTAAATTCCAAGAGGCTAAATTACTTTCTTTCTCTTGCTATGTGTACACACACATCAGCAAGATTTTGCTCTTTATGTGATGAGTGTTACAGATTTTTTTCCCAGTTTGTTGTTAGCCTTCGGACTTTGCTTCGGTTTTTTGTTTGGTTTGGTTTGCCATGCAGAAATTTTCACCTTTTTAAAAATGTCTTAAATTTTTGTGGTATATAGTACATATATCTATTTGTGGAGTGTAAGAGATGTTTTAAATTTTTCGCTTTTACAAACTCAAAATGCAGAACTTTTATTTAATGGCTCCGGGATACTGAGTTTCGGCCAAGAAAGCCCTTTCCTACTATAAGGATTTGAAGAAATTCACCCATATCTTCTTCTAGTACTTTCATAGCTTCATTAATATCTCTATTTCATGACAGCAGGGATGAGCACAATTTAGGGAAAACAATGTGTTCACATGTGGGAAGAAGGCAATGCAAAGGGGAAGAAAAGCAAAGTCAAAGAGGCAGGCAGGAATGAGAACGTGGAGGGCTTAAAAAAAATCCACACAAATCAATTTGAATTCATTTTACAGGCCAGGTGGAACCAGTGAAAGCTCCTGAGCTAGGGAATAAAGTAAACAGGCATCTAGCAACAGGGGAGATGCAAAAATGGAGAAGACAAGTCATTCACACATCCTGCTCCTATTCCCTTACTGTCCACAAGGACTACATGGAACACGGAAAACCACACAGGCTTGAACGCTATCGTTCCAACTTCATGGCCTTTTGACCCCAGACAAGTTCCAGGAATGATGCCCTACCCATTGGCTTACTATGTGGAATAGAGGAAAAGAGATGTGAAGCAAACAGCTCATGCATGGAGCTGTGAACTACAATGCTGGCCCCTCAGGTCTGCCCCTTAGCTGCTAGGGTGACCTTTCCCCTCCTTAAAGCTTCCCATGAGCTGAGTGTGGTGGCTCACACCTGTAATCTAGCACTCTGGGAGGCTAAAGTGGGTGAATCACTTGAGCCCAAGAATTCAAGAAGAGGCTGGGCAACATAGGGAGACCCCCATCTCTACAAAAAGTACAAAAAATTAGCCAGGCATGGTGGTGCATACCTGTAGTCCCTACCTCAGCTACCCAGGAGGCTGAGGTGGGAGGATCACCTGAGCCCAGGAAGTTGAGGCTGCAGTGAGTTGTGATCACACCACTGTACTCCACCCTGGGTGACAGAGTGAGACCCTGTCTCAATCAATCAATCAATCAATCAATGCCTCCCAGGGATCCCTGGTGACTGCTACATCAAGTCATCAAGTCTAATCTCCTCAGGTTGGCATGCAAGCCCCTCACATGTAGGTTCCTGCTCTCTTTCTCTGGCCCCATCTGCGGACACTGCATCCTAGTCTCGTAGTTTTGAGTACATCACATATACCTCCACACGTGCACAAACAGGTAGCTGTCTTCACCTGGAAATCATCCCCTTCCTACCTCAAACACCCTCTCCCTGGTTAGCTAACTTCTAATTCTTCTGACAATCAGCTTAAATACCCCTCCCTCAGAAAAGTTTTGTCTGACCTAGGCCCTTACTTCAAGCAGCTGGGCTTCTTGCCTTGTTGCTCCCCAGCTCAGTACCTGGCTGGTGCCCCTCCATGGCAGGGATGAGAACCAGCTTGCCTCTAGGCCAGCATCTGGACTCCGGCCTAGTATATATATATATATGCTCAGTCAGTGCTCACTGAATGAATGAATGAAATGGCCATGATTATCTAAGCCAGGTGGTCTAGGGAGTCAAGCCATGGTCAGTACGGGCAGGAGAAGCCATAGTGACCACTGTGTATGGTCTGAGAGTGTGCCCTTGCTGGGAACACTCTGTACCTGTCCCACTGCCATGCTCCAGCTGTTCCCAGAATGAAGCATGCCAGGTGTGAAGGACCCCCAGAGAGCAAAAAAAGGCTGGGCATCCAAAATAACAAGGAAGCCACATGGAAACCAGGAAGTGGGGAAGACTGACCTGAAGGCTGGGCTGCCCAGAGGCCTGAAGGGCATGCTGTAGGGCTTGGCTGAAGAGATCATTGGTGATGGGTGTCCCTGACTGGACACCAGAGGACATTGGTGAGGTCCCTGAGGAATGGCCCTAGAGACAAATCAGCGGTCAGTGCCACCCTCAGAGCCATCTCAATCTTACAGCAGATACTCGCTGTTGTCATATCACCCCATAGTGCTCCTGAGGTACCCAACTTCTGCCTCCCAACAAAGACCTGCCATGAGACAACCAAACAAAGGTACCTAGAAGCTCTCTATGTGGGCAGGAAAGGTTCCATTCTTTTCTGCACTGAGCCCCTTGTCCCAACCTAGGACCTCAGCACTGGGAGAGATGGCCTTGAAAGCTGAAGTGACTTGTTACCCAGAAATGCTTAAGCTGGTAGTGTCTGCTCCCTGTCAGGGATGAGGAAGGGCATATTGTGTGAGGGGAGAGTCTTCTGAACTAATAGGAGGGACTACTCAGGACCATGTTAAAATCTAGACCTCTGAGTCCTCAAGGCAAGTGAAGGGGAGGTCACTCAAGCTGCAGTAAGAAATCCCCACCAGGAGTCCAGGGTTCAGCTTAAACTAGATCTAGCACCAGGGTCAGCAAAGACAAATCTATTCTACTGCTGGGGAGCTTGTTCCTTGGGGACCCAGCCTTGATTTTCTAGGCCCTGTCTTCATACCTGGGTGCCAGGAGTTGGTGTGTGAGAGCTGCTCTCCGGAGTGCTGGCCAGGGCCAGGGCAGTGGCCAGCTCACTCTGGGTGATGGGCCGGGGCCCAGCAGCTCCACTGTACCCCAGGGAGGCTGGGCGGGAGCTGGGCGTACTGCTAGATGGTGTGGACCTGGTGTTCTAGAGAAATAAGACAGTCAGAATCAGGCAAGCAGTACTATGAAACTCCCAGATGAACTTCACCCACCTCCAGGAATAGTTCTTGGGGAAACTCTTAAGCTCCCAGGTTCAGAAAGGAATCCCAAAGCAGAAATAGTATGACATGGTCTTGGCCCCCCAGTGGCCTGTGTCCACCTCCCAGCCTTGGGAGTGCCAGGTCCCAGGATGCAGCTCATTCCCAGCACCATCTCCCCCAAATGGCAGGCAGGCAGGCAGTCCACTTACTGGGTGAAAGTCGTCTTCATCATCCGAGAGCCCTTCAAACAGGAAGCCACCTGGAGGAGGACGAACAGATTTCAGGAGGAAGAACAGAAAGGCACAGGCGCAGCTCCAGAATCTCAGCCCAAGTTACTCTCCAAATTCATATTTTCATCTCTCCCCTCGGAAAATTACAGGACAGATGCACTTCCTGACTCAAACCGAGAGTTCCCAAGGAACGCCCTCTGCCAACACTATACATAGCTGCTGAGTAAAGTAAATTCCTGGGCCACTGCCGGCTCCTAAGAGGCCCATATTACACTATTCAGGGGCTCACCTGGCATATCCCGGTATGAGCTGGAGGGCATGCTCCGGGAAGAGGAGTCAGTCCCTGGCATCGGGGCACTGCCTGCTACTGAGTGCAGAACCAGGACAATGGCATTGACGAGGGCTGGGTGAGCAGGCACCAACCTAGGACAGAAGCAGGAAGAAACCCAAGGGTGACTCCAAAAGAGCACCCTCGACCATGACAAGAGTTCCGGGTGCCCTCTCACAACAATGCAGCCACCTGTGCCTGCCCTCAAATTCCTCGGTCTTCAGCATCTTCCGCCAGGAAGATTTATCCTCCTGCTGATCTGCCCCCAGCAACGGGAGCAAGGCCTTCAATTCCTGGGTCCACTGCAGATTCTTCACCCTCTCCGTAGGCAAGGCATGATGGGAAAGGTGCAGCCTGGGAGGCTCAGGGTTCTGGCCTGAGCACATGAGGAGCC
This sequence comes from Colobus angolensis palliatus, assembly GCF_000951035.1. Taxonomy (NCBI): domain Eukaryota; kingdom Metazoa; phylum Chordata; class Mammalia; order Primates; family Cercopithecidae; genus Colobus; species Colobus angolensis. The sequence goes on along the minus strand of NW_012123931.1, from coordinate 3,860,039 downwards.
TCTGGTCTAGGCACCACTACTACATCAGGCAACCCTGGACAAGTCCCTTCTCTTCTCAGGGTGGGGCTGTTTTCTTCACTTGCAAAATGAGGACATGTCCTTTCCAGCTTTGATACTTTACGGATTTGTACACCTGCTTCTCCTTTCACCAGTTTAAAATCCTTGGAAAGCTCCCTAATTTCTACCAAACGAAACCTAAACTGAGCCTGGCAGGCAAGATCCTTTCCCTCAGAATCCTGCTTCCTCCCAACACTCTTGACAAAAGCCCTGCTCTTGGGCTCTGCTCTTTCTCACCCCCGACATATTTAGAGGGTAGACTTGGTGACAGACGATGGATGGGCTCCCAGAGCAGACTGTAGGGTGACAGTTAGCACATGAGGAGAGAGAAGGTACCCTCTAATAGGACAGGTACACTTACGTATCAAGCATATTGGGATCAGCGAAGACAGAGAAGAGGTCCTTGTCCTGGAGAACCCCTGAAAAAGAGCAGAGCTCACCTCAGGGAAAGGAAATCAGCCAGATCCACGAGGGAGAAGAGGCTTTGTGTCTCAGAGCAACCAGCTCAACAGGGACACAGGACAACAAGCCAATCTTCATCAGAAGTAGAGGAAACAAAGCACCAAGCAACATAATTCAGGTACTCCCGATCTTGCTCTAGGGAGGATGGTCCCCAGCTCTCCACATCCCCCTGCACTTCAGTCACATCACAGACTGGGTACCAACACACCTGTCTCTTTCTCCCATATCTCTGGGCTCTTCCCTTACTCAAGGTGTGCAAGACGCCTTCCCTGATTGCTGTGATGTGGGCTAACTGCTGTCCTCATTTGGCATCCTCATACCCTTATTTACGATGTTAGTTAGGCCATTATCTCTCTGTGGGGCTGAGAGCTCTTAAAGCACTGGGTATATCAAACACACCTTGATTACTCTCCCTCTTCCCACAAGACCAGTCATTCTTCAAAAGATAGTCTAAGTCTCTTTAGAAAAACTGTCTTCTCCTGTTTTCTCCTTTTCCGACAACTCCTATTTCCGCAAATTCAGTCCTGCACTTACCAAGAGCAATGGGGTCACTGCTGAGGCCTGGGGTGGCCACAATGATCTGATCCAGAGATTCCTTATTGCTGAGCATCTTAAAGACCTGCAGGAGAAATGGGCAGGGCTGAGCACTCCAACCAGCTCAATGCACTCATCAAATGCCCACACTGTGCTGAGGACTTCCTCCCTTTAAGTGCTTGCATGTACATCACCACAATGGAACAATAGCCCCAGAAACAGATGAACCTCTTTTTGGTCTAAGATCGTAGCTTACTGGAGGGGAAACAAACAATTAAAAAAAGAAAAAAGAAAAAAAAAAGGCAAGACCACAGTAAACCTTCAAATCTCTGTGCTCCTTTTCCCCACCTACAGTTTAATGCTTCCAAAATAAAAGCTCTCATTACAAGCCCGGTAACAAAGGTTTCTCTAGGTTCCAAAAGTCCTTTTCAATCTCTGTACAATTACTATTTCATATTTGTATATATTGCTAAGTTCACAGCTGTACTAATTTTGCCTCTCAACTCTCCTACAGAAAGACATCAGCCCACTTCCCCAGTAAGGACATCTAGGTCAAGGGGCGATAAGCAGGCAGTTCAGCCAAAGTCAAAGAACAAGGTCCAGCAGAAACAGTATGTGGATCTTTTGGCTGTCACCATACGGGCAGGTTGTATGATTATCATTAGAGGGAATCAACAATGCCTGACTGAGACAGGCTCTTTGGGGAAAGACAGGGCTCTACTGAGGCCCACAGACATGGCAAAAACTCCCCAAGGAACTCTTGGTTGTCATGGAAACGGGCTTCCAGCTCCCACTCCACACCACTCGCCAGCCAGCGCTCACACCCTCTCCTACAGTCCTGGCTGGGGGCCGTGGCACACACTCACCGCTTCCCTGTAAGAGGAGCTGCTATGCAGGGCAGTGTGCAGCACCCGGAACTCTCTCATGGCAGCCACTTTGTCCACAGGTTCTGGTGGACAAGACACTCAGAGTTACCCTACAGCACAGGCCCTGTCTCTTCCACAGACATGGTAACATCATTTCAGCATGTGCCAAGGAGCAGCCTGGTCTATGCATTCCCTTCCCTCATTACCCCTTAAGAATGTGAGTGCCCACTCAGAAAAAACCATTTGTGCCACGGATGTGAAAACTGCTAGTAAGCACCTTTACATTCACTTGTAAGCATCTTCCACAGATAAAACAAACAAATTCAACTTGTGGCAGAGGAGAATCTTACCACATGAAAAATAGTGCTCTGATCAACATCCCACTGCAGGAATTTCAGACTAATACCATTTGGTTGTTGGTGTTTTTGCCTTTGTTTTTCAGACACAATCTCATCTCTTGCCCAGGCCGGAGTGCAGTGGCGCAGTCTCGGCTCACTGCAACCTCCACTTCCCTGGTTGAAGCAACTCTCGTGCCTCAGCCTCCCGAGTAGCTGGGATTACAGGTGTGCAATTATCCACTCCTGGATAATTTTTGTATTTTTAGTAGACACAGGGTTTCACCATATTGGTCAGACTGGTCTCAAACTCCTGACCTCAAGTGATCCATGTGCCTCGGCTTCCCAAAGTGCTAGGATTACAGGCGTGAGCCACCATGCCCCGCCCTGGGTCACAGTTTTTAAAGTATGGTTATCCTCATGAAGGACCACTACTTGTGACTGTACTGACTATGTACTGCCCAACTCCAGGGGCACCACTCCCAAAGCAAGGTGAATAGCACCCCTGGGGTTCAGTGTGGCAACCACATCCTTATCGACAGTCCTGATCATGAGGCTGTCTTTTGAAAAATAGTCACCGTAAGTAAATTACCTAATTTATTCATTCAACAAACATGTACTAAGCATTTACTCCATGCCTGACTTTGGACAAGGAACTAGAATGTGAAAAATAAGAAACCCTGCCGTCAAGGAACTCTTACGGCAGTAGGAGAAATGAGACTACATCAAACACACAATTACAAAATGCCATGCTGAGGACCTCAACAGAGATGTGGATCCCAGCTAGGGCACCAGGAACACAAAGGCAGACAGCCACCACTGAGAGGGAGGGTAAAGACAGAGAGCTGCCTCCCAGAGGAGACCATTTGAAATGGGTATCAAAGAGAGAGCCGATATTTACTGGGGGGTGAAGGTATTCCAAGCCTAAATGAGAACATGTGCAAAGGCATGGGAGAATAAAAGAATGTGGTGCTTTGAACAAACAGCAAGTCATTCTCTGTGGCTGCAGCTTGGGATACACATCCCAGCTCAAACAGCAGGCTAATAAAGTGAGGTCCGGAAGGGATTTGTAACCTGCCATGGAGAACCACCAAAGGGATCCAGCTGGGAAGACAGACAACAATGGGTTCTCCTCCTACAGACCCTAATCTGTAGAAGAACACAAAATGTGATTCCTTTGTGAAGAAAAGCACTCAAGGAGAAAATATCTAAAACACTGTTACAAGACAGTTTCTTCACAGATCTAAGAGTTTATTGTAACCTTCCAATAAAAAGGTCATTTGTTTCAAAAATAATCCTCCAGGTAGAAGGTGGGAGGAAAAGGACTCTTAATATCTTAAGCCAGTATTCAGCTAAGAGTCATGGCTGTCACTGTAAGATCTCTGAGCTAAATTCATCCTTTGAAAGTGGAAGGCAGCCAGCCCAGCGGAAATGGTTTTCCTCTTGAGCCAGGAAAACCCCCGGTCCATATCCCAGCTCTTGCATTCACTTTCTAAGTAGCTGACCTTGAATAAATGCCTTTCTAACCCTTTTCTTCCTCCATAAGATGCTAATGCTGTTACCTACCCTGCAGGGCCACTGTAATGATTAAATGAGGTATAAAAGGGAAAAAACCTGGCTCACAGAAGCCACAAATGTTATTTTCCTTCTGTTAATGCCCTCCAGCCAAAGAGCTGAGGGGCATATCTGTATTTAAACCAGTTGGGCGTACTGCTCAGTACAGAGAGAAGAATGAACACCATAGGAAACCATGGGCTGTCTCAGTAAGAGGATATTAGAAAGGACTTCTTGGTTTTTTTTTTTGAGACAGAGTTTTGCTCTTGTTGCCCAGGCTGGAGTGCAATGGCATGATCTCGGCTCATGGCAACCTCTGCCTCCCGGGTTCAACCGATTCTCCTGCCTCAGTCTCTCAAGTAGCTGGGATTACAGGCATGCACCACCATGCCCGGCTTATTTTTTATTTTGAGTAGAGACGGGGTTTCTCCATGTTGGTCAGGCTTGTCTCGAACTCCCAACCTCAGGTGATCCACCCGCCTCGGCCTCCCAAAATGCCGGATTACAGGCATGAGCCGCTGAGCCCAGCCAGAAAGGGCTTCTTACACGATTTTGGCTTTGTCTGGGTGATTTGGGGAAAAATTTAAAGAAGTGAGGTTTTACTCCGGATAGGATGCTTTTGGCAGTGGGAGTGATTTTATAATTGAGTATTTTAATAACTCTTACCTAGAAGGAAGGAAAACTAGAGCAAGGTGGAAGCTGTAATTGGCAAAGAAGCAGCTGTTACTCTCATCAGCCAAGATAGAAAGATACTTGGTCACTTTTGTGATTTGGATAATGCTCATGTTTTTGTCTCTGTTCAGCAATGATAGGGATCTTGTTTTTGTCTTAATCCATAGTGGTCTCAGAGTGGCCTTGACTGATACTGGGGATCTGTACAATTGTTCATGTTCCCCAAAAGGACTCCAAGGCCTGGCTGTGAGTGCCAGGCCAACCTCTGGATGTCAGGAACTCCGTTCCTCTTTCTCACTTCCCATCAGGGTATGAAAGACATTTTTGTCTTTTACGGTTAGAACTGAAAGGGGGGTAAATTTCAAACTGATAACTAGTCACAGCAATCATGAACATTATAAAAAGATGTCAACCTGCCAGTTTGACAAAGCTAATCTCTTTTACACAGCTTAGCTTTATTCTTGGGGAGGCTTTTAAAACACACATGCAAAATTTAAATCATGAATTCCAAGCACCTTCTATTTATAAACCAAAAAGGCATCCGAGGCTTTGTATATTTTCTCCAAGAGCTATTTAAATACTCTTTGAATATCTTCAGGAAAATAAATTACCAGTATAGCAAGAGCAGTTAGCTGACTGAACAAATCACCACCTGAGGCAGTTTGTAGGAAGATTTGTTAACAAGGGAACAAACTGGGGCATTAGGAAAGTGCCAAAAGTTTCCAGTTTTTTCTAATGAGAACAACAATAACAAAAGGATACAAAGTTTACTTTGCATCACTGGAAAATAAACTGTTAACTTAAAGGAGTTTAAGTAGACACTAACTCACTATCCCATTAGGAAACAGTGGATGACAAACTTAGAAAGTGGAGAAACAGTCAGGAATGGTGCCTGTACGTTGGGAGGCTGAGGTGGGGCGGATGGCTTGGGTCAGGAATTCGAGACCAGGCTGACCAACATGGAGACACCCCGTCTCTACTAAAAATACAAAAATTAGCTGGCGTAGTGGCACATGTCTGTAATCCCAGCTACTCAGGAGGCTGAGGCATGAGAATCACTTGAACCCAGGAGGTGGAGGCTGTAGTGAGCCAAGATCAAGATTGTGCCACTGCACTCCAGCCTGGGCAACAGAGTGAGACGCTGTCTCAAAAAAAAAAACAAAAACCAAAAAACAAAGTGGAGAAACAAATCTCCCATTAGTGATACCAGCAGTAAGAAGGTCAAAATTGGACTCTGTTTATCAGCATGGTCTAATCCAATAAGTAATAAAGATATCATTTATCATCAGCTCAGTAAATCATCCCTTTGTTCCACCCAGGCTTGTGTCTCAAGAACACATAGACCTTTCCCTTGCAGATATTACAGAAACTCTGCCTGCTTAAGGGCTGACCCTCACTCACCTGGTTTCTGATCAGGTTCGGGCCAGGACTTTCGCAGAACGTGGACGGTGGACCCAGGTTGAATGCCATAGAAGTCAAGTGTCTGGTCATCTTTTAGCTTCCGACCACAGTAGATCAGATCTAAAAAAAGAACTGTCCACTTACATTTTGCTCCTCAAAACAAATTTAGATGGTTTTTGTTCCCTGAGAACGTTATTTTGATTGGATAGATAGCTGGAGCATGATACATGTTTTAAAAGACACTCTTATTTAATAACTTAATACTTTTTTTTTTTTTTTTTTCTGAAACAGGGTCTTACTCTGTTGCCCAGGCTTGAGTGCAATGGCACCATCACGGTTCACTGCAGCCTCAACCTCCTGGGCTCAAGCAATTCTCCCGCCTCAGCCTCCTGAGTAGCTGGGACTATGGGCACATGCCACCACACCCAGCTAATTTTTGTAGTTTTTTGTAGAGATAGGGTTTTGCCATGTTGCCCAGACTAGTCTCTTAACTCCTGGGCTCAAGGGATCCTCCTGCCTTAGCCTCACAAAGTGCTGGGATGACACGCGTGAGCCACCACGTCTAGCCAATTAAATATATTTTAACAACTATTTGCAAATATAAACTCATAAAATGGACTTACATAGAATCTGGCCAGATATGGTGGCTCACGCCTATAATCCCAGCACTTTTGGAGCCTGGCCAACATGGCGAAACCCTGTCTCTACTAAAAATACAAAAATTAGGGCCGGACACGGTGGCTCACACCTGTAATCCCAGCACTTTGGGAGGCCGAGGTGGGTGGATCACCTGAGGTCAGGAGTTCAAGGCCAGTCTGGCCAAGATGGTGAAACCTCGTCTCTACCAAAAATATAAAAATTAGCCAGGCATGGTGGCAGACGCCTGTAATCCCAGCTACTCAGGAGGCTGAGGCAGGAAAATTGCCTGAACCTGGGAGACAGAGGTTACAGTGAGCTGAGATCGTGCTACTGCACTCCAGCCTGGGTCACAGAGCGAGACTCCGTCTCAAAAAAAAAAGAGGATTCACATAGAATCTATCCATAGAAAAGCTCTAGAGTTTAACATTGTGAAGACTGCCCAATTTAAATCAATGGAAAAACAACAAAACAGGATGAACGCAATCCAGGTATGACTGAAAACATCTTTTTTGCCAGTTGGATCCTTTAGCTATTTATTATAAATTACCTTTCCAGTATAATCTAATTATATTTAAATTCCTCCCTCCTCCACCTGGACTGCTCACACCATTTTCATTTTCCTTTTTACTGCTTTTTTTTAAACCAATCAACCAAGCAAATCCTCCTAATCAACCCTTAAGACCTACCTCAAATATACTGAGGAGCCTCCCCTGACCAACTTCTCCTTCCCTAACTCACCCCAAACGTCTGTTCTTTCAGAAAAAGAATTCACAATGTTGGCCGGGAGCGGTGGCTCATGCCTGTAATTCCAGCAGTTTGGGAGGCCAAGGTGGGCAGATCACAAGGTCAAGAGTTCAAGACCAGCCTGGCCAACATGGCGAAACTCCATGTCTCTGCTAAAAATATAAAAATTAGCTGGGCATGGTGGCACATGTCTGTAATCCCAGCTACTTGGGAGGCTGAGGCAGGAGAATTGCTTGAACTGGGACCCGGGAGACAGAGGTTGCAGTGAGCCGCAATCGCAAAACTGCAGTCCAGCCTGGGCTACAGAGCAAGACTCCATATAAAAAAATAATAATAATAATAATAATAAATAATAAATAAATAAAGACAATGTCATAAAGAACCTGGTGATAAAGTAGTTCAGTATAATACATGGCTGAAAATGGCAACCAGTAGTTTCATTATATGATTTGTGTTTCTATTTACCCAACACTCACTTCCCTGGAGTGTTAACATTATGAGGCAACAAATCCCAAGCCCTTACTTTACTCTTGTAATTCCAGAAGTATCCTCCCCTAAAAGAGATCAGAGCAGCAGCCCAACCCCATTCCAGAGAGACTCACCAATCAGCTCAGGGTCTGGAACAGACTCCTGGAGTTTGCCAGCAATAAGCTGCTTCAGAAATGAAATACTATAGCCCCCAAGTGAGTATTCTCCCAGTTCTGTCTCTGGCAACCGAAGAATAGACTTTGGAGCAAGTGGCTGGTCAGCTAGCTTCACCGCCAGGTGCCAGTCTGAGAGAGACATCCTCTCTCTTTCGCGCTCTCTCTTTCTCCCTGTAAAAGAACAAAGCCTCAGTGGTTAAAAGACAGACCATCACCCTACTCCACCCCCACCCACCAAAGGGCTGAATAAAAGACAATTCAACGTGACACTGTTGAAGAAGCACAGGGTGCACCATCAGGAGGCCAGAACTAGAATCTAGGGTTCTCTCTCTACTCATACTGTGATGGACAGCTCTCTAGGCCTCAGTTTCTTCATCCCTAATGTGGACATAAAAACGCCATCCAACCTAATAGTAATGTTATGAAAGAGATCATCTAACCCTGTCCCTTCTGCATGCTCCTTTTCCCAATTTTCTTCAACTCTTGTTTGAACCAGTAGAACAGCCTTATAACAAGTTCCCTAACTCTTGCCTCTCCCTATCAAATATCTATGCTGCCACCTAACAACCCATCATTCTAAAACACAGATCTGATCAAGTCACTTCTTTGCTTAGAACTCTTCCAATGTCGGGCTGGGTGCAGTGACTCATGCCTGTAATACTAGCACTTTGGGAGGTCTAGACAGGTGGACTGCCTGAGCTCAGGAGTTTGAGACCAGCCTGGCCAACATGGTGAAATTCATCTCTACTAATAATACAAAAATTAGCCGGGCATGGTAGTGCACACCTGTAGTCCCAGCTACTCAGAAGGCTGAGGTTGCAGTGAGCCAAGATCTCACTTCACTGTACTCCAGCCTGGGTGACATGAGACTCTGTCGCAGAAAATAAATAAAAATTTAAAAAAGCAACCCAGGGGCGGTGGCTCACACGTGTAATCCTAGCACTTTGGGAGGCCGAGGCAGACGGATCACTTAAGATCAGGTGTTCGAAACCAGCCTGGCCAACATAGTGAAACTACGTCTCTACTGTAATAGAAAAAAATTAGCCAGGCGTGGTGGCAGGCGCTTGTAATCAATCCCAGCTACTTGGGAGGCTGAGGCAGGAGAACTGCTTGAATCCGGGAGGCGGAGGTTGCAGTGAGTCGAGGTTGCAGTGAGTCGAGATAGCGCCACTGCCCTCCAGCTTGGGCGACAGAGACTCCGTCCCCGCCCTCCCTCCCCGCCCCCCACCAAAAAAGACATCTTCCAATGCCTCCAAACCATCCATATAAATTAAGTATAAACTTCATCGCCTGGCTTACAAAACTCCCTACCAGGCTCCTTCCCCAACAGCGCCCTACCCTGCCAGGGGCCTCCACAACATGTAAGTACACACTCATAACAAAGCTCTCCCCTATTTTACACCTCTGCTCGTCTAACTCTGCAAGTAATTTCTCTTCCCTTTTTGGCCTCTTAGCAAACTCCTACCGAAACCAACACAGATTCAACAACCTCAGTCCCCTCTCTTTCCTCTGTTGTTCCCACATCCCCTCAGAACAAAAGGGCTACAAATATCTGCCTGCTCCCTCCTCCACCCCAATTCTTGAAGGCCCTTGGAAACAAAAGACTAAAGTTTTCCTCATCCTTGTCCTCATACCTGGCATATATGGACCCCAGAAAATAAATCAGAAACTCTTACGGCGGAAGAATCTTGCAAAGCAAGATAAGTTCTTGTTATAGTCATCATTATTGCTTCCAAAGAGACCTCTGGTAGGGAAGAGGAAAGAAAAGGCTGTGAAGCTGCCTAGCAGACCTTAAAGCATCCTCAAGGTACCTTCCACCTCAAGTTTATGCCAGAAGGAGGTCGTTTTATATACCATGTCTCACTTAATCCTCACAACGGTTCCCTGCGGCAGGCATTAGCCACATTTAAGGATGAGAGAACCAAGACTCAGTAAAGTCACTGGCCCAAGGTCACAGATCGCTAGCAATGGGGCAGGGGCACATATCTGGTGGCGACCTCACCGCTCCAGTGGGACCAGCTAATTAGCTGACACACATCGAGCCCGCGCTGCCCAGGGACCCAGCGCCCTCACCCGTCCCGCGGAAGGAACCCGGCCGCACTGCCGCCGGTGTAAACACTCACTCTGGCCCTCTAGCCGGAAACCGGAAGTTCCGGTCTGCATTCTGGGAGTTGTAGTTCCCACTGTGGGCCCCCCCCCGCCCCCTTATAAACAGCCTAGTTGCAAGGCTTCCGGTTCTAGGGGAGGGCGTGGCTTCCGCGCTCTTTGAAATGACCGGCGCCCCGGCCTCTTGGTGCTTTCGTTGGAGAGGGTCGCATTTCCAGTCATTCTTCAGCCTGGTGATTCCCGCGCTCCCCTGAGGAGCTTATGAAGTACGTCGGTTCTGCCAAGTTGGAACGCGCTGCTGGATACTCGGCCGTAAGGCGGATCCTGAATCCCTTCCCACTCCGACCCTTCCTCCAGAAGGACCGGTTCCCAAGAGGCCTCTTAAGACACATCCCAGGGGTTTCCCACGGCCCTCACGATGAAAACTGCTGTCCGCTAGTGCTGGCAGCCTCTTCTGTGCTCCTCGCCGCTGACTTCCTGCGGCAGGCCTACCTGTGGAGGCACACCGGGAACCGGACGTTGACCCCCTCCAAAAGTTGGGTCCTTGAAGAGAGCTACTAACTTGGGTTCCTGGTACACCCTCTACATGCAGTGGTGAAGCTTATCTAACAGTCATTCATAGAATCAGTTTGGGGAGGGGAATTTTCGCTGAACGCTCATAGAGAAACTGTGTTTTAGGTAACTGAGAAAGTTCTGCATGGTTAAAATTGAACAGAACTTTTTTTGCACAGAAATTAGGATTACCAAAAATACTGAAGAAAGACTACTTCTAATTGGACTCTTCTCAAGGAATTAATAATTCAAGAACTAAGGAAAGAAAGAAGTGATTATATGAAAATACTGAAGTTGATCGTAGCAACTGAAGGCTGATCCTGTGTGGGCAAATGTAAATGCTGAATTCCCACATTCCAATGTACGGCCTGAGATTAGGGCAGCAATTGAGCAGGGTAATGTTACTGAGAGCAAACAGATCGCAGGGTCTGAGAAGGCCTAACATTAAAGGCGGATCACCCCTCTGTTCTCATAAGTTATGTGGGGGGTTTTTGAAATGACTTTCACTGTCTTCAGGGAGTTTATCTTCGTGTATGTTGTGGGCGTATTAGGAACCCAAGGCTGTTCCCAAAGTCTCCCTTACCCATCCTACCCATTTTTAGATACACCCACTCTTTCAGTAATCCTAACCAGATCTTTAGACTTCTTCCTCTCCTAAGTTACTTGCACCTGAGCTCCATAATTTATCAAAATTATGTATTATGAATACTTTCCTCAGTTCATGATTTTAACTCTTAATGGTATTAGATAATTTAATTTCATTAAAAAAAATTTTGTTTTGAGACGGAATCTTACTCTGTCGCCCAGGTTGGGTTGGAGTGCAGTAGTGGCTGATCTCAGCTCACTGCACCCTCCGCCTCCCGAGTTCAAGCGATTCTCATGCCTCAGCCTCCCAAGGAGCTGGGACTACAAGCACCTGCCACCATGCCCGGCTAATTTTTGTATTTTTAGTAGAGACGGGGTTTCACCACCTTGTCCAGGCTGGTCTCAAACTCCTGACCTCAGGTGATCCACCTGTCTTGGCCTCCCAAAGTGCAGGGATTACAGGCGGGAGCCACCACGCCCGGCCTGATATTTTGTTTTGCTGGTTAGTGCCTTTTGTGTCCTATGTAAGAAATCTTTGCCTGCCCTCGTTGTGAAGATATTACCGTAGTTTTTCTTCTGTGTTATTTTATCTTTCACATTTAGGTCTATGATTAATTTCACATTAATCTTTGTATATGATAGGAGTTAGACATCAAGATTCTTCTCTTCTATATGGATGTACAGTTGATCCAGCACTATTTAAAAATTTTGTTCCCACTGAATTTCAGTGGCAGCTTTGTCATAAATCCGGTGACTATGTATGTCTGGGTCAATTTTTGACTCTATTCTGTGTCATGGGTGTATTTTTCTGTCATTGTGCCAATATCACACGTCTTGATTTCTATAACTTTAGAGTAGGTCTTGATATCTGCTAGCCTTTTTCCTTTAAGAGGGGCATGGCTGTTCTATCACCAATAGATGACAATTGTTAACTTTTGTTTTATGCTTCTAAAAGTATAATTTTACTGAATTTTAAATATATGTATTCAACGAAATTTAGATTACACTGCACATTTGTTTAGTAATCTACGTGCTTTACTTAGCTTGAATATTTCCCTTGTGTGCAAATATTCTTGAGACTTTTTACTTTGAAATAATTTCAAGTTTACAGTACAGTTGCAAAAATATTACAAAATAATGCCCTCATACCCTTAACCCAAAGTCCCCAGTTGTTAATAGTTTATATTTACCTCGTTATTCTTTCTGTCTCAGTCTCTCACTATGCATATTGTTCTTTTGTTTTTCCACCCGTTTAAGAGCCAATTACAGACATTACCCTAAGTATTTCATTATTTCCTGAAAACAAGGATATATTCTATGCCACAGCCACAGTACAACCCAGCAAAATCAAGAAATTAATAAATACAATACTACCATGTAACTTACAATCTCATTCAGCTTTCATCAACCATTCCAGTTGGGTGGAGGCTGATTATCTCTCTGCCATTTTCATAAGTTATGTCATAGATTTTCACATCTGTCACATCAGTCATTTCTCCAAAGAGCCTTAGTTCCTTTTAGTGAAGAATGAATGGTATTTAGAAGCCAAGTCTGGCTGCTAGGTGTGTTTATTGTTACTGAGATGTCATTATTTCCAGTCTATCTCAGTGACTAGACCTAGCAAATAAATGAATATATTTCTATTAAATATATTTAAATATGTGTGCATATAGATGTGTATGTTATATATACATATGTATAGATCTATATATGTGAATACACACATATCAAAATATATGTATATATAAAATGTATAGATATAAAGTAGGAGTTCACACCAGTAACTCCAATTCCAGTCCAATAGCACATATTTTTCTCTAGTCTTCCTCTTCTCTATAATTTTACCTCCCTTCTGCAACAGTAAGAAACTTGATTCTCATTTTCCATGATATACTTGTATTTTCTCATGTTGAAATTCATGGCCGGGCGCGGTGGCTCAAGCCTGTAATCCCAGCACTTTGGGAGGCCGAGATGGGCGGATCACGAGGTCAGGAGATCGAGACCATCCTGGCTAACACAGTGAAACCCCGTCTCTACTGAAAAAAAAATACAAAAAAATAAAAAACGAGCCGGGCGAGGTGGCGGGCGCCTGTAGTCCCAGCTACTCGGGAGGCTGAGGCAGGAGAATGGCGTAAACCTGGGAGGCAGGGCTTGCAGTGAGCTGAGATCCGGCCACTGCACTCCAGCCTGGGCGACAGAGCGAGACTCCGTCTCAAAAAAAAAAGAAATTCATGGTACCTGATATGGTTTTGCTCTGTGTCCCCACCCAAATCTCATGTTGAATTGTAGTCCTCAGTGTTGGAGGAGGGGCCTGGTGGGAGGTGATTGGATCATGGGGCAGACTTCCCCCTTGCTGTTCTCATGATAGTGATTTCTCACGAGATCTGGTTGTTTAAAAGTGTGTAGCACTTCCCCCTTTGCCCTCTCTGTCTTGCTCTGCCATGTGAAGATGTACTTGCTTCCCCTTCACCTTCTGCCACGATTGTATGTTTCCTGAGGCTTCCCCAGCCATGCTTCCTTTATAGCATGCGGAACTGTGAGTCAATTAAACCCCTTTTCTTCATAAATTACCTGGTGTCAGGTAGTTCTTTATAGCACTGCAAGAACAGACTAATACAGTACCATAACAATGGAACCTCCTCTTCAACTTGATTCTTGAGTCTTTTTGACATAACTCTGGAGATTTTTTATAGCTCCCTGCTATCTAGCATGACAAGAGTTCCTGGCTAATCTTGTACTTCCTGCCCTAGGCATAAAAATTAGCCATTTCTTCAAGAAATTCATATTGTTTTCTGTGGGAAACTGTATATTAAGACCACAATCTGGGCACTAGGGATGCTTATTGCTACTGAATTGTTTGTTACTTGTAAGCCACATTAGTGGATGGAGCTAGAGGGAGATCTCTATCCATAGAGATAGAAATAGAGAACATTTATACTGCCACTTCAAAGTCAAGACTACAGAGGTTGGGTTTGGTTTTGGTTTTTGGTTTTATGGGTTGTTTTTTGTTTTGTTTTTTGAGACAGGGTCTCACTCTGTTGCCCAGGCTGGAGTGCAGAGGTGCAATCATGACTCACTGCAGCCTCGAACTCCCTGGCTTAAGCGATTCTCCCACCTCAGCCTGCCAAGTAGCTGGGACTACAGTTGTGCACCACCAGGCCCAGCTAATTTGTGTATTTTCTGTGGAGGCAGGGTTTCACCATGTTGCCCAGGCTGGTCTTGAATTCCTGGACTCAAGCAATCTGCCTGCCTCAGCCTCCCGAAGTAAGACTACAGAATTTTAATTTAATCTTTTCTATATTACATCTTTATTTCCTTTCTTCCACACTGAGAATACTAGTTCTCAAGAACATAAGGGACAACAGTATTTAAATATCCCATAACTACTCATTTCCTTTATCCTACATCACATACACAGCAGTCTCAAAATAACAATACTAATGATACTATCACCACCAATATAATTACTGAGACATTTAAAAAAATGTTTGCATATGCCCTTCTCATTCTATCCCCTCCATTCCTTCTCTCCATTTTAACAGATGTGCTGTATATTATCTGAGCCTATACTCATTACTCTACCTTCCTCTTTTTAACTCTGTTAATACTACAAAGAATTCCATGTTTAGGCCGGGCATGGTGGCTCATGCCTATAATCCCAGCACTTTGGGAGGCCAAGGTGGGCAGATCACGAGGTCAGGAGTTGGAGACCAGCCTGACCAACACGGTGAAACCCCATCTCTACTAAAAATACAAAAATTAGCCAGGCATGGTGGTGTTCACCTGTAATCCCAGCTACTCAGGAGGCTGAGGCAGGAGAATCACTTGAACCTGGAAGGCGGAGTTTGCAGTGACCTGAGATCATGCCACTGTACTCCAGCCTGGGTGACAGAGCAAGACTCCGCCTCAAAAAAAAAAAAAAAGGACAAAGAAGAAATGACTACCTTTACAGCTGAAGTTTTATTTCACAAATATTCAGGTGCCTATTATATGCAAGATATTGTGTCAGGAGCTGTGGAAAATGTGAAAATGAAGCATATACAAGAAGCTCAGAATCCTGAAGGGGATATGCACATGCATAAATTTTTCCATGAATAATTTGAATATAAGAGAAAATATGAAGTATGCCCTTTTCTGTGCCCCTAAGGTGCTCTGTGATCACAGCTCACTGCAACCTGAACCTCCTGGGCTCAAATGATCCTCCCACCTCGGCCTCCCCAGTAGCTAGGACTACAGGCACATGCCATCATGCCAGGCTAATTATTTTGTATTATTTATAGAGACGGAGTTTCATCATGTTACCCAGGCTGGTCTTGAACTCTTGTCCTCAAGTGAGCTGCCCACTTCATCCTCCCAAAGTTACGGGGTTACAGGCATAAGCCACCATGACTGGCCTTGCTTTTCTTAATTATTGGATGTGTTTCTCTGTATTGTCATTAACTATTCACTTTTCTTTCTCCCACACTGTGGTAGACTGTGTTGATGGCCCAATTCATCACATTCTCTGTAGCCATGCCCTTTACCATGTGACTGTGCAGTGCCCCCCACCACCATGAGAGGAGTAACCTCTCCTGCCCCATAATTCTAACTTCCAGTATGTGACTTGGTTTGGCCAATGGAAAGTTAGCAGATACCATGGCAGTAGAGGCTTGAAATTGATCTGAACACTGGGAGCTGCCCTTTTGCACCTCTAACATCATGAGAACATGACAGACACATGTCATGGAGCTGAGACTCCTGAGTTGCTCCAGCTGATGCCAGCCTTGGTTAACTGCCTGCCAGACCGCATATAGACATATGAGTGAGCCCAGCTAAGAAAAGGGTATGAATTATAATTATACAACTTGATGAATTTTCACAAAGTGAACATATCTATATAATCACCACCCAGATCAAAAATTAGAACCTTAACAACACCTCAGAGGTACCTCTCGTGCACCTTCCCAGTCATTACCCACTCCTCCTCCAAAGGTAGCCATTATCCTGTTTTTTTTTTTTTTTCTCTTTTTTTTTTGAGACAGAGCTTCACTCTTGTTACCCAGGCTGGAGTGCAATGGTGCGATCGCGGCTCACCACAAACCCCGCCTCCCGGGTTCAAGCGATTCTCCTGCCTCAGCTTCCTGAGTAGCTGGGATTACTGGCATGTGCCACCACACCCGGCTAATTTTGTATTTTTAGTAGAGACAGGGTTTCTCCATATTGGTCAGGCTGGTCTCGAACTTCCGACCTCAGGTGATCCACCCGCCTCAGCCTTCCAAAGTGCAGGAATTACAGGCATGAGCCACCACACCCAGCCCTGTTTGTTTTTTAATAGGGAAAGAGTATCCTAATCAGAGACTAGAATGCTTGGCAGCTCTGGTTTTTACATTTATTTCTGACTCACTGTGTCTGCAAAAGCTCCTTTCTGAGTCTGTGTGGTTGAGAACCAGACCCTGAAGTCCTGGTACTTTCAAGATACCTGACAACCTGTGAGTCTGTGAGCAACCAGCCAATAGATTTCCCTTGAAAAACCCTAACCCCCACATTGCCATGTGTCCACTCCACCATCCACTTCTTGGGTATTCATTTGAGGTCTCATGGAGTTTCAGTATCTTATTCTGGAATCTCATTGTATCATTCCTGATGCTGATAAGGCTGGGTTGGAGCTGATGCAAAGTTGTTTTTTTGTTTGTTTGTTTGTTTGTTTTTGGAGATGGAGTCTCGCTCTGTCACCCAGGCCGGAGTGCAGTGGCATGATCTCATTTCACTGCAACCTCCACCTCGCAGGCTCAAGTGATTCTCCTCCCTCAGCCTCCTGAGTAGCTGGGACTATAGGCACATGTCATCACGCCCAGTTAATTTTTGTATTTTCAGTAGCGATGGGGTTTCACCATGTTGCCCAGGGTGGTTTTGAACTCCTGAGCTCAGGCAGTCTGCCCATCTCAGCCTCCCAAAGTGCTAGGATTACAGGCATGAGCCACCATGTCCAGCCTGATGCAAAGTTGTTTGTTGTTGTTGTTGTTGTTGTTTGAGACAGGGTCTCACTTTGTCACCCAGGCTGGAGTAGAGTGACATGATTTCAGCTTACTGAAACCTTGACCTCCTATGTTCAAGCTATCCTCCTCCCTCAGCCCCCCAAATAGTTGGGACTATAGGTGCACACCACCATGCTTGGCTAGTATTTGCATTTTTTGTGGAGATGGGGTGTCACCATGTTGCCCAGGCTGGTCTTGAACTTCTGAGCTCAAGTGATCCACCTGCCTCGGCCTCCCAAAATGCTAGGATTACATGTGTGAGCCACTGTGTCAGGCCTCAAAGTTCTTTTTCTTTTTCTTTTTTTTTTTT
>NW_012123931.1:3826124-3841994 GCF_000951035.1 Colobus angolensis palliatus | reverse complement strand
GCCAGGATGGTCTCGATCTCCTGACCTCATGATCCGCCCGTCTCGGCCTCCCAAAGTGCTGGGATTACAGGCTTGAGCCACCGCGCCCGGCAAAGTTCTTTTTCATCTTTAGCGTCTCTGGCTGTGAGCCTCATAACCTGCCTAGCTGCCCTTCTGATCTTGTAGAAGAGTCTATGAAGCAGACTTGAATCTTACATGAACAGATACTTCACAAAAAAGGATATCTAAATGTTCATATGGAAATTTACTCATGCTCATTAGTCATAAGAAATATGTAAATTAAACAAAAATGAAATACTACTACACACCCATCAGAATGACTACAATTAAAAAGATCAATAATATCAAGTGCTGGCAAGGGTATGAAGAAACTGGGACTCCCATGGTTCTGGTAGGAGTGTAAATTAGTACAGTTCTTGAGATGTTTGTTTGGCAATATGCACTGAAGCTGAATTTACATTTACCCTATATCCCAGCAATTCTATTCCTAAGTATGTTGATAACAGAAATGCACACATGTGCTCACAAAAGACATGTGCAAGAATATTCATTGCAGCACCATTCCTGATAGCGCTAAATGGGAAATAACACAAATATTCACCAATAGTAGAATGAATGAATACATTGTGTTATATTCAACTGTGGTGCACTATAAAGTAATGAGAGTTACGGAGCCACCCCTATTCACAATAACCTGGAAGAATCACATTAACATAATGTTGAATGAAAGAAGCTAGACACAAAAGGCTATAGATGGGGTCAGGCACCATAGCTCACACCTGTAATCCCAACACTTTGGGAGGCCAAGGTGGGTGGATTGCTTGAGGTCAGGAGTTCGAGACCAGCCTGGCCAACATGGCAAAACCCCGTCTCTACTAAAAATATAAAAATTAGCCGGGCATGGTGGTGCATACCTGTAATTCCAGCTAC
Source organism: Colobus angolensis palliatus (assembly GCF_000951035.1). Taxonomy (NCBI): domain Eukaryota; kingdom Metazoa; phylum Chordata; class Mammalia; order Primates; family Cercopithecidae; genus Colobus; species Colobus angolensis. The sequence goes on along the minus strand of NW_012123931.1, from coordinate 3,841,064 downwards.
TCAGGAGGCTGAGGCAGGAGAATTGCTTGAACCCGGGAGATGGAGGTTGTAGTGAGCTGAGGTCATGTCAATGTCACTGAACTCCAACCTAGGTGACAGAGTGAGACTGTGTCAAAAAAAAAAAAAAAAAAAAACTATATGGTATAATCCCATTTAGAAGAAGTGAAGCAAAACTAATCTATGGTATTAGAAGTCAGGATATGGATGGGCGCAGTGGCTTATGCCTGTAATCCCAGCACTTTGGAAGGCCGAGGCAGGCAGATCACCTGAGGTCAGGAGTTCAAGACCAGCCTGACCAACATGGAGAAACTACTAAAAATACAAAATTAGCTGGGCGTGGTGGCACAAGCCTGTAATCCCAGCTACTTGGGAGGCTGAGGCAGGAGAATCGCTTGAACCTGGGGAGGTGGAGTTTGTGGTGAGCCGAGATCACACCATTGTACTCCAGCCTGGGCAACAAGAGTGAAACTCCGTCTCAAAAAAAAAAAAGCAGGCTGGGTACAGTGACTTATGCCTGTAATCCCAGCATTTTGGGAGGCTGAGACCAGTGGATCACTTGAGGTCAGGAGTTCGAGACCAACCTGGCCAACATGGTAAAACCCCATCTCTGTTAAAAATACAAAAAAATTAGCCGGGCGTGGTGGCAAGTGCCTGTAATCCCAGCTACTCAGGTAGCTGAAGCAGTAGAATCACTGGAACCCAGGAGGCGGAGGTTGCAGTGAGCTGAGATCGTGCCTGCACTCTAGCCTGGGCAACAGAGTGAGACTCTGTCTCAAAAAACAAACAAACCAAACAAAACAACAAAACACATGGAAAGCCAAATATAATCACAAGCCTGCTTGGAGAGCTGGATTCAGAGCACCACAATGGGAGAGGGGGTCAAGGGAGAATAGGAATGTGCTTTCAAGACCTTCACGGTAAAGATGGATCTGCCACTAGAACTGCACAGGATGTGACCTTGGCCCAGGGCTCCCTCTCCCCCGGCAGTGTTCAGATGAGCATCACCAATGTCACCTCAGGGACTGTCCTGTTTTCAGCCTCTCCAGTGGTAACTCATCCCTTCTTGTTGACTCTTTCTTCAGCTATGCTGCAGAACATTTGTTGGTTGTCTTATCCATTTTCCCACATCACTCCCAGAGATCCCTGGCCTCTTTTCAACAGACTATACTTTCCCTTTGGGGATCAATCCATGTAGTTCCTGGCATGAGGCATCACATAACCCAAGCCATTCAGCACAGTCCATCCTCTGAGCCCAGTGATGGATTCAGTATGTTAGCCACAAATGCTAGGATGCTGAAACTCTATGTTTTTCACTGGGCGTGAATGAGAAAGCACATAGCCATGGGTGCTTTCTGAGGACTGTAAGGGGAGCCAGCCACAGAGTATTCTGACATGGACTAAGGCAGAGGGGAGGGCTGGAAAGAACCTAACTTCTTGATGATTTTGGTAAACTGCTGGATCAAGTAACCACAACCCCTCTGAACTTTTCAGTTACTTAAGCCAATAAATTACTTCTTGTGTATAAACCAGTTTGTACTGGTCTGGCAGACCTAGTTGACTGTGCAATATCTAATCTCCTTTTTCTTTTCTTTTTCTTTTTTTTCTTTTCTTTTTTTTTTTTTTTTGAGACAGGATTTTGCTCTGTTACCCAGGCTGGAGTGCAGTGGTGTAATCACAGCTCACTGCAGCCTTGACCTCCTGGGCTCAAGTCATCCTCCCACCTCAGCCTCTCAAGTAGCTGGAACCACAGGTGCACACCACCATGCCCAGCTAATTTTTAAAAAAATCTTCTGTAGTAGGTGAGGCATGGTGGCTCATGCCTATAATCCCAGCACTTTGGGAGGCCAAGGCAGGAGGATCACTTGACCCCCAGGGGTTTGAGCCCAGCCTGGGCAACATAGCAAGAACCCATCTCTATAATTAATTAATAAATATATGTTTTGTAGTGATGGCATCTCACTATGTTGCCCAGACTGGTCTCAACCTCCTGGGCTCAGGAGATCCTCCTACATCAGCCTCCCAAAGTGCTGGAATGACAGATGTGAGTCACCACACTACCTGGCCTATTCTCCCCTCCTCGCAGAACCCCCATTTTATTCAGAGTTTTTAGATATTTATCTCCCCACATTCCTCCAGAGCTAAGGGTGTCAATGTGGCCAATAAGGTGCAAGTGAAAGTCACTGGGTGGTACTTTTGGAAAAGCAACTGATTAGCTGATTCAAAAAGAAGAAGAGAAGCCAGTCTCAACTGGAACATGCATTCTGCCTTCCCCCACCCACTTCTTCCTACCTGCAAACCAGAAGAGTTACAGCCACCTTGTGATCATGAAACCAAAAGACACACACTAAGGATGACTGAAGAAGATAAAAAGAACCAAATTCCTTGAGCTGCTACGAAAGCCCTGGACTGCCTATCCCAGTCTCCTTGTAACATAAAAAAACATAAAAAAAACATAAAAACATAAAAAAAGTAAACCCCTTTCTTGTTAAGCCTTTGCTTTGCTGGGTTTGTGAAGTGCAGCCAAGTGCATTCCTATCAAATAGAGAATTCAGTCCACTGAAGTGGGATGCTGCACATAATATCTGAAACGTGGACTTCCTTGAGTGGTAGAGACAGAGCTGTGGGAGTGGGGGCACAGATGCTGCAGACAGGAATGCTGACAACCCTCCTATGCTGTGGGGAAACATTTAGTCAATCCGCTATTTTATGGGAGACACCCCACATATCAACCAAGTCTGTAGTGATAGGGTAAATGGCTAGAATAAATCAGAATGTTGGCTCCTGTTGGTGACTTCATTCCACTTTCAATGAATTCTTGAAGAAGACCAGTGAACTTGAGTTATCCAGGCTGAAGGAAAACAGGAAGGCAGTGCTACTTCACTAAGTAGTACTTCTGCCTATGGCCTGCAAATCTGCTTTGAAGGAGCATTTCATAATTTGGAGAATTGCAGGGCTGAAAAAGACAATTGCTGTGGGCCAGGCAAAGTTTCTCATGCCTGTATTCCTAGTACTTTGGGAGGCTGAGGTGGGCAGATCACTTGAGACCAGGAGTTTTAGACCAACCTGGGCAACATAGCAAGACTCCATCTCTACAAAACATACAGAAACTTAACCTGGTGTGGTGGCATGTGCCTGTAGTCTTAACTACTTGGGAAGCTGAGGCAGGAAGATCACCCGAGCCTAGGAAGGTTGAGGCTGCAGTGAGCCATGATCACACCACTGCACTCTAGCCAGGGCAACAGAGCCAAACAAGACCCTGTTTCAAAGAAAAAAAAAAAAAAAAAAGATAATTGCTCTGTTCTCCATATAGGAGTGGTGGCTGCCAAGCAATATGGTGGAAGAAGGTAAGACTAGTTGGTGTCTTGGGCCTTTCCTAAGCACCTTCCTCTAAGAACTCATCACTCAACAGAGGAAGTGGAGTCCGCAAAGTGGTTTCTTCCCACTAGAATCTTTTGTTTCAAATTGTCTCAAGTCAATAATCGTTAAGTTAAAGGCTAGAGGGACAGGCAGGACACAAAGGCCAGTAGCTAACAAAGGAAGGTTTTCAGGCCTAAAAGACTAAGTCTATATAGGCGATTTGGCTATGGTGACTCAAACATAGGATCAACCAGAGGCAAATACACTGAGAGCCTGCAACAATTTTTAAGGAATCATATCACCAAAAATGAAAATTTAAAAACCTGGCCAACAAAAGCGTATAATTTTTCAATCCCAGGCTCCTTAACTCACACGACAGAAAGCATATTCTCCCCAAAGTTCACTTCAGATATGGTTAAAGAGGATAATGAACAAGAAGCCGTCTCAAAAGAAGATGGAACTTGGACCACAGAGTACAATAGAGAAAGGAATTCCTCCTAGAGAGTAGGTTGACTGAACAAGGAAATTACTCCCTGCCTGGAAGGGAGTCATGGCCACTCCTGTCTAGCAGGATCTGACATTTGTTATAGATCCAATATTTGCAATAGCTTTGACATGCTTAGAACAGAGAGATTCTCTCCTTTATTCACATTCTTCCCTGTCCTACATTGAAGTTTTATTCTGTTCCTTCTCCTCCATTATCGTATATGAGACATGCTGGGGGAAGATAACTTGCCTTTTAGTTCACAGATTACTGGACTCTGAAGATTCACATCAGGACTAAAGGGAGAAAGCTATATATCAGCTGGAGATTCTGGGTTTTGAGATGGATGTAGGCTCTGGGTGAGAATTTGGCACTGTCTCCCTTAGAAAGGGAGTATATTCTGTGCATGTGAGGATGGATAGCCAAGGGTGGGCTATGGCAGTCACTGCTTTCCTTCTACCCAATGACCAGTCTCCTTTTCTTCTTGACTAGTACAACCCTGAATTTGATGGAGGAAGCAATGTGTATTTGTCCATTTTTCATGCTGCTGATAAAGACATACCCGAGACCGGGCAATTTACAAAGAAAGAGGTTGATTGGACTTAACAGTTCTACATGGCTGGGGACAACTCACAATCATGACAGAAGGTGAAAGGCACGTCTCACATGGCGGCAGACAAGAGAAGGGAATGAGAGCCAAGTGAAACAGGTTTCCCCTTATTGAACCATCAGATCTTGCGAAACTTATTCACTACCACAAGAACAGTATGGGGGAAACCACCTCCATGATTCAGTTATCTCCCACCGGGTCCCTCCCACAACATGTGGGAATTATGGGAGTACAATTCAAGATGAGATTTTGGTGGGGACACAGCCAAACCATATCACAGTGTGTCCAGCAAAAACATTACAATTCCCTACCTCCCTTGCAACTGGGGATGACCTCGACCTCTCTGGCCAGCAAAACACTGCCAAGGTTATCTGGAAAAGCTTTGTCTTCCAGTTGTAGGTGCTACTCCATCTCTCCTTTGCACCCCTTTGCCAGAACCAGATGGAAACTGGAATTTTCAGAAAAGACTGATGAGCATCAGAAATGGTTAATATGTGCCTAACCTTGTTTAAACAAAGTGAGTGAAGTAAGGACACATTTATAAATATGTAAATACACATTAAAAACTACTTTTTCCTCTTAGTTTCTTTAAAATGCATGTGGCCGTTTAAAAATAAGTAGAAGCTTTCTTTTTTTATGCTCTGTAACATTTTAAGTAGCTGTGAAGGTTTAGTAAATTCTCCTGTGAATCCATCTGGGCCTTGTGACTTGTTAAACAGCAATTCGTTAATTTATTTAAATTTTCTGTATTTACCAGGGTCAATTCGGGTAAATAATATTTTTGTAAAAAATTATCTATTTAACCGAGGTTTTCAAAGGTGTTTGTCTAGACTTGAGAAAAGTAGTGTCTTAGGATTTGTAAATTGTCTTATTTCAGTGGTTGTCATCCTTGTCATTTCTTATCTTGCACACTGATGCCTTTTTCTTTTGTTCTTTTTTTTAAAAACCATTTATGAATACATAATAGTCATACATATTTATGGAGTACATGTGATATTTTCATAAAAGCATACGATATGTAATGTTCAAATCTGGGTAACTGGGATATCCATCACCTCAAATACCATCTCTTTGTGTTGGGAACATATCCTTTTGTTCTTGATTAGGTTAGCTAGCAGTTCATCTACTTGACTGATTTGTTTTCTCCAAGAAACAGCAGTTCAGTTAATTTATGTTTTTTATATTCTTTTTCTTTTTTTTGAAACAATCCGCTTTTTATTCAAATGGAATCATATTTAACAATCAAGGTCATATGACTTAAAATCTTCTGAGCTGGGTTTAGGATTCAGGTAGATACTTTATTGTCAGTTGACATTAAAACAATGTTCTTGGCCAGGCACAGTGGCTCATGCCTGTAATTCCAGCACTTTGGGAGGCTGAGGCAGGTCAATCACCAGATGTCAGGAGTTCGAGACCAGCCTGGCCATCATAGCAAAACCCCGTCTCTACTAAAAATGCAAAAATTAGCTGGGCATGGTGGCGGGCATCTGTAATCTCACCTACTTAGGAAGCTGAGGCAAGAGACTCACTTGAACCCAGGAGGCAGAGGTTGCAGTGAGCTGAGATCGCACCATTGCACTCCAGCCTACACAACAAGAGCAAAACTCTGTCTCGAAAAAAAAAAAAAAAAGAAAAAGAGAAAAAAATAAATTATTTGCGTCGTTACACAGTTTTTTTTTTAGTTTTAAAATCAAATTTATGGCCAGACACAGTGGTTCATACCTGTAATCCTGGCACTTTGGGAGGTTGAGGCGGGTGGATCACCTGAGGTCAGGAGTTCAAGACCAGGCTGGCAACATGGTGAAACCTCATCTCTATTAAAAATACAAAAATTCTCCCAAAACAAAATACAAAAAACTAGCCGGGCGAGGCGCCCGGCTACTCGGGAGGCTGAGGCAGGAGAATGGCCGGAACCCAGAAGGCGGAGCTTGCAGTGAGCTGAGATTGCGCCACTGCACTCCAGCCTGGGCGACAGAGCGAGACTCCGTCTCAGAAAAAAAAATAATAATAAAATAAAATAAAATAAAAATAAAAATACAAAAATTAGCTAGGCGTAATGGCTCACACCTGTAGTCTCAGCTCCTAGGGAGGCTGAGGCACAAGAATCACTTAAGCCCAGGCAGAGGATGTTGCAGTGAGCTGAGATCATGATACTGCACTCCAGCCTGGGTGACAGAGTGAGACCCTTTCTCAAAAACAACAAACAAACAAAAACTTTATTTAGGCCTAATTTCCATACAATAAAATTTACCCATTTTAACTGTACAATATGATGACTTTCGACATATATACACTATAGTGTAAGTGTTACCACAATCAATATTCAATTATAACTCATGCCTCTTTTTCAGCACTCTTCATCCCCAATTTCAGCAGCTGGTAACTTTAAGGTTTTACCTTTTCCAGAATGTCACATAAATGGAATCATATATTATGTAGCCCTTTGAGTCTGTTTTCTCTCACTCAGCACAATGATTATATTTGTCCATGTTGATGCGGGCATCAATTTATACAAACAATTTTAATGCAAACGTTCAATAGGGCTTCTTTCCCATTTTCCCAAGATTTCATCTCTCTCTCTGCTATGGACACAGATGGCTTCACTCCATCCTGACCATGATAGAATTCCAGACTCTCAGTAGTTTTTGCATTCCAAGAAGTAGAGCCCAAAGTGGTGGCCTATAATTACAGTTACTCGGGAGGCTGAGGCAGGAGGATCCCTTGAGTCCAGCAGTTTGAGGCCAGCCTGGACACCACAGCAAGACCACCAATAAATAAATAAATAAATAAATGGAACATGTTTCCCTGTCATGGTCATTTTCATCCATTCCTCCGGTAGAAGCATCAGATTCCTTCAAGCAAGGGTTTATGTTGGGGTCTCTCAATCTCTGCATTAGCACAGGCATCCAGTCTTCTCATGGAGGAGGATGGGAAGGTGGAATGGAGAAACAAGAGAGGCGAATCAGAGACCTAACTGCCTTCTGCCCATTGGTACTGCCCGTGGACAGCTGGCACAGGGGAACACCCCATTCTTCTGCCTTCAATGGTGTGGACAGGGGCAGAGGACGAGGAACGCAGGAAACTAGGAGTGAGGCAGGCAGACAAGCTTCAAAGGCTGGAGCCAAGGAGGGTGCAGGGAGAGCTGGGAGTTCCTGGACCAGGCAGGGGTCACCTCCTCATCACAGCCAGAATAGTTCTACCAGTGGCCATGCCATCTCCAGCTCCAAACACCATTTTTCCTGTTTCCTAACTCATTAATTCCTTTCTTTTTTGAGATGGAGTCTCACTCTGTTGCCGAGGCTATAATACAGTGGTGCAATCTCAGCTCACTGCAACCTCTGCCTCCCAGGTTCAAGTGATTCTCCTACCTCAGCCTCCTGAGTAGCTGGGATTATAAGCACGTGCCACCATGTGCCTAGCTAATTTTTGTATTTTTAGTAGAGACACGGTTTCACCATGTTGCCCAGGCTGGTCTCGAACTCCTGAACTCAAAGTGATCACCTGCCTGAGCCTCTCAAAGTGCTGGGATTACAGGCGTGAGCCACTGCCCCCGGCCCTAACTCATTAATTTCTATTTATGTCTATATTCATTCCTACCTTCTACTTTCTCTTGGTTTACTTTGCTTTTTTCCTAACTTTTTAGTTGATGTTTACTTTTACTGATATATGTATTTGATGTAATACATTTCCTGACAACTGTAAGCAGTACCTCATAGATTCAGATAAGCTGTTTTCATTATTGTTATTTTATGAAATTCTGCAATTTTGGTTTGTATTACCCTGTCGATTCAAGAGTTGCTTAATCTAGTTCTTTAAAATTTCTAGGCCGGGCAGGGTGGCTCACACCTGTAATCCCAGCACTTTGGGAGGCCAAGGAGGGCAGATCACTTGAGGTCAGGAGTTCGAGAGCAGCCTGGCCAACATGGCAAAACTTCATCTCTACTAAAAATACAAAAATTAGCTGGACGTAGTGGCAGGCACCTGTAATCCCAGCTACTTGGGAGCCTGAAGCTTGAGAATTGCTTGAACCGGGAGGCGGAGGTTGCAGTGAGCTGAAATCGCACCACTGTACTCCATCCAACCTGGGTGACAGAACGAGACTCCATCTCAAAAAAAAAAAAAATTCGAAAAGTCTTTTTGCTTCTAATTTTGTTAATTTGTCATTGTATTGCATTTTGTGATCAGAGAATGTTGTTTCTGCTATTGTTAATTCACGAATGTTTCTTTCAATTACTCAGTAGACAGTTCTCTGATCCACCAAGTCTCAGGATAGGGTCCTCTGGGGCTAATTCTAGCCAATGTTATCACTGTGCCGCCACCTCCAGAACCTGGCTGCACTCTGCTGCCTTCCACACAACCCTCCTGACTTTCCCGTTCAGAAGTGAGCTCTAGACCTAGCTCTGCTGGTTTCAGATATTTATCTCCCCATTTACATGTAAATTGAAGTTTGAGGTATGCCTTGTCTCCTAGTGATGCCGTGAGGGATGGGGTGATTTAATTTGCTTTCATTGTCAATCTGTATGGTTTGTGAAGGACTGTGAAGGGATTTTAGGCATCTGCCATTTTTCCACAACAATCAGGAAGCTTTGTGCTTTCTTTTTATTGTATCTTTGCTGCTTTTTCTTCATTCCTGCCTCCCATTGGCTTAATCAGATTTTCTTTTTTGCCCTTCCCTTCCCATCCACATTGAAGTCACAGTTCCATTTCGGTTCTCTCAGTGGTATCCCTTAAAAGCACAGAATGCACATTTAGCTTAACAAACTCTACAGTTAATCAGTATCACCACCTCCCTCCCAAACAGTATAAAGATCTTAGAATGTTCCCACTCCCAGCCAGGCATGGTGGCCCATGCCTGTAATCCCAGCCCATTGGGAAGCTGAGACAGGAGGACCTCTTGAGGCCAGGAGGACTCCTTGAGACCAGCCTGGGCAACATCGCAATACCTTGTCTCTACAAAAAATAAAAATATTAGCTGGGTGTGGTGGTACGCATCTGTAATGTCAGCTACTCGGGAGGCTGAGGCGAGAGGATGGCTTGAGCCCAGGAATTCAAGGCTGCAGTGAGCTATGATAGTGTCACTACACCTCAGCCTGGAATCCTGTCTCTTACTGAAAAAAAAAAAAAATTTTTTTTTGAGATGGAGTCTTGCTCTGTCGCCCAGGTTGGAGTGCAGTGGCATGATCTTGGCTCACTGCAACCTCTGCCTCCCGGGTTCAAGCGATTCTCCTGCTTCAGCCTCCCAAGTAGCTGGGAGTACAGGCATACGCCACCACGCCCGGCTAATTTTTTTTTTTTTTGGTAGAGACAGGGTTTCATCATGTTGGCCAGGCTGGTCTCCAACTCCTGACCTCAGGTGATCCACCCGCCTCAGCCTCTAAAAGTGCTGGGATTACAGGTGTGAGCCACTGCACCCGGCCAAAAAGAATGCTTTGACTCTCATCATCTCCCTCTCACCGTATTATTAATTCAACAAACATTTGTGAGTGCCTACCACATGCCAAGTTGATACAGTAATGAACAAAAGAAGAGGCGAGGGAGGGAATGGGAGAGAATCTCTGTGCTAATGGATTACATTTTGGTGGGAGAGATAAACAAGATGCGAAATTAAAATCTGTAGTGTGGGCCAGGAGTGGTGGCTCACACTTGTAATCCTAGCACTTTGGGAGGGTGAGGCGGATGGATCATTTGAGGTGAGGAGTTCAAGACCAGCCTGGTCAACATGGTGAAACCCTGTCTCTACTAAAAATATAAAAATTAGCTGGGCGTGTTGGTACGTGCTTGTAATGCCAGCTACCCAGGAGGCTGTGGCAGGAGAATCGCTTGAACCTGGGAGGCGGAGGTTGCAGTGAGCTGAGATCATGCCATTGACCTCCAGCCTGGGTGACAGAGCAGAGCTCTGTCTCAAAAAAAAAAAAAAAATTTTTAGTTTGTTGCACAGTGAAAAGTACTAAGGTGCAAAACACTAAAGCAGGGTAGGAGAATATGAAGTGGTGTAGCCACGAGAAGCCTCACTAGAAAGGTAAATTTTTGTTGTGTTTCAGAGACGGGGTCTCACTCTGTCACCCAGGCTGGAATGTAGTGGTGCTATCACAGCTCACGCAGCCTCAGCTTCCCCACCTCAGCCTCCCAAGTAGCTGGAATTACAGGCACATGCCCCACACTGGGCTAATTTTTGTATTTTTTAGAGATGAGGATTTCCCCATGTTGCCCAGCTGCCCAAGCTGGTCTCAAACTCCTTGGGCTCAAATGATTTACCCACCTCAGCCTCACTGGGATTACTGGCATTAAGGAAGGAGACCACTATTACTCCTGCTGCCCTCCTCCCCCCATCTTGGAGGAAAGAGACAAAGCAAAAAGTTGGAAAAAAAAAAAAACAAAAGTAAGATAAATAGCCAGACAACCTTGGCACCACCACCTGGCCCTAGGAGTTAAAACAAGTAATAATAATAACGTCAACTCCTGACCTAAACTTCTTGTGTAATCTGTAAATTCCAGACACTGTATGAAAAAAAGCATTGTAAAACTTTTTGTTCTGTTAGCTGATGCATGTAGCCCCCAGTCACATTTCCCATGCTTGCTTGATTTATCACAACCCTTTCACACGGACCCCTTAAAGTTGTAAACCTTTAAAAAGGCCAAGAATTTCTTTTTCAGGGAGCTCAGCTCTTAAGACACAAGTCAGCCGATGCTCCTGGCCAAATAAACCACTTCCTTCTTTAATCCGGTGTCTGAGGAGTTTTGTCTGCAGCTTGTCCTGCTACGCATGAACCACTGTGCCTGGCCTGAATTTTTTATTTTCTTCGAGACTGAGTCTTGCTGTCACCCAGGTTAGAGTGCAGTGGCACAGTCTCAGCTCACTGCAACCTCCACCTCCCGGGTTCAGTTGACTCTCCTGCCTCAGCCCCCGGGAGAAGCTGGGATTACAGGTGCTCCCCACCACACCCAGCTAATTTTGTATTTTTAGTAGAGATGAGTTTCACCATGTTGGTCAGGCTGGCCTCAAACTCCTGACCTCAGGTGATCCACCCGCCTCAGCCTCTCAACGTGCTGGGATTACAGGCATGAGCCACTGCGCCCAGCTGAATTTTGTTTGTTTGTTTATTTTGAGATGGAGTCTCGCTCTGTTGCCCAGGATGGAGTATAGTGGCATGATCTCGGCTCACTCCAACCTCTGCTTCCCAAGTTCAAGGGATTCTCGTGCCTCAGCTTCCTGAGTAGCTAGGTCTACAGGCACACGCCACCACACCCAGCTATTTTTTTTGGTAGAGACGGGGTTTCACTCTGTTGGCCAGGCTGGTCTCGAACTCCTGCCCTCAAGTGATCCGCCTACCTTGGCCTCCCAAAGTGCTGGGATTACAGGTGTGAGCTGCCACTCCTGGCTTATTTTTTATTTTTATTTTTTTTAGAGACAGGGTCTTACTCTGTCACCTAGGCTGGAGCACAGTGGCATGATCATAGCTCACTGCAACGTCAAACTCCTGAGCTCAAGGTAACCTCTGTCTCAGCTTCCCAAGTAGCTGAGACTACAGAAATGTGCCACCAAGCCGGTTATTTATTTTATTTTCTATAGAGCCAAAAAAGGTCTCACTATGTTCCTTAGGCTGGTCTTGAACTCTTGGCCTCAAGCAATCCTCCCACCTCAGCCTCCCAAAGTACTGGGATTACAGGCATGCTCCACCTTGCCTGGCTGAAAGGCAGCTTTTGAATTAAAACATGAAGGAAATGAGAGCTAGCCATGTAGATATCTTGGGGAAGAATATTCTAGGCAAAGAGAATAGCAAGTACCAAAGACCTAAAGCACTTTTTGACATGTTTAAAGAACAGCAAGGAGTCTTATGAGGCTACAGTGAAGGGAAGGAGGAGAAGAGTGACAGGATTTTTTTTTTTTTTTGAAACAGAGTCTTGCTCTGTCGCCAGGCTGGAGTGCAGTGGCAAGATCTCGGCTCACTGCAACCTCCGCCTCCCAAGTTCAAGTGGTTCTCGTGCCTTAGCCTCTTGAGTAGCTAGCTGGGACTACAGGCACATACCACCACGCCCAGCCAGTTTTTGTATTTTTGGTAGAAACAGGGTTTCACCATGTTGGCGAGGCTCGTCTCAAATTCCTGACCTCAAGTGATCTGCCCACCTCAGCCTCCCAGATTCATGGAATTACAGGTATGTGCCACTGTGCTAGCTAATTTTTGTATTTTTAGTAGAGGCAGGGTTTTGCCATGTTGGACAGGCTGGTCTGGAACTCCCGACCTCAAGTGATCCGCCCACCTTGCCTCCCAAAGTGCTGGGATTACAGGCGTGAACCGCCACGCCCAGCCAGAAGAGTGATAGGATTTTGAGGTCACAAACCTAATATGGAGACCAAAGTAGAATCATGTGGTCCATATTAAGGATGTTGGTTTTTATTATGAGATAGAGACCCACTGAAGGGTGCTAAGGGACATGGCTTGGCATATGCCAAGCCAGGATCACTCTGGTTGCTGTATTAAGAACAGAATGGCTGGGCATGGTGGTTCACGCCTGTAATCCCAGCACTTTGGGAGGCCGAGGTGGGTGGATTACCTGAGGACGGGAGTTTGAGACCAGCCTGACCAATATGGAGAAACCCCTGTCTCTAGTAAAAATACAAAAATTAGCTGGGCATGGGTGGTGCATGACTGTAATCCCAGCTGCTCGAGAAGCTGAGGCAGGAGAATCGCTTGAACCCGGGAGGCAGCGGTTGCGGTGAGCCAAGATTATGCCATTGCACTCTGGCCTGGGCAACCAGAGTGAGACTCCATCTCAAAAAAAAAAAGAGAAAAGAATAGAATGCTGGGGAGAAAGCCAGCTAGGAAGTTACACTAATCCACGTGAGAGATGATGGAAACCTGCCCAGCACTGGGAAATAGGAGGGCATGGGAAGTGCTTGAATGCTGAATGTGTTTTGCAGGCAGAGCTGACAGAATTTGCTGACTGACCAGTGAGGTGCGAGAAGTGAGAGGTCAAGGAGGACACCCAGTATTTTGACTTGTGCAACTGTAAGAACAGAGTTGCCATTAACTTCTTGTTGACTAGAATTTAATCACATGGCATAGGAGGCAGAATTCTAAGAATTCTCCTGTGATCCTTGCCCTGGTATAATCTCTTTCTTCCTCTTTGAGGGTAGGTAGAAATCAACATGAGCTCATGTTCTGTTATAAAGCAAAAGGATTATCCAGGTGGGTGTAATCTAATCACAAGCCCTTGAAAATCACAGTGTTTCTGGCTGCTGGGCAGAAGGGGAAGACAGACAGTGTCAGGGTTCTCCAGAGAGGCAGAACCAACAGGAAGGATGGATATGTAGGTAGGTAGACAGACAGACAGACAGACAAATAGATAGATAGATAGATAGATAGATAAAGAGGGTATTTTTTTTTAAAGAGATTGAGTCTCACTAGGTTGCCCAGGCTTTTCTTGAACTCCTGGGCTCAAATGATTCTCCTGTGTCCGCCTCCCAAAGTGCCGAGATTACAGGCATGAGCCACCACACCCAGCCAGAAAGTATTTTTTAATTAAGGTGTGTACTGTGCTTTTTTTTCAGACATGATGAATGCTATTGTACACGTAATAGACTACAGCATAGTGTCAATATAACTTTCACATGCACTGGGAAACAAAAAAATGTGAGCCAGTGCACCTGGCTGAGAGGGGATTTATTAGAGGAATTGGCTCGTGTGATTATGGTAGGTGAAAAGTCCCACAGTGAGCCATATGCAGGCTGGAGACACTGGGATGCTGGTAGCATGGCTCAATCCAAGTCTAAAGGCCTCAGAACCAGGGAGGCCAAGGATGTAATTCTCAGGCCGAGCCTAAATGAGAACTCAGGGCTACTGATGTAAGTCCTGGAATCCAAAGGCGGAGAAGTCTGGAGTTATTGTCCAAGGACAGCAGAGGAAGAGTGTATCCCAGCTCCAGCAGGTAGATCGGCACATTCATTTTTCCCCAGGTTTGCCTCTGGAAACACCTTCACAGAGACACTCAAAAAAATTCTTTAGTAGGTTTCTAGGTTTTCCTTAATCCAGTCAAGTTGACACCTAAAATTAACCATCAGAGAGAGATTCCAAGCATGAGAAAGACACTGCACCAAGGCTGCCTTGAAGATGTAGGGGACCGGCCAGGTGCAGTGGCTCACGCCTGTAATCTCAACACTTTGGAAGGTCAAGGAGGGCAGACCACTTGAGGTCGGAGTTCGAAACCATCCTGGCCAACATGGTGAAACCCTGTCTCTACTAAAAATACAAAAATTAACCAGGTGTGGTGGTGTGCACCTGTAATCCCAGCTACTTGGGAGGCTGAGACAGGAGAGTCGCTTGAATCCAGGAAGTGGAGGATGAGGAGAAAAGAGATAGTGCCATTGCACTCCAGCCTGGGCAACAAGAGCAGAGCTCTGTCTCAAAAAAAAAAAAAAAATTTTTAGTTTGTTGCACAGTGAAAAGTACTAAGGTGCAAAACACTAAAGCAGGGTAGGAGAATATGAAGT
>NW_012123931.1:3824398-3826074 GCF_000951035.1 Colobus angolensis palliatus | reverse complement strand
AAAAAAAAAAAAGAAAATGAAAGATGTAGGGACCACATGAAGTGTCCCGGCAGCCTCTGGGAACAGAGACCAGCCCCTGCTGCTCACAGCCCGTTAGGAATCAGGATCTCACATCTACAGCCACAAGGAACTGGTTTCTGCCGAACTGAATGAGTCTAGAAGCAGGTTCTTCCCCAGAGCCTCCGGACAAGAGCCCAGTCCATGGACACCTTGGTATCAGCCTTTTGGGACCCTGAGCAGAGAACCCAGGCAAGCCCAGACTTCTGACCTATAGAACTCTGAGATAATAAGTGGGTGTTGTTTTAAGCAGCTAAGTCTGTGGTCATTTGTCACACTGCAATAGAAAACAAACACATATGGCCACACCTAACTGAGAGAGGTTGGTAAATGGTGTCTCAAGCTGGATATTCATGTGCATTGTTAAACTTGGAGGAGTTCTATAATGAAAGAAAGAGAAGCATGAATACTGGGGAGATGATAAGACATTCTTCCACACACTGTAAGCCTGCCCTGTCCAATACAGCACACAGTAACCACATGTGCGTATCTTTTTTTTTTCTTTTTTTTTTTTTTGAGATGGAGTCTCGCTCTGTCACCCAGGCTGGAGTGCAATGGTATGATCTTGGCTCACTGCAACCTCCAGCAATTCTCCCACCATAGCCTCTGGAGTAGATGGGATTACAGGCACCCGCCGTCATGCCTGGATAATTTTTGTATTTTTGTAGAGACAGGGTCTCGCTCTGTTACTTAGGCTGGAGTGCAGCGGTGCAATCTTGACTCACTGCAACCCCAACCTCCTGGGCTCAAGTGATCCTCCCACTTCAGCTTCCTGAGTAGCTAGGACTACAGGTACACACCACCACGCCCGGCTAATTTTTGTAGAGACAGCCTCTTGCTATGTTTCTTAGACTTGCCTCGAACTCCTGGGCTCAAGCAATCCACCTGCCTCTGCCTCCCAAAGTGCTGGGATTGCAGGCATGAGCCACCGCGCCTGGTCTAAAAACACTCTTTTCATTCAGCACTACGGGTTTTAAAAGGCAGTGTTCCCATAAGACATAATGGCAAAGAAAGGAACTCCCAGTCACATTCAACAAACCTGTTTTTCCAGCTACAATAATACACTCAGTTGATGCAGGTAAGTGTATGGGAGAGGTTCATGGAGAGATAGGAGGGTCCTGGAAACAAAGGAAGACTGTGGCATTAGATGACTGCAATCACGGAGACTCAGATGGTGCTTGTACTACCATGGTTCGTCTTTTGAGTATAGGCATGTCATATTCTGGACCAGAATATAAATTCTAGTAGCAAAGTGGGTAGGGTGGTTACTGCATAAGGAGGTATCACAATCTGTCATTTGGGGAGGGTGAGGGAAGGACTGGCGGTCACAGCTCATCCTCACCAAGGACATATGTGTAGTGCCCTCTGGTGGCCTGCAGTGGCACGCAAGCCAGGCAGATCAGAATCCCCCATCTCTCACCCCCTACGCCCCCACCCTCCTCCCAGCCACCCCCATCTCAGGCAAGACTAAGCCAGAGCCCTGACTGGTCTCCCTACTTCCCCTCCTGTCCACCAGAATGATTTGTTAAGATCATCAGATGTCACTCCTCTGCTCAAAATTCAGGGTAATTTCCCTTCTCCCTGAGTTTTTTTTTTTTTTTTTTTTTTTTTTTTTGAGA
>NW_012123931.1:3815767-3824233 GCF_000951035.1 Colobus angolensis palliatus | reverse complement strand
GTGATCCGCCCGTCTCGGCCTCCCAAAGTGCTGGGATTACAGGCTTGAGCCACCGGGCCCGGCCCTCCCTGAGTTATTTAGCCACAGTACTCAGTGGTCTCCATGGCTGTACTCAGTATGGCACCTCCCAGCTACCTTTCTGTCTCCACTTCCTGCCCCTCTCCCGGCTACTCACCCTGCTGTAGCCATGCCAGGCTGCCTGCTCTTCCTCTGCCAGCATAACACACCAAGCACACTCCCACCTCTGTGTTTGCTGTCTCTCCCATCTGGGAATGCACAGGTGACTCCTTCATGTCCTTCATATCTGTGTCAAATATCACCACATCATCTTTTGCACTAAATAAAAAAAAACCCTCCTCCCAGCACACTATATCCCCTTTAGCTGGATTCATTTTTTGCCATAGTATTTAATACCATCTGACATATTACATATTTATTTACATATATATGTGTGTGTGTGTTTATATTTATTACCTGTCTCCCCTTACTTTCTGCTTTTTCAAAAAAGTAGAAACTTTGTTTTGTTCCTAGTTGAATCCCCAGGATCTAGAATAGTGCCTAGCCTGTAGTAGTGCTCAAATATATATGTTGGGGGAAATAAATGAATCAAGATCTGAATAATGAGCAGGCATTGTATGACCTTCATTGTTTCTTTCTTGAATATCAAGACACTATCACAAAAAGGACAACTCTACAAATTTATATAAAATTCATAAAATTCCTATTATATCCCAGCAGCTGGGGCAAAGAAAAAAAAGAAAAAAATTGCAATATAATCCCAACAGTTTTTTTTTTCCCAACCACCCCAGATACATCAGACAGACGGTATACATCTCTTCATGATTCAATCTGCTGAACAACGCAACTGTCGTAGTATCCAACAGGTTTCTTTTTAATTGGATTAAATTATCTGACAATTTATTTGGAAAGAATAAAGTACTTAGAAATAGCCAATAAATGTAGGAAGAAGTACACTAAGGGTGCACTTGGCTTAGTAGATCTCAGAAGACACTATAAAGATACCACAATAGCATCAATATAATATTGGCCTGGGCATAGAAATAAACCAGTGGAATAGAAAAGAGAATCCAGGAATAGATATCTGTTTTTAAGAACATAAAATGTGAACAGTGCAATTTTAATTCAGTGGGAAATGGATGGATGATATAATAAATGATTATGATATTATCTATCAGGAAAATAATTGGACCTCCATTTTATATCATACAAAAATAAGTTCCAAGTATATTAAATACTAAAACATAGCAGGTACTTTTACTTATTCATTTATTTACATTTATACTTATATTTATATTTTTGAAACAGGGTCTTACTCCGTCACCTGGCCTGGAGTACAGTGGTGCAATCATGCTTCATCACAGCCTCAAACTCCCTGGCTCAAGCGATCTTCCTACCTCAGCCTCCCAAGTAGCTGGGACAGGTCTGTGCCACCAAGCCCGGCTAATTTTTTGTATTTTCTATAGAGACGGAGTTTAGCCATGTTGTCCCAGGCTATTCTCGAACTCCTGGGCTCAAGTGATCCGCCCACCTCAGTCTTCCAAAGTGCTGGGACTACAGGTGTGACAACTAAGTTCAGAATATAGTTAATTTGGTCCTCATGCCTATACGAAGACATGTGACTGAGTTCATCAGAGTCACAATTTATAGTGCACATTCCTAATCTTTTGGTTGTAAAAAGTCCCATTTCACAACTGGGCTCAGAGTATGAAAGCCCAACAGAATGCAGAGGGAGTCCGTGGTGTGGAGAGGGGGATTGGTGATGGTAAGAATGGGGTGCTGGACCCCAAGCATGAGGAGAGTTTCCATAGGAAAGTAGGGGTAGTGACGGTAGCTGCCCAGCTGAGAATGTCAGAGTCCAAGCTAGGTAAGGAAATGGTTCACGGAGGGGCAGGACAAGAGATTGATTAAATAAGTAAATCTTTTCAGAATAATGGGAGCAAAGTTTCTATTTAAAATGAAAGAATATAGTAATGAGGAAACTAGAATAAACCCTGTGGCATTAGACTGGAATTGAAGGTATTGGGGGTGGATTCGTGGTTTTCTTTTTTTCTTTTCTTTTCTTTCTTTCTTTCTTTTTTTTTTTTTTTTGAGATAGAGTCTGGCTCTGTCATCCAGGCTGGAGTACAGCAGCACAATCTCAGCTCACTGCAATCTCTGCCTCCTGAGATCAAGCAATTCTACCTCAGCCTTCTGAGTAGCTGGGAATACAGGCACATGCCACCACACTCGGCTAATTTTTGTATTTTTAGTAGAGATGGGGTTTCACCATGTTGGCCAGGCTGGTCTCGAACTCCTGACCTCAAGTGATGTGCCCACCTTGGCCTCCCAAAGTGCTGGGATTACAGCCATGAGCCACCGCACCCAGCCCATGGTTTTCATTTGATCTAAATCTCTTCACCATGTTGAATGTAGACAAGAGGATACATCAGACAAACCCAGATCAAGGGACATTCTATAAAATAACTGGCCTATTATCTTCAAAAGTGGTTGTGAAAGTAAAGGAAAGACTGAGGAACTGTTCCGGACTAAAGAAGACTAAAAGTAATGTTTTGATCCTGGGTTGGATTCTTTTGCAAGGACATTATTGGGACAATTGGTGAAACTTGGACATTATTGGGACAATTGGTGAAACTTGAGTGGAGTACATGGATGCGACTGTAGTAAAACATCCTTGTCAATGTCCTAGTTTGGATGGTTGTATTATACTTATGTAAGGAAATGTTGCTGTTTGTAGGAAATACGTACAGTAAAGTATTCTCGTGGGCAATGGGGCTTGTTTTTGGCAACATACTCTTAAATGGCTCAAGATAAAAAAAAAAAAAAACACTCCATAAACCCTTGGTTAGTGGTGGTGGCTGAGACCCAGTGGGCAGGAAAGGCAAAACCTATAAACCTATACCTGGAATATGTACCTATTCCCATGAAAACGAACCTCTAGCCTTTCCAGGAGGGAAGGGGTTCATGTGGTCAAATTTCCACCAACTGGCCAGTTGGTTTCCTCAAGGAATGGTACCATATCCAGAGCTCTGAGTTGGTCTTTATTACTGGAAAGCTAGACATTTGGCTGAGGCAGTAACTAGATCAGCCTTGGTGAGTGGGAATCCACTTTTTTGTTTTGTTTTGTTTAAAGATGGAGTCTCACTCTGTCACCCAGGCTGGAGTGCAATGGCACAATCTCAGCTCACTGCAACCTCCGCCTTCTGGGTTCAAGAGATTCTCCTGCCTCAGCCTCTGGAGTAGCTGGGATTACAGGCACCCGCCACCATGCCTGGCTAATTTTTGTATTTTTAGTGGAGACAAGGTTTCGCCATGTTGGTTAAGTTGATCTCGAACTCCTGACCTCAGGTGATCCACCCACCTTGGCCTCCCAAAGTTCTGGGATTACAGGCATGAGCCACCATGGCCTTGGGAGTCCACATTGTTGGTCCATGGGTAGCCTCATCTCTGCCACTGTGGCTGCTTCATTCATGTGCCATTAGTGCTGGAGTGGCAGGGAACAGAGGCTGGCTAAGGTCAATTGGCTGGGTCATTTTTGTCTTTTTGGTATGTAAAGCCTTCTTAGCAGATGTCCTCTGGTGGGCATTAACATGTGACACAAAGATCTTTAAACTTCAGGCCCGCTCCCATATGTCCATTCACGTGGCTCTACCCCAGATCTCTTTGTCTCTAATCTGCCAATATTTTTCCTTCCAGGCTCCTGACCAGTCAGTCAGGATATTTGCTACTGCCCATTAATCTACATATGTATATTCTAGTTTAAGGTCACTTTTCTTTCAATACAAAGTGGATCACCAGGTGCACCTCTCCAAGTTCTGCTCCGGGGAGAATTCCCCTTCATCATTGTCTTTCAAGACTATCTCAGAGTAATGCTGTCCATTGCCCACTTGTTTCCTGCACCTGTATACTAAGCTGACCTGCTATAGAAAAGCACAGGCTTTTTTCTCCTGCTTCAGCTCCTTCATATCAGATTCCTCATAAAGTCAAAGGCATGAATTGAGGGAGAGTAATTGGTTCTACAGTGGTAGGGACCATAGGAGTCTGGGCTACCTGCTCATGCAGCTTTCCCAGGTCTTCTGGTCTTACTTGTGACGGATACTAGACATGTCGCATCAATTTTTTTTTTTTTTTTGAGACAGAATCTCGCTCTGTCTTCCCAGGCTGGAGTGCAGTGGCACCCTCTTGGCTCACTGCAACCTTCACCTGATCCTCCCCTCTCAGTCTCCCAAGTAGCTGGGATTACAAGCGTGCACCATAACACCCAGCTAATTTTTGTATTTTTAGTAGAGAAAAGGTTTCACCATGTTGGCCAGTCTGGTCTCAAACTCCTGAACTCAAGTGATCCGCCCACCTCAGCCTCCCAAAGTGGTGGGATTACAGGCGTGAGCCATCACACCTGGCCCATATCACATCACTATTATGATGGAGTGTTGCTGCGCACTGCTGACCTTACGAATTGGCTGTTCTGAGAGAACTCAAACCATAATGGGAAATTCCAGCTGTGTAGTCATTTGGTCATGGTCCGCCATTTTGTTTCTACTAAGGCCCAGTAGCATACCAGAGTTGTTTTTTTGTGGTGTTTTGTGTGTGAGACAGAGTCTCACTCTGTCACACAGCCTACAGTGCACTGACGCGATCTTGGCTCACTGCAACCTCCTCCTCCCAGGTTCAAGCGATTCTCCTGCCTCAGCCTCCTGAGTAGCTTGGAGCACAGGTGCACACCACCACGCCCTGCTAATTTTTGTATTTTTAATAGAGACAGGGTTTTGCCATGTTGGCCAGGCCGGTCTTGAACTGCTGACCTCAAGTGATCCACCCACCTCGGCCTCCCAAAGTGCTAGGATTACAGGCGTGAGCCACCGCGCCCGGCCCAGAGTTATTTTTCAACAGGGTGTTTAAATCTTCACTGCAGATGGCAGGGTCTTGCTCCAGAGCCCCAAGGCCACTTCCAAAGCTTGACACAAATTATACACAGCATCTTCTCCCACTTCTGATAATCTGCAGCACGATAGGGTATGCTGAATTGTATTGTCCCAGGAGTAGGACTGTTTACACTGTAGCCTGTATCTACTGCAAAGCTCTGTCATGCTCTGGGCCTACTTTAGGCCTTGCTCAAAGCTGCCAGCCTTTCATGACACCTGGTATATAGACTAGAGCAGTCTCCTTAGGTGTAAAATATGCTGACTCTAGAATCTGAAGAGATCCACCAGGTATTGTGCTTCCTTTTTTGTGGGAGAAGGCTTAAGATGCAATAGTTTGTCTTTTACTTTGAAGAGGGTATCCCAACATATCCCTGACAACTGGACTCCTAAAAATTTTAGGGATGTTGGGGCTTGGCACGGTGGCTCATGCCTATAATCTCAGCACTTTGGGAGGCCGAGGTGAGCAGATTGCCTGAGGTCAGGAGTTTGAGACCAGCCTGGCCAACACAACAAAACCCTACTAAAAATATTAAAATTAGCAGGGCATGGTGACAGGTGCTTGTAATGCCAGCTACTCGGGAGGCAGAGGCGGAGCTTGCAGTGAGTGAGATCATGCCACTGCACTCCAGCCTGGGCGACAGAGCAAGGCTCCATCTCAAAAAAATAAAAAATAAAAATTTTATGGATGTAGAAGGTCCCTGAATCTTTACAGAGTGCCCTCTGAAGTGCCTGTGTCTTACCAAGGCCTTCAGTGTATTATCCATCTGTTGTTCATCTGGTTCATTAACATATTGTCATCAATGCAATGAATCAGCATGAAACTCTAAAAGTATGTCCAGATAGTTCAGGGGTGTACAATCTTTTGGCTTCCCTGGGCCACATTGGAAGAAGAATTGTCTTGGGCCACACATAAAATACACTAACATGAACAATAGCTGATGAGCCAAAAAATAAATCACAAAAAAGGCTAGGCGCGCGCAGTGGCTCACACCTGTAATCCCAGCACTTTGGGAGGCCGAAGTGAGCAGATCACTTGAGGTCAGGAGTTTGAGACTGGCCTGGCCAACATTGCAAAACCCCCTCTCTACTAAAAATACAGAAATTAGCGGGGTGTGGTGACCGGCGCCTGTAATCCCAGCTACTCGGGAGGCTGAAGCAGGAGAATCGCTTGAAGCCGGGAGGCGGAAGTTACAGTGAGCTGAGATTGCACTACTGCACTCCAGCCTAGGTGACAGAGCAAGACTCTGTCTCAAAAAAATAATAATAATGTTTTAAGAAAGTTTCAAAGCTCTCCTGGGCCACATGCAGCCTGTAAGTGGTGAGTTGGACAAGGATGAGATGGTCCAAATCTCTTCAGACTCTATTGTACATAGAGTGGGAGACATAGCCCTGGGAGGAAAACCTCACATGTATATTGTTGCCCATTCCACGTAAATGCAAACTTTTTTCTGACTCTTTTTCTTTTTCTGATTAGGATAGAAAAGAACACATTTGCTAAATCAGTGGTTGTGTAATATGTTCCTGAGGCCAAAGTAATCTGCTCTAGCAAAGACACTACATCTTACATAATGGCTATAACTGGGGCTATAGTACTTGGTTGAACTCATGGTAGTCTACAGTCACCTTCCAGGATTCATTCGGTTTCTATAGGGTCAAGA
The DNA here is from genome assembly GCF_000951035.1 of Colobus angolensis palliatus. NCBI lineage: Eukaryota > Metazoa > Chordata > Mammalia > Primates > Cercopithecidae > Colobus > Colobus angolensis. Next base: position 3,817,635 of record NW_012123931.1, on the reverse strand, counting down.
ATGATTAATTAAACAGATATATGATAGAAACCAACATCCCTGTATCCTTTATAGCCTAAGGATGGAACTAATTTCTGCTGTACCTGCTCTCAACACTTTACTTTCTTGACCCCCAGGATTAAACCTGTCCTGGTTATAAACTCAGAGACTGGGAAATGACCACTGAGTGGCTCCAAGGACCCAGTGGATGCACTGTAAGCCAGGCCCAAGAGAGGATTTCACTTACAACCTGGCCCCACGTGCTTCCCGCACCCTAACAAGGAGAGGTTATGATGGTGCTTCAGGCCTCCAGCATCATTGTCAAAACAGAACCTACATCCAACAGACCTTGAAATGTCTAGGTATTTTTCTTTCCCAGGTGCACAGTTACCCAAATAAATGGCCCTTGGTCTCTTTGAGAAAGAACTGACGGGATCATTATCACATGTTCTTTTTATAGTATTGAGGGTCCTTCCTCCTAGGGACCTAGTCACCTCTTTAATCATGGGAGTCCAAGTCTGAAGCTGGCTCTAGTCTAGACACTGGAAAAGGGATCATGAATTTTTCTTGGGCTATGGCCTTCAGCCTTCTAGTCATCTTTCCTTAGTTTCTTCTGCTAGTACAAGCTGAGTAGTACCCTTAACAACTGCCCATCTAATTTGCCCCTGGGGACATTTTGCTCTATTAGTCATCTCCATAACTCTTCATTGGCCAGGTCCTCCTGGCTGCCACTCAAACCTCACCAGCCATGATGATAATTGCCATCGACTGACTTTCAGAAATTAAGCACTGCCATCTGGACTTTTGTTTGTTTGTTTCAGTGTCCAATTATCCTCATTGCTATCAGTAAGTCAAGTTTTGTACTAGTCTTTTCTATTATCAGTCCTAGCCTACAGAAGAGAGTGAGTACTTATCTTTTTAGAGATTCTGGTGAACCTCTCACCAGCAAATTATTTCTTTTCTTTTCTTTTTTTTTTCTGGTCAGAGTCTTGCTCTGTCACCCAGGCTGGAGTGCAGTGGCACGATCTTAGTTCAAGCAATTCTCGAACCTCAGCCTCCTGAGTAGCTGGGATTACAGGCACCTGCCACTACACCCAGCTAATGTGTATATATATATATATATTTTGTTTGTTTGTTTGTTTGTTTTGAGACAGAGTCTGGCTCTGTCACCCGGGCTGTAGTGCAATGGCAAAATTTTGACTCACTGCAACCTCTGCCTCCCGGGTTCAAGTGATTCTCCTGCCTCAACCTCAAGTGATCCACCCACCTCGGCCTTCCAAAGTGCTAGGATTACAGGTATCAGCCACCATGCTGGGCAGCAAATTCTTTATGGTCTTGAAAAATAATGTGTTGTTATGGTTTGTATGTGGCCCCTAAAAATCTGTGTGTTAGAAACTTAATTATTCTGCCCTCATAAATGGATTAATGTCAGCTCTGCCCTCATGAATGAATATATGGAGTAATGAGAGTTCTGTCCTCTAGAATGGAGTAATGTCATTATCATGGGAGTAGGTTCGTTATCAAGGAAATGGCTTTGTAATAAAAACAAGCTTTTTTTTTTTGCTTTTTTGTTATAAAAGCAAGCTCTATCATGGGAATGGCTTTGTTATAAAAGCAAGCAAGGGTAACCAGAATCTTTCTGGTTGCCCTCTCACCATGTGATGTTCTCTGCCATGTTATGACACAGCAAGAAGGATCTCACCAGATCCTGACATCAGGCTCTTGGGCTTCCCAGCCTCCAGAACCATGAGCTAAGTAAACTTCTTTCTTTCTTTCTTTCTTTTTTTTGAGACAGAGTCTCGCTCTGTCGCCCAGGCTGGAGTGCAGTGGCCGGATCTCAGCTCATTGCAAGCTCCGCCTCCCAGGTTCACGCCATCCTCCTGCCTCAG
>NW_012123931.1:3807550-3808532 GCF_000951035.1 Colobus angolensis palliatus | reverse complement strand
TTTGTATTTTTAGTAGAGACGGGGTTTCACTATGTTAACCAGGCTGGCCTTGAACTCCTGACCTGGTAATCTGCCCGCCTCAGCCTCCCAAAGTGCTGGGATTACAGGTGTGGGCCACCACGCCTGGTCAGTTGCTTAGATTATTAAGTCTTAGGCTTAGTCCTTGCTTTTCTCCACCCTTTCACTGCAAGAGATGTTGACTTATTTATATAAACCAAAGAGGCCTTTTCCGTTTCATAACCTGGATTGATTGATTGATTGATTGATTGATTTGAGATGGTCTTGCTTTGTTGCCCAGGCTGAAGTGCAGTGGCGCAATCTCGGCTCACTGTAACCTTTGCCTCCCAGGTTCAAGCAATTCTCCTGCCTCAGCCTCCCAAGTAGCTGGGACTACAGGCATGTGCCACTATGCCTGACTAATTTTTGTATGTTTAGTAGAGATGGGGTTTCACCATGTTAGCCAGGCTGGTCTCAAACTCCTGACCGCAGGTGATCTGCCCCCCTTGGCCTCCCAAAGTGCTGGGATTACAGGCATGAGCCATTGCACCTGGCCCCATAACCTGGATTTTAATAGCCTGTTACTGGCCCTAAGTTGTTTATTATCCTGTAGCACATCCATGGAGCTTGGCAATAGCCACCAATTCCATCATCCTCATAGCTACTACTCCCTCCATAATCTCAAGTACCTGGCACATTGTGTCCTTAGAGTATCCAGTTCTACTGGTACATTCTCCCAATTTGCTGCCATTTGTCTGTGCTCTGCCCATCTCCACTAATGGGATCCTCATCGCCAGATGGGTGGTGATCCAGTTCCAAACCCCATCTTACCATCTCCTTTCTCATCTACTTTGGCATCAGCTGTGGAAGACCAGATTCTCAAGAAGGAGATGCTGAGATAGTTTGGGACGCAAAATGTTTATTAAGGATCCATACCTGCCGGGCGCGGTGGCTCAAGCCTGTAATCCCAGCACTTTGGGAGGCC
>NW_012123931.1:3806024-3806744 GCF_000951035.1 Colobus angolensis palliatus | reverse complement strand
GATCCATACCTGTGAAAGGAAGGAAGAGAAAGCAGGACTGGGCAGAGGGAAAGTCAACCTGTGCTGCAGGCTCGACCAAGCTCAGCCGATCAGCAGGTCACTCTAGAAAAGCCCTGATGTCTGGACCTTTATACCTCCACCTTGCTCAGTCACCAGATGTGGGCTACCCCAGGAAGGGCATGACCTCAGGTGAGGCAGCCCTGCAGCTGAGGCAGGCTCTGAAGAACTGAAAGCTGGTATTGTCTGCTGCCCTCTCTCTGCAGCTAGGCAGCAGGTCCTTCCTTGAAGGTGATCTGGGCAACACATCACCATGTGTCTCTTAATGACATACAGACATGAAGGAACATAAATCCTGGTATACAACTTGGTGAACTCACCCAGCTCAAAAAGTAGAAATTATCTGTATCACAGAACCCCCATTTATTCCTCTTCTCAATCTCTCTCCCCAAGGTAACCACTATCCGTCTTCTATCACCATAGACTCATTTACCTGCTTTTTAAATTTTTAACTGTAGTCAAATACACATAACATAAAACTTACCATGTGAGCCAGTTTTAAGTGTGCAGTGCAGCAGTGTTAAGCACATTCACATTGTTGTGCAACTAATCTCCAAAACTCTTCATCTTGCAAAACTTAGACTCTGTACCCATTAAAAAATCCCCATTATCTTTCTCCCGAGCCTTTACTAACTACCATCCTACTTTCTTTTTTCTTTTCTT
>NW_012123931.1:3799720-3805384 GCF_000951035.1 Colobus angolensis palliatus | reverse complement strand
TAAGTGGAATCATACAGTATGCATCTTTCTGTGACTGGCTTATTTTACATAGCCTAATATCCTTAAGTTTCAGCCATGGTATAGCATGTGACAGGATTTGCTTCCTTTTCAAGGCCGAATAATATTCCACTGCATCTTGCCGGGCACAGTGGCTCACGCCCAAAATCCTAGCACTTTGGGAGCTTGATGTGGGCGAATCAGTTGAGGTCAGGAGTTTGAGACCAGCCTGGCCAACATGGTGAAACCCCATCTCTACTAAAAATACAAAATTATCCAGGTGTGGTGGCACATGCCTGTAATCCCAGCTATTTAGGAAGGTGAGGCAGGAGAATGGTTTAAACCCAGGAGATGGAGGTTGCAGTGAGCCGAGACGGCGCCATTGCACTCCAGCCTGGGAAACAAGAGCAAAACTATGTCTCTAAAATAATAATAATAATAAAAAAAGTCCACTGCATCTATATGCCATATTTTGTTTATCCATACATTCATCAATGGACACTTGGGTCGCTTCCACCTTTTGCTTAGTGTAAATAATACTGCTGTGAACACGAGTAGATTCTTTACCTGCTTTTGAGCTTTTCATATAAACAAAATGAATTCTACCATGTGTATTATTTTATGTTTGGTTTCTTTCCCTCAACATTATGTTTGTGAAATTCATCCATCTTATTACATGTAGCAATAGTTTACTTTTCTCATTGATATATAGTATTCCATTGTATAATCACATCCCAATCTGTTTATTCCATCCACCAGCGATGGACATTTAGGTTGTTTCCATGTTGTATCTGTTATGAATAGTGCTGCTATAAACATTCTTGTTGGTATCTTTTATTATACTCATTTATGCATTTCTGGATGTAAACACCTAAGAGTTAAATTGCTGGGTCATAGATTATGTTTGTTTAATTTTACTAGACACTGCCAAATAGTTTTCCAAGATGACTATACCAATTTACCCCCTCCAGAACACTGAATGTGCATTCCGGTTGTTTGGTATCCTCAATAACACTTGATGTCATCAGTTATTTTAATTTTAGTCATTCTCATTAGTGTAAAGTGGTATTTCATTGTGGTTTTAATTTGTATTTCCCTAATGACTAATGAGGTTGAAAGACTTTTTATGTTTATCAGTCAATTGGATGTGAAGTGCTTGTTCATGTTTTCTGTGAAGTGCTTGTTCATGTTTCTTGCCCTTAATTTAGTTGTCTTTTTTCCTTATTGATTTGTAGCATTGTGGTATATGCATGTATTTTTCCAAGGGTGATTCTCCAGATGGCATGGGCTTGTTCCAGAACCCCTTGTTCCAGTGATCCTGCTGGGGCTTGCCACAAATTACACACCGTGTCTTCTCCAATCTCCCACATAAATGTGTGGGTGTGTAGGTGTATGTACGTTTTTTGTTTTTTGTTTTTTGTTTTTGTTTTTGTTTTTAATATAGAATCTGACTCAGTTGCTTAGGCTAGAGTGTGGTGGTGCAATCATAGCTCACAGCAATCTTGACCTCCAGGGCTCAAGTGATCCTCCCACATCAGCCTATGAGTAGCTGGAACTACAGGTGCCTGCCACCACACCCAGGTACTTTTAAAAAAAGTTTTTGGGCTGGGCGCAGTGGCTCATGCCTGTAATACCAGGACTTTGGGAGGCCAAGGTGGACACACCATTTGAGGTCAGGAGTTCAAGACCAGCCTGGCCAACTTGGTGAAACCCATCTCTACTAAAAATACAAAATTTAGCCAGGCATGGTGGCGGGCACTTGTAGTCCCAGCTACTTGGGAGGCTGAGGCAGGAGAATTGCTTGAACCTGGGAGGCGAAGGTTGCAGTGAGCTGAGATTGTGCCATTGCACTCCAGCCTGGGCGACAGAGCGAGACTCTGTCTCAAAAAAAAAAAAAAAAAAAAAAGAATAAACATATACCGGCCGGGCATGGTGGCTCATGCCTGCAATCCCAGCACTTTGGGAGGCCGGGGCGGGTGGATCTTGAGGACAGGAGATCGAGACCATCCTGGCTAATGCAGTGAAAACCCATCTCTACTAACAACACAAAAAAATTAACCAGGCCTGGTGGTGGGCGCCTGTAGTCCCAGCTACTCGGGAGTCTGAGGCAGGAGAATGGCATGAACCCGGGAGGCAGAGCTTGCAGTGAGCCAAGATTGCACCACAGCACTCCAGCCTGGGCAACAGAGCGAGACTCTGTCTCAAAAACAAAAAAAAAAAAAAAGAATAAACATATACCTATCGACATAAAAATATTCTTCTGTGAACCCTACGATTATATTGTGTAACACTACTGGCCTCTTGGATGAAGCCCACCTGCCTACTGTGAAACACCCTGATTATGCCCCTGCCAAGCCCTCCAGCCCCATTCCACTGCTCCCTGCTCTTCATCCTTCCACTAACGAAGCAGCTCTCACACAGCACGGCATTGCTAACCACCCCGCCTTTGCACCAGCAGTGTGGAAATAACAGTGTGTCGGACACTGTGGCCCACACTCCTTCTCCCCTTTCCCACCAGAGCCCTGACTTTGGTGTCCACTCTCCCCCACATAGCCCTGTGCTTCAGGGCAAGATGCCCCCACCTTAGCCACAGGAGGGGTGTCCTGATGGCCTCATCCAATCGTGGTTCCACAATCCTCCTGCCATGGACATGGGACCCAGTTCTAGCTAATGAGATGCAAGAGGCTCCTGGGAAAGTCATCCTTGTTCCTGCCAAAGAGAACAGGAAGAGGTAGATCATTATTCATGTTGGATGTTGTCAGGCTGGATGACAAATCCCACACACTGGGGACAGCACTGAGACTTGCCTGATAGAAACTGGGCCTTTGGTGACATGGAGTGCGAGTGATCATACTCTGCCTAAAGAACAACCTTCTGGCTGGGCATGGGGACTCACACTGTAATCCTAGCACTTTGGGAGGCAGGGCGGGAGGATCACTTGAGCCCAGGAGGTGGAGGCTGCAGTGAGCCATGTTCGTGCCACTGCACTACAGCGTGGGCAACAGAGCAAGACCCTGTCTCGAAATAATAAAATAATAATTTTTTAAAATACAAAAATTAGTCGGGTGTGGTGGTTCCCAACTACTTGGGAGGCTGAGGCAGTAGAATCACTTGAACCCAGGAGATGGAGGTTGCAGTGAGCCGAGACTGGGCCACTGCACTCCAGCCTGGGCGACAAAGCAAGACTCCATTTCAAAAATAATAATAATTTAAAGGCCAGGAGCAGTGGCTCATGCCCGTAATCCCAGCACTTTGGGAGGCTGAGGTGGGCGGATCACTTAAGGTCAGGAGTTTGAGACCAGCCTGGCCAACATGGTGAAACCTTGTCTCCACTAAAAATACAAAAATTAGCTGGGCATAGTGGTGTGCACCTGTAATCCCAGATACTCAGGAGGCTGAGGCATGTGAATCCCTTGAACCCAGGAGGCAGAGGTTGCAGTGAGCTGAGATCGCACCACTGTACTCCAGCCTGGGCGACAAAAGCGAGACTCCATCTCAAAAAAAGATAAATAAAAATAAATAAATAAAAGTGTCATCTGAGGCTTGGCATGGCATGGTGGTTCACACCTGTGTGATCTCAGCACTTTGGGAGGCCAAGGTAGGTGGCCGTCTGAAATAATATAATAATAATTTTTAAAAACCAACCTTCTGCTGGTCTACATTTCCTATGACTGAGGTCAGTTTGAATCATGGTTTCCGTCCCTTTGAATTGAAAGCACCTCACTAGTAGGACCTTAGCTGACCTTGGATGAATTACTGAATGTGAATGTATTTGGTGGGTTATGATGTTTAGGACCAGCTTCATGGGTGTGCAACCTGTGCTGTCACACTAGGCCCACACTTAGTAGGGCCCCACACTTGGTTTAATGTTCTGCTTTCATGGTTTTGAAATTCTTCATAACTTATGAACAAGGGGCCCTGCATTTTCTTTTTTCTTTTTCTTTTTTTTTTGAGATGGAGTTTTGCTCTGTCACCCAGGCTGGAGTGCAATGGCGCGATCTCGGCTCACTGCAACCTCTGCCTTCTGGGTTCAAGTGATTCTCCTGCCTCAGCCCCCTGAGTAGCTGAGATTATAGGCGTGCGCCACCACACCCAGCTAATTTGGTATTTTTTAGTAGAGATGGAGTTTCTCCATATTGGTCAGGCTGGTCTCGAACTCCCGACCTCAGGTGATTCCACCCACCTCAGCCTCCCAAAGTGCTGGGATTACAAGCGTGAGCCACTGCGCCTGGCCCGGGCCTTGCATTTTCATTTTGCACTGGGCCCTCCTAATTATGTAATTGGTCCTGGTGATGTGACATTTCTTATCTCCTTGTTTTTCTTCTTCTGCCCTCTCAATCTGAATCTGCACAGCTTCATCCACAAGACTCTAATCCACATGCTTCATCTGCCAAACTCACCAGCTTAACTGCAAAATGAGGAGGTTGAACCATCATCTGATCTCTATGGATATCTTTTAGAACTGTTAAGAATTTACCACTGGGCATGGTGGCTCACACCTGTAATCCCAGCATTTTGGGAGGCTGAGATGGGCGGATTGCTTGAGCTCAGGAGTTCGAGACCAGCCTGAACAACATGGCGAGACCCCATCTCTACAAAAAATACAAAACTTAGCCAGGTGTGGTGGTGTGTGCCTATAGTTCCGTGTGGTGGTGTGTGCCTATACTTGGGAGGCTGAGATGGGAGGATGGCTTGAGACTGGGAGACACGAGGTTCAGGGAGCCGAGATCGAGCCACTGTACTCCAGCCTTGGTGAAAGAGCAAGAGCCTGTCTAAAAAAAAAAAAAAAAGAAGAGAAACTTAAACTTTCTTGCAGATGAGCAGTCTGTTAAAAAAGAAAAAAAAAAGGAAAAAAGAGGAAAAAGAATTCCACTTTCTCCCCAGCCGTTTTGGTAAGCAATGACTTTTCAGTATTCCAGAAGGCAAAATTCAAGTGCCCTGGGCTGGCATTCAACATCTTCTTACATATATTGTTCTTGTTACTTTCTGACACCAGCCCCCATTACTCTCCAATGGGAATTACCCACTTTAACCAAAATGATGATGATGATAATAACAATAATAGTGAAAACAATGCATTCAAATAATGGTTTACAGACTGTATTCATACATATTTACATTTGTTCCTCACAATAATTCTGTGAGATATTATGTGAAAAATAATTACTCTGGACCTTAATTCTATTACAAATAGAATTTACTAACAAGCACTATATTTCATGCAAAAGTTCACAAATTTAGCAAGTGTAGTTAATTACTAGTCATTTATGACAACTTTTTTTTTTCTGGAGACAGGATCTTGCTCTGTTGCCCAGGCTGGAATATGGTGGCAAGAGTGATCCTCCTGGGCTCAAGTGGTCCTCCCGGGCTCAAGTGGTCCTCCCGCCTCAGCCTCTCAAGTAGCTGGGACTACAGATGTGTGCCACCATGGGTGGCTATTTTTTAAATTTTTGTAGAGACAGGGTCTTCCTATGTTGCCCAGGCTGGTCTCAAACTCCTGGTCTCAAGCATTACTCCCACCTTGGCCTCCCAAAGTACCGGGATTACAGGTGTGAGCCACTGAACCTAGGCTTATTACAACTTTTTATTTGAAATAATTTCAGACTTACAAAATGATTTCAGGAAAGATCAAAGACATCCCATGTACTTTTTTTTTTTTTTTTTTTT
>NW_012123931.1:3794481-3798384 GCF_000951035.1 Colobus angolensis palliatus | reverse complement strand
AGATTCTCAAAATCCTAACATTTTGCCATATTTGCTTTATCATTTTTTTCTCTCCCTCTCTCTGTCTCTCTCTCTATACACACACGCACTGGTAATATATATGCATGCACACATATATACACACACAAATATATGTATATGAAATTATTTTTCCAGAAACATTTGAGAATAAATTGCAAACAGGATGAAACTGTATCTCTAAATACTTATGTGTTTCCTAAAACAAGAATATTGTATTCTCTTGTATAACAATAGCACAATTATAAAATAAAAATAAAAACATTTATTTTTTTAGGTAATAGTATTACCTAACCCAGAGACCTTATTCAGATATCCTCCACTGTCATGATAATGTTCTTCAGAGCAAAAAGAAAAATTACTTTTCTAAAGTCAGGCACGGTGACTCACGCCTGAAATCCCAGCACTTTAGGAGTCTGAGGTGAACAGATCATCTGAGGTCAAGAGTTCAAGACCAGCCTGGCTAACATGGTGAAACCCCATCTCTACTAAAAATACAAAACTTAGCCAGGCGTGGTGGTGTGCACCTGTATTCCCAGCTACTCGGGAGGCTGAGGCAGGAGAATCACTTGAACCCGGGAAGCCGAGGTTGCAGTGAGCCAAGATAGCATCACTGCATTCCAGCCTGGGCGATGGAGCGAGACTGTCTCAAAAGCAAGAAAGAAAAATTATTTTTCTGGCTCATGATCCAATCCAGGATCACACACTGCACTTAGCTGAGAAGTCTCTTTAGTTTCTTTTAATCTCAAATAATTCCTCAATCTGACTTTGCCTCCCACGATCCTTTGTTGCTTGAAGAATACAGGCCAGATATTTTGTAAGAGGTTCTTGTTTTAGGTTTATCTGTTTTTTCCCCTCATGATTAGATTCAGGCTATACATTTTTGGCAGGAATATTCTAAAACTGATGCTGTGTTCTTGGTTTATTAAATCAAGAGGCACATGATATCTGTTTGTCACATTACTGACTATTGGTGATGTTAAGTTTTATTTTTAGGTCAAGGTGGTGTCTGCCAGCCTTTCCACTGTAAAGCTATTCTTTGTCCATTTTTAGTTAATAAGTATACATATTTTTTCTTTTTTTAGAGACAGGGTCTCACTCTGTTGCCCAGGCTGAAGTGCAGTAGTACAATCATAACTCATTGCAGCCTCAAATTTCTGGGCTTCAGTGATCCTCCCACCTCATCCTCCTGAGTAACAAGGACGACAGGCATGTCACCAGGCCTGGCTAATATTTTATTTTTTGTAGAGACAGGTCTTGCTATGTTACCCTGGCTGATCTCCAACTCCTGGCCTCAAGTAATCCTCCCATCTTGGCCTCAGCCTCCCAAAACTCTGGAATTATAGGCATGAACCACCATGCCCGACCAATAAGTATCTTGCGGGGAGATATTTTGAGACTATATCCTGTTCCTCATAAAACTTTTACCCACTAGTCTTAGCATCCATTGCAAAACTTACAAAGTCTTTAATTGAAAAAGTATACATAAGCCAATTGTTAAAAAAAAAATTCAAAACAAGACAGCGAACGAGTATGTATACATATTCACTTTTTGTTGTACAAAAAAAGAGAAAGAAATAGAGTAAATAGTATAGTGAAAAGTAAATCTCCTGATATTAAATCCTCAGGATCCTTCCTCCTGTTACTTGTTTACGTCTTTGTGGCAGACACGATGCCATATGATATTGAACCTCATTTCATTTCCTTTTTACTGGGCATAAAGGATGACAACATTTCCTGTCCTGCTTTGTGGTGAGGCTGAGACCATGAGCCTTGTTCTGGCTCAAGGGCTATGAACAGAAACGATATTGGGCACTCTTGGACCAAAGCATTTAGTGCCATTTTATGACTCTCCAGCTTTCTCTGCCCCTGCTGCAGCAATTGTGAACGCCATGCATTTAGATGGTGAAGCCACAAAATGGAAAGAACCTGGATCCCTGAGTCACCAGATGCACAAACACCTGCCCTGAAAAGTTGTCCATCTTGCAGTATACATGCCCATGTACAAGAAATACAAGACTTTTCTGGCCGGGTGTGGTGGCTCACGCCTGTAATCCCAGCAGTTTGGGAGGCCCAGGTGGGCAGATCATTTGAGGTCAGGAGTTCGAGATCAGCCTGGCCAACATAGTGAAACCCTGTCTCTACTAAAAACATAAAAATGAGCCAGGTGTGGTGGCAGGCGCTTGTAATCCCAGCTACTCAGGTGACTGAGGTAGGAGAATCGCTTGAACCCAGGAAGTTGTGGTTGCAGTGAGCCTAGATTGCACCACTGCACTTCAGCCTGGGTCATAAGAGTGAAACTCTGTTTCAAAAAAAAAAAAAAAATACAAGCCTTTTCTGTGGTTAAGAAACGAGATTCAAGTTTAAGATATTTGATATCTTTCTTTTTATTATTTATTTTCCTTAGAGATAGTTGTGGGGTGGCGGGGGTCGGGGAGGGGGGGGTCCTGCTATCTTGCACAGGCTGAACTCAAACTCCTAGGTTCAAGCAATCCTCCAGTCTCAGCCTCCCAAGTAGCTGGGGCTATAGGTACACACCACTACACCAGCTTCTTTGAGATTTTTGTACATTGGGATATATAGCTCATTCTTTTTAAGATTTGCCAAGTGTTCCATTGTATGACTATAATATATTTAGGAGGTACATTTCTTTAAATTTTTGAATTGATATTACATACCATATGGTTTTAAATTAAAATGGTTCAAAAAAGTATACATGTGAAAAATTCTCCCTCTCATTGCTGCCCTGAGCCAACAAATTCCCCACCAAAGGTAACCAATATTTCCTGTTCCATATCCAGAGATACGTCACACCTAGGATATTTAAAGGAACCTCACTCGTCTCAAGTTTGGCTGAGACACCAAAACAATAAGGTCATACTTCAAAGTTACAGGCAAGTCCACCAACACAGGATTTGCAAAAGGAGAATTTAGAAAACTAGTTTTCATGCTGGGCGCACTGGCTCACGCCTGTAATCCCAGCACTTTGGGAGGCCGAGGCAGGCAGATCACGAGGTCAGGAGATCGAGACCATTCTGGCCAACATGGTAAAACCCTGTCTCTACTAAAAAGACAAAAATGAACTGGATGTAGTGGTGTGTACCTGTAATTACAGCTACTTGGGAGGCTGAGGCAGGAGAATCACTTCAACCCAGGGGCAGAGATTGCAGTGAGCTGAGATAGCGTCACTGCACTCCAGCCTGTGACAGAGCAAGACTCCATCTCAAAAAAAAAAGAAAGAAAACCAGTTTTCAGTCTTCATTCACTACCCATCTCCAGCCTACAAAAGATGTTGAAGAGATTGAAAAAAAAAGAAGGTTCAAGATTTTAGAAAAAGCTATTGCTGAACTAAGTCACTGAGTCATTGCCTCCACCCCAACCTCACCCTAAGGGGTACAAGCCCCTCACCTCACACTAATAAGAGGCATTTTACTGGGATCACATAATAGAACATAATACGTGTTTCTTCATCTTTGAGAGGCACAGTGGGCTGAAGTCTGAGTTATGCCTGGGATGTGTAAAGCATTAAGGGTTAATGTAGGCATCCTGTGGGGTAGAGAAGAGGCTGTGATTTGGGATATAGCAGCACTTGCAACAATGGGTCAAATGAACATATTTTCTCTAATCGAAGTATGATACAAACATGCAAGAGCTCTGGAGAAGCATTGCCTTGGATCCTGTTCAAGAAAGCTGCCTGGAAAGTGAGTGGACTTCAGCAGAAGGAAGGTGGAGGCGTAGCACCAGATGCCTAGAGTCTCGAGAAAGAATTGTAAATAAACAACTGTAAAAGCCATGTATTCATCTATACAGGAGAAACTTCAGGCCGAGTGTGGTGGCTCATGCCTGTAATCTCAGCACTTTGGGAGGCCAAGGTGGGCAGATCAC
>NW_012123931.1:3780857-3794376 GCF_000951035.1 Colobus angolensis palliatus | reverse complement strand
AGCCCAGGTGGTGCCACTGCACTCCAGCCTGGGTGACAGAGGGAGACCTCGTCTCAAAAAAAAAAAAAAGAAAGCTGCCTGGAAAGTAAGAGGACTTCAGCAGAAGGAAGGTGAAGGCATAGCACCAGATGCCTAGAGTCTCGAGAAAGAATTGTAAATAAACAACTGTAAAATCCATGTATTCATTTATGCAGAAGAAACTGCAGGCCGGGTGCAGTGGCTCATCCCTGTAATCCCCACACTTTGGGAGGCAAAGGTGGATGGATTACTTGAGGTCAGGAGTTCGAGATCAGCCTGGCCAACATGGTGAAACCCTGTCTTAAAATAAGGAAGAAGAAACAAGAAATTGGAGAGATGAGATCCCCAATGATGGGAGGAGGAAGCTTTAAGGAACTCAGACATACAGCCCACATACAAAAAGAGTAAGCCTTAAACACCTGCCAGAGTACAGATGCCATTCTTGACAGTACTAGTCAAGTGTGAACTTTACCGTCTCCTCTATTACTTTCTCCATATGTTCCAACCTTAACAGGCCTTATGGCTGTGTGATTCATTCTCTGCTAAATGGTGCCTGAATGAAGGTGCATATGGTGGCTGCAACCCAGCCTGAGTTCCATTCTCCAAACTGTATGCCCTGGCATGGGGTTGTATCTACTTGGAAGAAGAGCTGTGTTTTCCTAATTCACACAGAGGAACAGTTCTCTCACCATGGGGCTGCATACACCCAGAAAGGGAACATATTCCTAATCTACAGAGGCACCAGATGGGCTAGCAGCCACCCAGTTTGGAGGTCTCAGAGACAGTGACTAGCAAGAGGAGCAGAGGAGAGGAAGCACTGAATAAGGAAGGAGCTAAGTTGGCCACACGCTCCTTTTCCATAGTAGGTGATCCACCTCCTAGAGGCCCAATCTGGGAAAGAGGGTGGAGCCTCTGTATAAATGAATTTTACAGAAATGGATGTTAGAGGGGGCTGGAAGTTTTTTTTATCACTTAACTGATAATATTTGGGAAACTAGCATGACAGGAGAACTTTTTTTTCTTTTTCTTTTTTTCTTTTTTTTTGAGACAGAGTCTCACTCTGTTGCCAGGATGGAGTGCAGTGGTGTGATCTGGGCTCACTGCAACCTCCACCTTTTGGGTTCAAGCAATTCTCCTGCCCCAGCCTCCCAAGTAGCTGGGACTATAGGTGTATGCCACCACACCCGGCTAATTTTTGTGTTTTCAGTAGAGACAGAGTTTCACCATGTTGGCCAGGATGGCGATCTCTTGACCTCATGATCCACCTGCTTTGGCCTCCCAAAGTGGTGGGATTACAGGCGTAAGCCACCTCACCCAGCCAGGACTTTTTTTTTTTGAGATGGAGTCTCCCTCTGTCGCCCAGACTGGAGTGCAGTGGCGTGATCTTGGCTCACTGCAACCTCCACCTCCTGGGCTCAAGCGATTCTCCTGCCTCAGCCTTATAAGTAACTGGCATTACAGCATGTGCCACCATGCCCAGCTAATTTTTGTATTTTTAGTAGAGATGGGGTTTTGCCTTGTTGGCCTGGCTGGTCTCAAACTCCTAACCTCAGGTGATCCACGTGCCTCAGCCTCCCAAAGTGCTGAGATTACAGACATGAGCCACTGCGCCCAGCCTAGGAAGACTTTTAATACTTATGAGTGACCAGAAAAGTTGAGGGATTTGACCAAGGTTTCATCTAAGGGGGCAGGGGAAAACTAGCCCCAAGAATACATTAAAAGGCCAGTGAAAGATAAAAGTTAAGATTTTTCTGATTCATACTCTGTAGTGGAGACTCCCTACTAATAAGCATTCTATGCTTTAGGCACAAAGCTAGGCTGTATTTCCCAGCACACTTTGCAGGTTGGTATAACCTTTGTTTTGTTTTGTGACAGAGTCTCATTTTTTGCCTAGGCTGGAGTGCAGTTACTAGGTTGCTCACTGCAACCTCCACTTCCTAGGTTCAAGAGATTCTCCTGCCTCAGACTCCCGAGTAGCTGAGATTACAGGCATTCACCACTACACTCGGATAATTTTTGTATTTTCAGTAGAGACGGGGTTTCATCGTGTTGGCCCGACTGGTCCCGAACTCCTGACCTTAAGTAATTGCCCGCCTTGGCCTTCCAAAGTGCTGGGATTACAGGCGTGAGCCACCGCATCCAGATGGATATAATCTTTTTACTAAATTTTCTCCAGTGAAATGCAAAACAGTTTTGGGTTAATATGATGGGTATGACTTGCAGAACTGGCCTATAACCGCACCCCCACCCATAAAACTCTTTTATTTTTTCTTGCCTTTTGCCAGTTTAATGTAGATGATGACAAGGACTCAAGTGATGACAGATAGAAATCTGGGTCTGTGGATGATGGCAAAGAGGAGAGCTGCCCCACCAAGCTAAACACCTGTCCAATACTACTATGTGAACAGGAAATAAACCTCTATTTTGTTAAGCCATTATATTTTAGTTTTGTTCATGTTAAAGGAATCACAAATCTTTCAAATTGGAAAACGAAAGTAGAATTCATTTCTTGCCTGGCAAGGGAGAACTGCAAAGACACATGTAATCCCTGTGAACAAAGTAAAAAATAGGTTTATACGGGATTTTGGGAAAACATAAGTGATTGGTTTTGACTCAAAGTGAGTAGGGTTAGTCACTGATTAGACAGGGTTCAAGAACAGGTGACCTACTGATGTAGGGTTTGATGACTAGGTGATTCAGTCCAAGACTGATATTGATTCGTCTTATAGTTTCCTGTGTAAATGCCTGCAGACATGAGCTAGGTTCTTCAGGCAAGAATGGAATTTTCTATTCTCATCTCCCATTTTGCACCCGCTTGACAGGTCATGGAAGAGGCCATTTACATATTGTCTAGAACAGTGGTGGGCAACTTTTTTTTCTGTAAAGGGACAAAACATAAATATTTTAGGCTTTGTGAGCCCTACTGACTCTATCATAACAACTTAACTCTGCTGTTGTAGCATAAAAACAGCACAAATGATTCATAAATGAATAGGTGTGACTGTGTTTCAATAAAACTTTACTTACAAAAACAAGTGGTGGGCCAGACTTGACCCATTGGTCACAGTTTGCTAGCCCGTGGTCTAGAACTCTAGATGTAGTCCACTGACATGGTTCTCGTTAGGGGGTGAAATGGTGGCTGTGGTGATCATCATGATTTCATTTTGTTTTTGATTCAGGATCATCTGTTGCACCATCTGATGAGACAGCCAACACATAGTAGAGTTTAAAATTCTGGACACCAGCTAGACAGTATATAAATACAACATAAAAATATATGCCAGGCACAGTGGCTCACTCCTGTAATTCTAGCACTTTGGGAGAACGAGGTGGGCGGATCACTTGAGGTCAGGAGTTCGAGACCAGCCTGGCCAACATGGTGAAACCCTGTCTCTACTGAAAACACAAAAATTAGCCAGGTGTGGTGGTGGGTGTCTGTAATCCCAGCTACTAGGGAGGCTGAGGCAGGAGACTTTCTTGAACCCAGGAGGGAGAGGTTTCAGTGAGCAAAGATCGTGTCACTGTACTCTAGCCTGAGCAACAGAGCGAGATTCTTTTTTTTTTTGAGACAGAGTTTCGCTTTTGTTGCCCAGGCTGGAGTGCAGTGTTGCGATCTCAGCTCACTGCAACCTCCGCCTCCCAGGTTCAAGTGATTCTCTTGCCTCACTCAGGCTCCCCAGTAGCTGGGATTATAGGCGTCCGCCACCATGCCTGGCTAATTTTTTGTATTTTCAGTAGAGATTGGGTTTCACCATGTTGGCAGGTTGGTCTCAAACTCCTGACCTCAGGTGATCCACCCACCTTGGCCTCCCAAAGTGCTCGGATTACAGGTGTGAGCCACTGTGCCCAGTCAGAGACTCTGACTTTAACATAATAGTAATATATCTATACACACACACACACACATACAACTAGATTTTTTTTTTAGAGTCAAGAGTCCATCACTCAGGCTGGAGTGCAGTGGTGTGATCTCGGTTCGCTGCACCCTCCGCCTCCGGGGTTCAAGCCATTCACGTGCCTTAGCCTCCCTAGTAGCTGGAATTATAGGTGCGCCACCACACCCCACTAATTTTTGCATTTTTAGTAGAGACAAAGTTTCATCATGTTGGCCATGGTGGTCTCAAACTCCTGACCTCAGGTGATCCACCTGCTTTAGCCTCCCAAAGTGCTGGGATTACAGGTGTGAGCCACCATACCCGGCCTACAACTAGTAGAATAAGGAAGGACTTGAAAGCACACCAAAGTCAAGATCCAAATTTTCACAGATTAAATCCTCTTTTTGATCTGAAGTATGGAGATAAGACAAAGAAGTGTTTTTTGTTTGAGATAGAGTCTCATTCTCTCACTCAGGCTGAAGTGCAGTGGCATGATCTTGGCTCACTGCAGCCTCGAACTCCCAGGCTTAGGTGATTCTCCCACCTCAGCCTCCTGAGTGAGTAGCTGTAACTACAGGTGTGCACCACCAAGCCCAGCTAATTTTTGTACTTTCGGTGGAGATGGGGTTCCGCCATGTTGGCCAGGCTGGTCTCCAACTCCTGGGTTCAAGGGATCCACCTGTGTTAGCCTCCCAAAGTGCTGGGATTACAAGCATGAGCCACCATGCCTGGCCCAGACAGAGGAATATTGACCAGGTTGTTATAGTTTGAAATTTTGTGAAGTTTCTTTAATCTCTTTGATAATGTTGAAAATCTCTGAGACATCTTGGGAAATAGAAGTGCAATATTTTCCCTTAGTACAGCACAAGTTCCTTTTTGTGAGATAAGGAAAACATGTTATGGGTGCTCTATTTTGGCTGACTGCCTTCTTGCAATAAGTCTAAAGCTTAGAAGGCCTTTGGTAAGCTTTCAGTCATTTGTACTGTCATAAACTTGAAGAACTCTCTCAAATATAGGTGCCCCCTGTAAAGCATGGTGTGAAGCTGTCTGGGGACAGAAAAATATTTTAAAAATTATTTTATGCCAAGGTTTAATTGCTTATAACAGAAATGAAGGGGCCGGGCGCAGTGTCTCACGCCTGTAATTCTAACACTTCGGGAGGCCGAGGCAGGCGAATCACCTGAGGTCAGGAGTTCGAGACCAGCTGGCCAACATGGTGAAACCCCGCTCTACAAAAAATACAGAAATTAGCAGGTGCGGTGGCACACGCCTGTAATCCAAGCTACTTGGGAGGCTGAGGCAGGAGAATCGCTTGAACCTGGAAAGTGGAGGTTGCAGATCATGCCGTTGTACTCCAGCCTTGGCAATAAGAGTGAAACTCCGTCTCAAAAAAAAAAAGAGAGAGAGAGAAAGAAATGAAAGGGTTTCCCTTTAGGCCAGGTACACTGGTTCACACTTGTAATCCCAGCACTTTGGAAGACTGAGGTGGGAGGATTGCTTGAGCCCAGGAGTTTGGGACCAGCCTGGGCAACATAGCAAAACCTCACCTCTACAAAAAACATTTAAAAGTTAGCCTGGCACGGTGGCCTACACCTGTAGTCCCAGCTACTCAGGAGGCTGAAGCAGGAGTATCACTTGAGCCCAGAAGGTCAAGGCTGCAGTGAGCCATGTTTGTGCCACTGTACTCCAGCCTGGGCAACAGAGAGACGCATATTTTTTTTTTTTTTTTTTTTTTTTGAGACAGAGTCTTGCTCTGTCGCCCAGGCTGGAGTGCAGTGGCCGGATCTCAGCTCACTGCAAGCTCCGCCTCCCGGGTTCACGCCATTCTCCTGCCTCAGCCTCCCAAGTAGCTGGGACTACAGGCACCCGCCACATCGCCTGGCTAGTTTTTCGTATTTTTTAGTAGAGACAGGGTTTCACCGTGTTAGCCAGGATGGTCTCGATCTCCTGACCTCGTGATCCGCCTGTCTCGGCCTCCCAAAGTGCTGGGATTACAGGCTTGAGCCACCACGCCCGGCCTATTATTATTATTATTATTTTTTTTTTTTTTTGAGAAGGAGGCTCCCTCTGTTGCCCAGGCTGGAGTGCAGTGGCCGGATCTCAGCTCACTGCAAGCTCCGCCTCCCGGGTTCACGCCATTCTCCTGCCTCAGCCTCCCAAGTAGCTGGGACTACAGGCATGCGCCACCACGCCTGGCTAATTTTTTGTATTTTTAGTAGAGACAGGGTTTCACCGTGTTAGCCAGGATGGTCTCGATCTCCTGACCTCGTGATCCGCCTGTCTCGGCCTCCCAAAGTGCTGGGATTACAGGCTTGAGCCACCACGCCCGGCCTATTATTATTATTATTACTATTATTATTATTTTGAGACGGGGTCTTGCTGGACCCAGGCTGGAGTGCAGTGGTGTGATCTCAGCTCACTGCAAGCCCCACCTCCTGGGTTCAAGCAACTCTCCAGCATCAGCTTCTCCAGTAGCTGGGACCACAGGCACCATCACTCCCAGCTAATTTTTATATTTTTAGTAGAGATGGGGTCTCGCCATGTTACCAGGCTGGTCTCAAACTCCTGGCCTCAAGCAATCTGTCCGCCTTGGTCTCCCAAAGTGCTGGAATTACAGGCGTATGCCACCATGCTCGGCCGTAAATTATTCTCAATACAGGAATCAGTTGCCATAAATAGAAACATATTGCCAATTTTCAGGGAGTAACCAGCAGTTCTTTATTCCACAAAGCAAGTACCACTCATTAGGAGTCACCTAGGACTGGGTTCAGGCCAGGATAATCCAGAACTCTCATTACAGATCCTGGCAAAGATAGTGAATCTGAGTCTACTTCAGTTTGAAACTAACTTAAAATGTCTGAAAATAATGCTTTGGTATGCCTTTATGGTACGAATTGTACAGGTTATGCATTTTTTAAGATAAACTATACCAGTCATTCTTCTCCTGGGCTATCAATGCTGCAAAAATTTGAACACACGAACTGGTCCCCACCTTAGGCCCTTTAGTTTGATTTCTGTGTAAGCAAAAATGTCCTACTTTAGGCATGACAATATTGGTATTGGTGGCTTAGAAATATAAGGTTTGTGATGGTGATTATCAGTTATTATGTTAAGAGTTCATAATAACTTCATTCATTATGAAGTCATTGATATCATTTGAGGGAATTACTACCCAAAGGAATTATACAACCAAAAGGGAAGTGAGTGCAACCCAGCAACTGAATCTGGCTAGACTGTGGGCTGTCGATAAGTAATTTTTATACACAAGGAGTTTACTAAAGGCAAGAATATCAACAACAGAAACAGGAATAATAAAAAGCCCATACACAGTAGACACAGTGGCTCACACCTGTAATTCCAGTACTTCGGGACGCTGAGGTGGGAGGATCTATTGAGCCCAGTAGTTCAAGATCAGTCTAGACAAGATGGTGAGACCACCTGTCCCACCCACCATCACTACAAAAAGTTTTTAAAAAATTAGCCAGGTGTGGTGGTGTGTGCCTGTGGTCCCACCTACTTGAGAGGCTGATGCAGGAGAATCCCTGGAGCCAGGAGTTCAAGGCGACAGTGAGCTATGATTGCCCCACTGCACTCGGGGATGGGAGACAGAGCTAGACTCTGTCTCTTGGAAAACAAAACAAAACAAAACAAAACTGTATGTGATCTTGTAGTATGCTACCTTCCCTTCTGGGTAAGAAATAAAAGGGGGTAAATAAGAAAATACATATGTATATATTCATTTGCGCAAAAAGAAACACATGACAAACTGGGTTCAGTGGCTCACAGCTGCAATCCAAGCACTTCGGGAGGCCAAGACAGGAGGATCACTTGAACCTAGGAGTTGTAGACCAGTCGGGCAACAAAGTAAGACCCCATCTCTACAAAAAACTAAAAAATTAGCCAGGTGTGGTGGCACACACCTATAGTCTCAGCTACTCAGGAGACTGAGGTAGGAGGTTGAGCCTGCAGTGAGCCATGATCACACCACTGCACTGCAGCCTGAAGGACAGAGGAAGACCCTGTCTCTAAGAAAAAAAAGAATGGAACGGGCATGGTGGTTCACACCTGTAATCCCAGCACTTTGGGAGGCTGACGTGGGCAGATCACCTGAGATTAGGAGTTCTGAGTCCAGCCTGGCCAACATGTGAAACTCCATCTGTACTAAAAATACAAAAATTAGCCAGGCTTTGTGGTGCACAACTGTAGTCCCAGCTACTCAGGAGGCTGAGGCAGGAGAATCACTGGAACCCGGGAGGCAGAGGCGGTAGTGAGCCGAGATCGCACCACTGCACTCCAGCCTGGGTGACAAGAGTGAAACTCTGTCTTTAAAAAAAAGAAAAAAAGGCCGGGCGCGGTGGCTCAAGCCTGTAATCCCAGCACTTTGGGGGGCCGAGACGGTCGGATCACGAGGTCAGGAAATCGAGACCATCCTGGCTAACACGGTGAAACCCCGTCTCTACTAAAAAATACAAAAAACTAGCCCCGCGAGGTGGTGGCGCCTGTAGTCCCAGCTCCTCGGGAGGCTGAGGCAGGAGAATGGCGGGAACCGGGGGGGCGGAGCTTGCAGTGAGCTGAGATCCGGCCACTGCACTCCAGCCCGGGCGACAGAGCGAGACTCCGTCTCAAAAAAAAAAAAAAAGAAAAGAAAAAAAAAGAATGAGGCTGGGCACAGTGGCTCACACCTGTAATCCCAGCACTTTGGGAGGCTGAGGTGGGTGGATCACTTGAGATCAGGAGTTTAAGACCAGTCTGACCAACATGGAGAAACCCTGTCTCTACTAAAAATATAAAATTAGCCAGGCATTGTGGCGCATGCCTGTAAACCCAGCTACTTGGGAGCCTGAGGCAGGAGAACTGCTTGAACCCAGGAGGCGGAGGTTGTGGTGAGCCGAGGTGGTGCCATTGCACTCCAGCCTGGGCGACAAGAGTGAAACTCCGTCTCAAAAAAAAAAAAAAAAGAATGATAATGACATGTCAAAATAACACAGAAGGCAGCTTAAAAAGGTAGCCATGTCTGCCTGTATGAGATTAGAATCAAGTATGGGTGGAGAGACTCCTACTTACATGGGCCTGCCTGCCAGTGACCAAATCAGAGGGAGACAGTCTATGGGTTCCTGAACGGGCAGAAGAGAGAGTCATAGAGCCAAGGATAGTACTTAAGGCCATGGGAACTCAAGTGTGTCTGATAATTTAGTTAATTTAAGCTTTAGTATTCCTTTTGTGGTTTTGACTTTTCTAGATGATTGAGGCTTTGACATGACAGGCAATGCTTTACATAGCTCAAGAATAATTGCCCCAGTAAAATAAGTTTCTCTATCATTAGACAATTAAATTAGAATAGCCCCTGTAGGGAATACAAAGTCCATTAGTTTCTTCGCCACTGTGTCTCAAAAAAAAAAAAAAAAAGGTTTAATTGGCTCATCGTTCTGCAGGCTGTACAGGAAGCATGGCGGCATCTGCTCCACTTCTGGGGAGGCCTCAGGAAACTTACAATCATGACAGAAGGCAAAGTGAGATCAGGAGTCTTACATGACAGAATCTGTACCGAGTGTGGTGGGAAAGTGCCACATACTTTGAAACAACCAGATCTCATGAGAACTCATTATCATGGCGACAGCACCAAGGGAGATGATGTTAAACCATGAGAAACCACCCCCATGAGCCAAGGGTGGGGCCCTTCTATAAGGCCCCACCTCCAACATTAAGGATTACAGCTAAACATGAGATTTGGGTGGGAACACAGACCCAAACCGTATCACCCCCACTGTAGTAACTTGTTCTATGGAGGGTTTTTGTAAGTGTTTGTTTGAAGTTTTCTGGTGCTACATGGAGGCTGTCCTCATGGATCTTATAACCCAATCCTGTGCATAGATGATGGAATTCTTGAACCTCTACATGGGCTCATCATCATTCTGTTGTTAAAAGAACTCACTTTTAAAGATCTCAGACAGAGCAACTTGTAAGTATAAATATCTGCTAAAGCATTTCTTCTCATTTTTTTAGTGTGGGCCTCTGCTTAATGACAGCAATTTCCAAGACATCATGAAACTCATTTATTTGGTTTCTGTTTTTAACAGGGATACCAACTGGGAAGGAAAATGTTCTCTTTCCATGGTATTCTGAAGCCATGGCCCATGAGTCAGAATGTTAGTGTGTACTAGTCATTCCTTGCTGTGTTTAACAAGATATAGTAAGAGATAAGTTCAGGTAAGAACATACTGATTTGCAGGTGAAATGAAAATGAATAGAAGGAGTCCAGCAATGGGGTCTTACAGGGTTGGAGAAGCTGTTGAACTCCAACAACAGGAAAAAAGACTGAAAAGGCTTTGGAAAACACAGGTCCGCTAAGGTATTTCAATTCAACAGAGGAATTCGGCACTACAGCAAAGAACAGTTTAAAGGTGTTTTCTCGCCAGGTGCGGTGGCTCACGCCTGTAATCCCAGCACTTTGGGAGGCTGAGGCGTGTGGATCACGAGGTAAGGAGATCGAGACCATCCTGGCTAACATGGTGAAACCCTGTCTCTACTAAAAGCACACACATACACAAAAAAATTAGCCGGGCGTGGTGGCGGGTGCCTGTACTCCTAGCTACTTGGAAGGCTGAGGCAGGAGAATGGCGTGAACCCTGGAGGCGGAGCTTGCAGCGAGCCGAGATCACGCCACTGCACTCCAGCCTGGGCAACAGAGTGAGACTCTGTCTCAAAGGTGTTTTCTCCTACCTAAACCTATTGTTTCCTACGGCCTCGCTGTAACTGCCATTAAGTTGAAAGAGAGAGGCATGGAGTGAAGAAAGAAAGAGATAAGCAAAGGTTGATATTTATGTCTTGAAAAAAACCCAGCCTGGCCAACATGGTAAAACCCCGCCTCTACTAAAAATACAAAAACTAGCCGGGCATGGTGTCAGGCACCTGTAATCCCAGCTACTCAGGAAGCTGAGGCAGGAGAATCACCTGAGCCCGGAGGCGGAGATTGCAGTGAGCTGACATAGTGCCACTGCACTCCAGCCTGGGCGATGGAATGAGACCCTCTCTTAAAAAAAAAAAAAAATATATATATATATATACACACACACACACACACACACACACACACACTCTATATTCTCTGGTACAAGACACTGTTTGCTTTGAGACAAATAGATCCAAAAAGTTTCTGAGTGAACTGTATTGCCAAAAAAATTCCCCAACCTGGTCTGAATAAATAACTAAAACCATAAAGTAACACTTGGAAATCCAAAGGCACACCATCAGGAACTTTCGAGGAGGCTTTCGAGGCTGTGTAGTTCCCAAGGAGGACAGGCACCCCACTTCACACAAAGCCAGGGAGAACAATGGCTGAGGAAGAACTTGCCAGAGGGCAGAACAAGGGTGGAAGGAGAACAATGCCAGGATAATTTTTCCTAAAGAGCAAAATCTGGTCTAATGTAGGAAATTCATCCACTGCCAGGAAAGGACGTCTTCATAATACATATCTAGCAGAACTCCACAATTGCTCTGGACAGGAAGGTTGGGTGTTTCCTATTCTCCCTTTTCCAAATAGGATTTGCTATTGCCGTCGTCCTTTCCCTGCTTCATCATTGTAGATGGGTAGGTGGGTTTATTGGGGTGATGAGAAACTTGGCTTTCAGTTCATAGATTGCTGGACCATAAGGAAATTCACTCAGGCCAATTAGAGAAGACCACAATCCAGATTCTGATATGAATGCTGTAAATGAAAGGAAGTTTTTGTCATAGCCCTTGAGAGAAGGGTGAGTATGAGATTTGCTGGTTGGAGGGGCTGACTGTAGCAGTGAACCCTTGCTGTCTACCAAAAGTCATTATTCTCTTTAGGCACACAACTAGACTGTTTCCCATACTCCCATTCAATCTGAGTGTGGCCATGTGATGATGGTCTTCTCCAACGTAATGTGAGTGGAACCAATGTGTGTCACTTCCTGACCCAGGGGATAATAGATGGACAGCCTCTGGGCCCCTTAATGAAAAGGGTGGAGGAGAACAGCCTCATTGACCTGAATATTGGCCTGGGACTGTTGGCGGAGCAAGACATTAAGTATTTCACTGAGCTGTATTTTGGATGTATTTATCGCGGTAGTTTAACCTATTATTAACTGATACACACCCCATGAGTCATGCTTGTTCAACATGATTATATATGTATATCCTTTCAAACAATAATTATTAATGGTAACATACTAAACACCCTGTAGTGAACCTTTTTTTTTTGTTTTGTTTTGTTTTTGTTTTTTCATTACATGTCCTGGTAAGTGTTCTGTATCAGTACATTAATAACTTCTTTGTTTTTATTTTATTTTTGCTTTTTCTGGGGGGTGTTGGCAGGGGAGACAGGGTCTTACACTGTTGCCCAAGCTGGAA
This sequence comes from Colobus angolensis palliatus, assembly GCF_000951035.1. Classification (NCBI taxonomy): domain Eukaryota; kingdom Metazoa; phylum Chordata; class Mammalia; order Primates; family Cercopithecidae; genus Colobus; species Colobus angolensis. The sequence goes on along the minus strand of NW_012123931.1, from coordinate 3,782,110 downwards.
TGCAATGGTGCCACCATAGCTCACTGCAGCCGAAACTCTTGGGCTCAAGTGATCCTCCCACCTCAGCCTGCCCAGTAGCTATGACTACAGGTGTGGGCCACCATGCCCAGCTAATTTTTTATTTTTTGTAGAGACGGGGTCTTGCTTTGTTGCCCAGGCTGGTCTTGCATTCTTGATTTCAAGCGATCCTTCCACCTGGGCCTACCAAAGCGCTGGGATTATAGGAATGAGCTACTACGTTTGCTCTTTGAATAGCTTGATAACCGCGTGTTATTTAGCCTGTTTCCTACTGATGGACATTTAGTTTAACAGTCTTTTGCTATTGTCCTTGGTTCAAGTTCGTTCTTCCTTCCTTCCTCCCTCCCTTCCTTCCTTTCTTCTTTTTTTTTTTTTTTTTTTTTTTTTTTTTTTTGACGGAGTCTCACTCTGTCACCCAGGTGGCAGTACAATGGCACCATCTCAGCTCACTGCAACCTCTGTCTCCCAGATTCAAGCGACTCTCCTGCCTCAGCCTCTCAGGTAACTGGGACTATCAGGCTCCCACCACCATGCCCGTCTAATTTTTGTATTTTTAGTAGAGATGGGGTTTCACCATATTGGCCAGGCAGGTCTCAAACTCCTGACTTTGTGATCTGCCCACCTTAGCCTCCCAAAGTGCTGGGATTACAAGTGTGAGCCACTGTGCCTGACTGATTCAAGTTCTTTCAATTGGCACTCTGCAAATGCAAAGGACAGGTCAGCTACATGTCCAGCATTATCTAGTTCTATTCTTTAATTTAGGACTTCCCTTAGATTCTTTTAGCCAAGTTACAAAGCTAATATACTCTATTGATTCTCTGTGGTCTACTATTGTAAAATATATATTGAAAAATAAACTCAAGTGAGTATAAGTCCAATACTTACACAGGTAGAAGGACTATAACATGGTGACCTAACAGCATGATTACAAGGAGACAGCTCTAGGTTCAAATCCCAGCTGTACTACCTATAACATGTAACTTAACCTCACACAAGTTGCTGAACTATAAGCATTCGTTCTCACCTGTTGAGTGGTGACTACCGTGAAGGTTAAATGATAAAGCAGTGCGCAGTACATGATATTCAGTTAACAAGTACTGTAGAATTTTCCTTACTACGTAGCTTTTAAAAAGTACCAAAGAGGCCGGGCGCAGTGGCTCACGCCTGTAATCCCAGCACTTTGGGAGGCCGAGGCGGGCAGATCACGAGGTCAGGAGATCGAGACCATCCTTGCT
>NW_012123931.1:3770215-3775237 GCF_000951035.1 Colobus angolensis palliatus | reverse complement strand
GTGGTGGTGCACGCCTGTAATCCCAGCTACTCAGGAGGCTGAGGCAGGAGAATTGCTTGAACCCGGGAGGCAGAGGTTGTGGTGAGCTGAGATCCGGCCGGCCTGGGCAACAAGAGTGAAACTCTGTCTCAAAAAAAACAAAAAAAGACTAAATTTATAACAAAACATACATAAAAAATGATATCCAATGTTTATACAACTTAACCTTTTTTTTTTTGAGACAAGGTCTCATTCTATTGCCCAGGCTGGAATGCAGTGGCATGATCATAGCTCACTGCTCAAGTGATCCTGCCTCAGCTTCCCATCAGAGTAGCTAGGACTACAGGCATGCACCACCGTGCCTGGCAAATTTTTTAAAGGCTTTTTTGAGGTCAGGCATGGTGGCTCATGTCTGTAATCCCAGCACTTTGGGAGGCCGAGGTGGGTGGATCACTTGAGGTCAGGAGTTCAAGACCAGCCTGGCCAACATCGTGAAACCCCATCTCTACTAAAAATACAAAAATAAGCCGGGCGTGGTGGTGAGTGCCTGTAATTCCAGCTACTCAGGAGGTGGAGCCAGGAGAATTGCTTGAACCCAGGAGGCGGAGGTTGCAGTGAGCCGAGATTGGACCACTGTACTCCAGCCTGGGCAACAGCGAGACTCCATCTCAAAAAAAAAAAAAAAAAAATTTGTGGGAGGCCACATGCGGTAACTCACGCCTGTAATCCCAGCACTTTGGGAAGCCGAGGCGGGCAGATCACCTGAGGCCAGGAGTTCGAGACCAGCCTGGTCAACATGGTGAAACCCTGTCTCTAATAAAAATTAGCCAGGCATGGTGGTAGGCACCTGTAATCCCCACTACTCAGGAGGCTGAGGCAGGAGAATCACTTGAACGCGGGAGGTGGAGGTTGCAGAGAGCTGAGATTGCACTATTGCACACCAGCCTGGGGAACAAGAACGATACTTCATCTCAAAAAAAAAAAAAAAACCACTTTTTTTGTAGACACAGGGTCTTGCTATGTTGCCCAGGCTGAACTTCAATGTCTGGCCTCAAGTGATCTTCCCATCTAAGCTTCTCAAAGTGACAAAATTATAGGCGAGAGGTACTGAGCCTGGCCTTAACCTTTGTTTTTTAAAAAAAAGAGTAACAAGGGCCAGGCACGATGGCTCATGCTTGTAATCCCAACACTTTGGGAGGACAAAGCAGGAGGATCACTTGAGTCCAGGAATTCAAGACCAGTCTGGGCAATATGATGAAACCACATCTCTACAAAAAATACAAAAATTAGCTGGGCGTGATGTTGCACACCTGTGGTCCCAGCTGCTCAGGAGGCTGAGGTGGGAGGATCACTTGAGCCTCTTGAGCCTGGGAGGCAGAGGCTGCAGTGGGCCAAGATCATGTCACTGCACTCCAGCCTGGGTGAAAGAGAGAGACCCTGTCTCAAAAAAAAAAAAAAAGAGAGTAATAAGTCGTGGCACAGTTGTTCATGCCTGTAATCCCAGCACTTTGGGAGGCTGACGTAGGAGGATTGCTTGAGTTCAAGAGTTCCAGACCAGCCTAGGTAACACAGTGAGACCCCGAGGCTGACACAGAAGGATCGCCTGAGCCCAGGAGTTCAAGACCAGTCTGGGTAGTACAGTGAGACTCCCATCTCAATTTAAAAAAAAAAAAAAAAGGTAATAAAATGAATGAAAACCTTGCAAATGAAATTACCATCATGACCAAGTGAAATAACAAGAGAGTTGATGTGTGTTATTACGCCTTAAACATGTTTTACTATAAATCAGCAAAACTATGAGAAATCTGATGAGATAACTTAAGGTAACATAGACCAGTTCTGTCAAGCTGATGTATGGTAGCTTCAGGCACTCCAAGAATTACACCAAACAAATCCATCCTGAAAGATGCAAAGACATGCTTTGTGTATCAGTTTTTACTGCAGAACAAACCACCTCAAAACTTATTGGTTTCATTCTTAAACAATAAGCATCTATTCTTTTTCATCAGTCTGTGAGTTTGCTGGGGAAGTCTTCTGGTCTGGGCCAGCTCAGCTGGGCCTGGATGGTCTAGAATGTTCTTGTTCATATGTCTGGTGGTTGCTGGCATGCTAGCTGGTCTAAGGGACCACACTCATACATGTTTGGCAGTTGGTCAGATGTCAGGTGGGGTGCTATGTGTCTATCATCATCCATTAGGTTAGCAGGAGTTATCCACGTGGTAGTGGAAGAGATCCCAGCAGCAAGAGAAAGCAAGCCCCTATTGTAATCACTTCTCAAGACACTTCTTGCTTTACATTTGCCAGTGTTCTACAGGGCAAAGCAAGTCACATGGCCAAGCCTGGATTCAGTAAACGAAGAAACAGACTCCACCTCTGCAATGGAGAAGCTGAAAAACACTGTGGCTATTCTGTTCAACCCACTACCCCTTAGAAGCCAAAGTAGAGATTAAATGATATTCCTTGTAACATGAATGGACATGTATCTCAGGGTTTAATCATCTAGGTTTCAGGGCATTCTACATTTTCTGTTACTTATATCAAATTTCTGTGATGGGAGGAGTATGCTTTTCTGTTTCAGCTACTGAGGTCAACTAGTAGGGCCACTTTCCTAGGCCCTTTTCTATACCTTGAGACAGAGATAAAACCAAAGAGGTAGGCAAGAAGCTAGATCTTCTTAGGGCCCTATAGGCCAGATAAAGGAATTTAGGACTTGATCCCAAGAGCAATGCGAAGCCATAGAGCATTTTGAGGAGAAAGATCTGATCACTTGGGCTGTAGTGAAGACAGTAACTCTAGAAGTTTTGCCAGGAAGGGGAATTAGTGAGATAAGGCTTTAGTCAACAGAATGTGGGATTGAGGGAAAGGCTTTTTTTCTTCTTTTGAAAGCAAAAGATGAGTGAAACTAGAGTTAGCTTGAATACCAATGAAAGGATCCAATATTGCAAGAGGTTAAAGGGAGATCCCTAAGAATTGGGAAGGGAAACTTGAACAGCTATGGAGTTTGGCTTTTTTTTTTTTTTGAGACGGAGTTTTCGCTCTTGTTGCTCAGGCTGGAGTGCAGTGGCACCATCTCGGCTCACTAAAACCTCTGCCTCCCCGGTTCAAGTGATACTCCTGCCTCAGCCTTCCGAATAGCTGGGATTACAGGCAACTGCCACCACGCCTGGCTAATTTTTTGTATTTTTAGTAGAGGCGATGTTTTACCATGTTAGCCAGGCTGGTCTCGAACTCCTGACCTCAAGTGATCCGTCCGCCTCGACCTCCCAAAGTGGTGAGATTATAGGCATGAGCCACCGCACCCAACCTGGAGGTTAGCTTTTAAGAAAAAAACTTCATACAATAAAATTGACTTTATTTTTGTTATATATAGTCCTATGGATTTCAACACATGTACAGATTCAGGTAACTACTACCACAATCAGATTCAAAAGAGTTCCATCACCCTAAAATCCTCCTTTTTGCTGTCTCTTCAGTCATTCCCTCCACCCCCTTAGCTCCTGGCAGACTGACTTACTCTCCAAACTATAATTTCAGTATTTGCATGAGTGTCATTTGAGACTGACTTAGTTTACTTGGCATAATCCTTTCATTATTATGCAGTTATAATGCCTACTTGTTGTATATATCAATACTTTATTCCTTTTTATTGCTAACATTCCATTGGTGTTGGCTTCTGCTGGTATTCCTTAGGTCAGTAAATTATACCACTATTCTAACAATTACTTGGGCCAAAAACCTTGGCATCATCCTTCACTCTCTTCTCTAGTCTATATAACCAATCCATCAGCAAATCTTGATGGTTCCACTTCCTTATCTTTTTATTTAGTTATTATTTTTGAGACAAGGTCTCTCTCTGTTGCCTAGGCTGGAGTGCAGTGGCACGATCATGGCTCACTACAGCCTCCATCTCCTGGGCTCAAGCCATCCTCCCATCTCAGCCCCCTGACTAGCTGGGACTATAGGCACACACCATCACACCTGGCTAATTTTTGTATTTACTGATAGAGATGGAGTTTCACCATGTAACCCAGACTGTTCTCGAACTCTTAGGCTCAAGCGATCCACCCATCTCAGCCTCCCATAGTGTTGGGATTACAGGCGTGACCCACTGCGCTCACTGGCTTGCTCAGCCAGCTCCACTTTCAAAATACACCTGGAATCTAACCACTTATCACTACCTCCACTGTTGTTACCTAGTTCAGGCCACCATCATCTTCTGCCAAGATTAGTGCTTCTACTCTTACCCCTCTACCCTTGTAGTCTATTCTCAACACAACAGCTAGAATGATCCCTTTAGAGACATAAATCTGATCAAGTCACTTTTCTATTCAAAACTCTCCAGGGCTTTCAGTGGTGATGGGCAAAATTGTTGCCATAATTGATAAGGCCCCAGCTACCTCTTTTATCTGGTCTCTTAGCACTCTCCCCGTCACTCACTCTGAATCAACACAGTGATCTCCTTGCTATTCCTATAGCACCTCAAGCAGGCTCTTGCCCCAGGGCATTTGAATTTGCTATCTCCTCTACCTGGAACACTCTTCCCCTAGATATCTACATGGCTCCTGCCCATTAAGTCAATTCCAGTGTCTGCTTAAGGGATCCTTATAAATTCTTCCCTAACATCTAAAACAGCAGCTACCTGACGCCACTGTCTAATCCCTACTCTGCTGTTTTTCATAGCATATATCCCTGACGTTATATACTTGTTTTCTCTCCCCAAACTAGTAAAGATACTTGCAAGCAGGGAATTTTTTTTGTTTTGTCCATTGCTCAGTAAGCACCTACATGAGTGCCTGGTCTGGCACATAATGGGACTTCAGTGAATATTTTTGATTGAATAAATAGGAGGGAAGGACAGGATGGGAACGCAAGTAAGTAGGTTTCTCGATTTCAAGACATTCTACATTTTCTGTTACTTATATAAGGAAATCAGAGGAAGTGGTATGGGTATAGATCAGAGATTTGTAGAGATTGTGGAGAGCAAGTTGACTAGAAAAAGATAATGAAATTTCTAGTCACAGTTCACAGTCTTTTTTTTTTTTT
>NW_012123931.1:3767434-3769475 GCF_000951035.1 Colobus angolensis palliatus | reverse complement strand
TGGGATTACAGGCGTGAGCCATCGTACTCGGCCTCAAAAGGACAATTTTTTTTTTTTTTTTGAGATGGAATCTAGCTCTGTTGCCCAGACTGGAGTGCACTGGCGCGATATTGGCTCACTGCAACCTCCGCCTTCCAGGTTCAAGAAATTCTTCTGCCTCAGCTTCTCGAGTAGCTGGGATTACAGGCATGCGCCACTACACCCAGCTAATTTTAGTATTTTTAGTACAGATGGGGTTTCACCATACTGGCCAGGCTGGTCTCTAACTTCTGACCTCGTGATCCGCCCACCTTGGCCTCCCAAAGTGTTCGGATTACAGGTGTGAGCCACTGCGCCCAGCAACAGGACAAATTTCTATGACAAGGTACAAGCAAGGAGAAACACATAGGTCCATCCAGGGTGAGGGATTTCGTTAGGGAAAAGGGAGTGTTGTGGTGGGATTAAGTAGGGGCAGGACTGTAATAATGTACCACTGAATCTAAAATGGATAAGGAAGGAAGCGAAGAGGGGATTAATGGATAAGACATAACGTAGAGGCTTTCAACCGATTAGATGCTCTGCTCTGATAAAGTGAAAGAGGCTGGGTGCAGTGGCTTACGCCTGTAATCCCAGCACTATGGGAGGCCGAGGCAGGCCGATCACCTGAGTTCAGGAGTTCGAGACCAGCCTGGCCAACATGGCACAACCTGTCTCTACTAAAAACGCAAAAATTAGCTGGCTTGGTGGCGCACACCTGTAATCCTAGCTACTCGAGAGGCTGAGGCAGGAGAACTGCTTGAACCTGGGAGGCGGAGGTTGCAGTGAGCTGAGGTTGTGCAACTGCACTCCAGCCTGGGCGACAGAGCAAGACTCCTTCTAAAAAAAAAAAAAAAAAAGTGAAATAACATTTATACAGTTATGCTGTCATTCTATGTTTTGGGGGGCGGGGGGAACAGTGTCTCTGTCACTCAGGCTGGAGTGCAGTAGCACAATCATGGCTCACTGCAACCTCCGCCTCTCCTGGGCTCAGGTGATCTCCCATCTCGGCCTCCCGAGTAGATGGGACCACAGGCATGCGCCAAAACGCCTCATTAATTTTTATATTTTTTGTAGAGATGGGGTTTCGCCTTGTTTCCCAGGCTGCTCTCCAACTACTGAGCCCAAGAGATCCGCCTGCCTCAGCCTTCCAAAGTGCTGAAATTACAGGCATGAGCTACTGCATCAGGCCTATAGTTCAGAAGTAGTCAAGCTGAGAGAATAGCAGGCTGTGGTTGAAAAAAGCATTGTTCAAATTACTGAGTATAGCGTTTCGAGGGACAAGGTCCAGGTTTTGACTGGTATTGGGAGGCAGATATAAGGGTCGCTAAAGACGAGGCCCGATATTGAACGGGTTGGCCACAAAGGCTCTGAAATTATCAAAGAAGATGGTCAGACGGGAGATAGACAAGGAGCTGGATACACAGATCGGCAGATTATCTCCAAACGGCGTGAAATAGGTGACAGAGTCTAAGAGGAAGGGTTGGAGAAGCAAGTGTTTTTACAAGAGGTGACAGCATCTGGCACATAATCCCGACCTCTGGAAACTGAGACCTGAGAATACTAATTCACGTGAGAAGCTTTCAAGGGACGCAACATTCTCAGGACAGCCAGGTCTCTGTCCCAGAAAGGAGCGGAGAAGTTTAGAGACAAGCTGATCTAAACACGAGAACCCCTGAAAAAGACGGGCTTGAAGGCAGGAGATTGAGTAGTGGACCGAACCCTACACTCCTCTGCTCTTTAGTGACTTTCCTCCCAGCCAACCGCCCGAGCTACACCAACCTCCGCAACAGAAAACGCTCGGAGAACACTATCTCCACCCCGGCTCTTTTCAACTCCCCGCGTAAGTGCTCACACCGGAATCCCTCTGTGTCCGCACTTTGCCATTGGCCGAAGCTTCCGCCCGCTTCCATTCGCTTCCTCCCACGACTCAGTCGGGCGGCGCCATCCTTAGGACTCACTTCCGCCTCGTCCCACCCCCGCCCCTCAACCCGGTCCCTTTTTAGCGGCTTCCGGCTTCGGGCCC
>NW_012123931.1:3750136-3767294 GCF_000951035.1 Colobus angolensis palliatus | reverse complement strand
GCGCCGGGGCCTGAGCGGCCGCCTCCTCCTCCGCCGACCGAAAACCCGGAGCGCCCCGCACAGGTAAGTTGTGCGGGTCCCGGCTCCCTCAGGCACGGCGGGAGGGGAGGCTGCGGCAGGTGGAGGGGCCGAGGCCGGGAGCCGAGGCAGGTGTGGAGAGAGAGGGGAAGGCGCGGGCCGGGGGCGCGGGGACCGCGAAGGAAAGTGAGAGCGCCGCGAGAGCCCCGAGCGCCCTGTGCCCATTAGGGCATTTGAGATAAAGCGATAAGAAGGGTGAGGGGCCCTGGAGCTAAGTGGGCGCAGATAGGTGGGGCGGGGGCCATCGGAGAAGAGCCAGCGGATTGACTGGGAGGGTTGGTAGAGGTAAAAGTGATAGGGCTAAATGGGGAGAGGTGAATAAAGAATGGGAGGAGGCGTGCAGGGGTGACCGGGAGGTGTGCTATGGGGCTTACAGGGGCCCGGGGCCAAACGAATCCGGCAGCAAAGGTAGGGGAATGATCGGCAGGCCGGGTTCAAAGCTGCAGGCAGTCCGTTGCACCCGGCTTGGTGGTCTGGGAACTTTAGGGGAAATGGGGGAGGGGCCCGTGTGAAGGGATGAAGAGGTTTAGATTTGAGACATAAGTTCTCCAAATGTAGGCAGGTGGCATTGTTTGGATCGCTGGCTGCTTAAGGACTGCGGGAAGATGGGCACTTTGGGGGACGGTGTGTGTATTGAGTTGTAGAACTGAGTCATCTCAGTCTTACTATAAGAGGCTGTGGGAGGGACACCTCCCCCTCTGCTGGGGACAGCATTCAGAGAAGATGGTGCCACAAGACAAGAAGCAGTTGTTCAGTGACTGGCAGGTCTTGGTTGAGAAATTATTCCAATCGTGATTGATTGACTGTAATGACTGTGAGGACATTTAAAATGAACACCGAATTATTTGCTTTATTCTGTAATTTTCTTTGACCCAAATTGTTTTCATTTTAAATGAACACTTTTGCCAACTGAATTTAATGTGGATGTAAATCTTGTCATGCTTTTTTACACTGTAAGAAGAGCTAAAGCAGAATGAAAGTATGGCTGCAAGCGTAACTCACACTTTCTAAAGTGCCAAGAGAGGAAGTAAAGGCAGTAAGAGGCAAATTGGAATGCGAATCTTTCACAGAACACAAAAGGCACAAACAGGGCTATAAGATAAACAGAAAATGAGAATGTTTAATCACTACTAATTGGCCTAGCTTTAAAAATTGTACCCTTTTTTACTCTAAACTGGAAAAAAATCTTAAATCCAAGCAGTTTTTATTGCTAAAGACGTGATTACTTCTCCGTGAATTTTTGAAGATGCTAAAGACACTTTGTTTTTTGTCTTTCGACCCAATCCTAAAACACTGGAACAATGCAGATATCAAGTCCCAACATGTGCACTGCAGCTTCTTTCATGTGATGACAAAATTGTACGCCATGTTGCAAGTCCTGTTCACCTAAAATTTGCCCTTGCATAGTAATCCGTTCAGTTATGGAGACTTGCTGAAGAAACATCACTCAAGTGAAGTTTGTTGGGGGTGAGGGCCTGCAGGGGAGAGGTGGGGGAATTAAAGGAGAAGAGGGTGTGAAAGTGATGTGTGTTTGGAGACTGATTGGTAAGAATGCAGATAAACCTGCCCCCAGAATGCTTTTGGCCCGAAAGCCTTTTCTTTTTGTATTTGTCAGAGAATATCATAGTAGAAATGAATCAGAAAGAAAGGGGATGTGAAGAGTTTTACTTGGCTGTTTATAAAAAAGAAGCAGCATTAACTTGTTCAGACAGTGTTGATATCTGTTTCAAATTAATTAACTTTAAAATCTCCAGAGGAATTCCCCTGTTTGCTTTTGAGTGACGATTGCAATTTGAGACTCTTGCCTCCTTGCGCGTTTCTTTCATGTTGTTGAAATTGGATTCTTTTTGAGGCTATGATATCCAGTTAGTATGGCTCAGTCCACTCAACAAGCAGGCTGGCAATTTGATCAGGGAAATCTGAAAAGTTTAAACCCAAGAGCAGCTTACTTGGTCTTGCTTTTTCTATGAGAGGAAAACTGTCTGCCTGATAGTTCTGTGTGTAGCTCAGAGGTGATATCTTTCTCCTGTGGGCTTGGGAACATATTCTCTCTTTTGCAGGTAGGCCCTTCTTTTCCTTTATTATTATTGTTTGCATAATTACAGCTTTTGCTACAGAGCAAACCCAGTTACCTTTTCAGTAATTAATGTTCAGTGACATTAATTCAGTAACAGATTAATGTTTGATAATGTAGAGGAAGAGAGATCAGAACACACGTTAGCAGACTAGATATTGGCTGGATGTTCTTCTTTTAAAGCCCTCAACAGTCTGCTACTACTACTGAGATTCATTCCCTATTTCCCCTCTTAGATCCTGTTTCTCTTCTTCACACCTTTTCCTACCCCACCACTCACTCATCTTAAAACTCAGGTTTAGGAGCATATGTTTAGCGTTCAGAACTCATGGCCCTCTACTGGAGAAAAGGAAACCTTTTTATACCTGTTTTACATAGTTGTTTTTTCCCTCTCCTTCTTTGTGGTTTCTGTTAATCACTAAGGTTTAGACCCAGTGTGCCTGGTGGGCTGTGCCCAGGTTCAGAGTCATGCCACTCTGTGGGTGAAGCTTGAGGCAATAATGGAACCACTTCAGCAGCAGCAGCAGCAGCAGCAGCAGCAGCAGCAACAGAAGCAGCCACACCTGGCTCCTCTGCAGATGGATGCCAGAGAGAAGCACGGCCAGCAGATGAGAGAAGCCCAGTTCTTGTATGCCCAAAAGCTGGTCACACAGCCGACTCTCCTTTCTGCCACACCTGGGAGGCCTTCTGGCAGCACTCCCTTAGGTCCCTTAGCCAGAGTTCCACCCACCACAGCAGTGGCCCAAGTCTTTGAACGGGGCAACGTGAACTCAGAGCCTGAGGAAGAGGATGGAGGTTTGGAAGATGAGGATGGGGATGATGAAGTTGCGGAGGTGGCTGAGAAAGAAACCCAGGCTGCTTCAAAATATTTTAATGTGCAGAAAGTAGCTCGCCAAGATCCCAGAGTGGCACCCATGTCCAATCTACTTCCAGCACCAGGGCTGCCACCACATGGACAACAAGCTAAAGAAGACCATACCAAAGATGCTTCCAAGGCTCTACCTTCTGTCTCCACAGCAGGGCAGCCAAACTGGAATCTGGATGAGCAGCTCAAGCAGGTCAGTCTTTCTGGTATTGGAGGTCATTTGTTCTTCTTAAAGGCCGGAAAGGGGTAATGGACTGATAGGGTCAGGGGCTGTGCCAGTCTGTGCCTTCTCATCCCACTTCAGTGACTGACAACCTAGACATGAATAGACTTTGGATTTTTTTCTTATTTAATATTTTCTTCGTTAAAGCAATGAAATACATGTTACTCTTTTTTTTTTTTTTTTTGATGGAGTCTCACTCTGTCGCCCAGGCTGGAGTGCAGTGGCATGATCTCGGCTCACTGCAGCCTCCACCTTCTGGGTTCAAGTGATTCTCCTGCCTCAGTTTCCTGAGTAGCTGGGACTATAGACGCATGCCACTATGCCAGGCTAATTTTTTGCATTTTCAGCAGAGATGGTGTTTCACCATGTTAGCCAAGATGGTCTCGATCTCCTGACCTCATGATCTGCCTGCCTCGGCCTCCCAAAGTGTTGGGATTACAGGCATAAGCCACTACCCCCGGCCTGTATGTTACTCTTAATATAGGTTTTTCCAAGTTTAATGTGAAAGAATGTGAATACAATCTCGTTTTTTAAAGGAAAGATGAAGTTGCAACAGTGTTGTGAGGAATATCTAAAATGAGATGTGTGACTAATTACAGCTTTTCTAATAATAATGTTTTCTAATAGTAATGTAAAAGAACATTCTTGCCTAAAACAGTTTCTTAGCTTCAGGCTAACCCTCTTTAAGGACAGTTGGTTGTTTCGGAGCTAAACACAGCTGACAAGAAGCACTTGCGTTGCGTATATTTTCCAACAGAGAGCCTTGTAGACATGATTTCATTTCACTCTTACATCCCCTTGACAACAGGGAAGGGTAGACCTCAAAATTTCCTTTTTAGTCAAGGAAAGCTGAAGTGACTTCCAAATGGCTGAGGGAGCTTTTTAAAAAATACAGATTGCAGAGTCCTAATGAATTATCTTGGAGGGTGGAGCCTAGGGAATCTGTTCTCAACCAAGCCTTTGACTTGTGATTCCTCTTCTCTTTGTGACTCACAATATAGTTTTTCCTCGCCCAAAGGATGGGAGTGATGATAAGTTGTCCCAGGTTAAGTGACTTGTTGGTGCTTAGGAAGGGAGTTCATGGGTACCCTGCAGAAGCACACACACTTCTTGTGATCCAGTGGTACTGTTTAGAAATCATCTGTGAAAAGCTGTGGGTTTTCACAGGGCAACTGAGAAGTCATGTAAGAAAGGTCCTTTGGAACCTGAAAAATCAAACATCTTGGATCAGGAGGTCTGTACAGTAGATCTGAGTTTTACAACAATAGTGTTTGCAGCCAGAAGTGGGGTTCAAATCCCATCACTTCCAAATGTAGCCCTTGTGATCTTTGAGTAGGGCTCTGAATTGCTTTGAACCTGTGTCTTCACATCTGTGAAATAAAAAGAATGCCAGTGCCTCCCACGGATGTTGTAAGGATTAACCGAACTAGCACACTTGAAAGCCTGTCCAGTGCCAGGCACATGGTAGGTAATAGTGCCTGGGGAGCTCTTTTATGTAAACAGTGCCACCCTTTCCTGCATCACACAGACATGCCTCTGAAGTGGGAGAGGTACTGAGATACACAGAGGTTTTCGCTCACATCACCCAGGGAGATAGTGGCAGAGCTAGGACTAGAATCAGAGATTCCCAACTTCCACGACAGCAGCACCCTGGCCGCCAGCCCAGACCCGCCTCCCACTGATTGCTTTGGTTTAGCAAAAACATCTGTGAGTTGCCGGCTGCCCCCGCACTGCTGTGTGGTTGGCAGAGTTCCATACCGGCCGCTGAGTCAGCTCATAGCGGGATCCTGCCCTGACAGTGCTGGGAAAGTTCAGGCCCTAGGCGGCTGGGCTGCCCCCGCCTTGGCAGCTGGCCAGCGTCTGTGTGTGTGCGGTCGTTCCTAGAAAGTGCAGCCGCATGCGAGGAACAAGTGGAGCTCCAGAGCCTGTCTTCAGGAAGTGTAACAGGTGTTGAGGTCAAGCCATTAGAGGTTTAAAAAAAGACTCTTCAGAACTGGTGTGTGCATGTGCACATATGTGCACCGTGGCAGGGCACCCAGCACCAAGTTATCTGGATGGTGGCAGCCCTGTGACACTTAGCTCAGTATTCAGGGGGCTGGCTGTTGGCATTTGAAACTCTTTGAGTTCACTTTATGTTTCTGAGGCATATTCACTAATTATAGACTGCCTGGCAGAGCACCTGCCAAAATGTTTTATAAATACCAGAGTAGCTGAGGCATAATCCCTCACCCAAAATTTACCTTCCCCCAGGATTTGGAGATCAAGAACTGAACTAGGGGGCTTTGGATAGCAATGACTTAAACCCTCAGATGTGCACCTCTTTTTCCCCTTTAATTTTTAACATTGATTTGGTCTGTGCTCTCCTTGTCTATAAATCCTGCTTTTAAAGGAGTAAATCATGTGCTGGGGGATTTTTAAACTTTTGTTTTTAGTTATATTTTAGAAGGACCAAAAATAATATTCTCAGGGAGAGCCTGTAGAAACTATTACAAATGATTAGATTGGCTTGTTTTGTTGTTCACAATCTTTTCTTTATGTAACTTAATGGAGTGCGAAAATAGAATATCCCTTGCTCCAGCAACAATTACAAAGACCTTTACAGTTGACACAGATCTTTTTTTTTTTCCCGAGACAGAGCGTGCTCTGTCGCCCAGGCTAGAGTGCAGTGGCACGATCTCTGCTCACTGCAACCTCCACCTCCCGAGTTCAAGCGATTTTCATGCCTCAGCCTCCCTGGCAGCTGGGATTACAGGCACATGCTACCATTGCCTGGCTAACTTTTTTTTTTGTATTTTTAGTAGAGACAGGGTTTCATCATGTTGGCCAGGCTGGTCTCGAACTGCTGACCTCAAGTGATCCGCCCGTCCTGGCCTCCCAAAGTGCTGGGATTACAGGCGTGAGCCACCGCACCCACCCTGACACAGATCTTACTGTTAATGTGATACAGCGTCCATCTTGTTATTTTAAACAACAAACTTTTACAGAGGCTTCTTTGTGCCAGACCTGTACTGTATGAAACAAGGCATGTTTCTCTCTCAGGGAGTTCAGGTCTAGCAGTGGCAGTGTGGGAACCTCAAGGGGGATTGGAACTTGGTTACAATAATTTGATTCTGTCCTGAGTCTACTGGAGCCCAGCCACCCAGTCTGTGCTATGGCAGAGATACTTTAAAACTGTTTTGTTTCAAACATTCACATGCCAAAGTTTAAGAAGTTAATTTTGTCTACAGCATAGCATAGCTTGGCAAACCAACAGAGATACCCAAAAGTATTTTGCAAGATTTTGGGGTAAAGGAGGACAGGCATCTGCCAACTGAAAAGTGAAACTGGGAAAGCTTAAGGGTTCCAGAGATTATTCTTTGCATCTGAAATCCCTTACTTAGAACATGTAAAGTCAAAATTATTTCATGGATTCTCTTTGAAGAAACTTTCAGAAAATATTTTCTTCTCAAGGTCTGGATTGTTAGGGTGTGGTATTATTCTCTGACACCACAGTGATGGGAAGATGGATAACGCCATTGAGTCGAGTGTTCTAAAACCCATCAGATTCCTGTGGGCAGAGTAAATAATTGTAAAATAAGAAAACAGACAAAGAACTGAGTGTTTGTTTTCTCAAAGGAGATCATGTAGCCAACTGGCAGATGTTGCTGGCCTTTTGGGGGTGGTGTTCTCTCCCTCTGGTAGAGGGTGGTTCAGGCAGTATGGGCTGGGTCTGTCTTGAGCCCATTGGTAGAGCTGGGTTACTGATGTAAACCCCCTTCGATAGAATAGAAAGAAGAAAGATGGCTTGACAGGCATGTGGGGCCAGGGTGCGTGTGTACGATTTTCTGCATACTTTGGCAGTCACTTTGGTTACTGCATGTGGCTGTGATCCAACCACAGGCTTAACATAAGTTCATAGCCAATTCAGTGCAAAGCATTGGGAGCCATTGCACAATAAATGTTGGCCGCCACCTCTACCCTTCCCCTTCTAGCATGTTTTACAAGATTTTGTTTTGTGATTGCCTTCTAGAATGGAGGGTTTAATTTCAGAATATTTGCAATTAAAGAATTCCTAATGTCCTAAAACTTGCTAATCACATCTATTAACAAGGACAAGGTATTACCAGTTTCGATCACCTCCTGGCTGCTTGGGGCATCCTCAGCTCATGACAGCTGCATGGGTTCTCTCTGAATTTGTTGGAGAAGCACCTCTGCAGTACAGGAGCAAAGGAAGCTCCATGGCAAATGGGAAGAATTGCCATGTTAGATGGGCACTGGCAGACAAAGGGAATGTGATTTGAGAAGAGGGAGTTTTAGTTTTTTGTTTTTTTGGTTTTTTTTGCCTATTCTTAACCATGAGCAAAATCAGTCTCATCTTACTGTGAGAGGCGACTTACTGCTGGGCATTTAGTGGAGACTGCTGTCCATTTCTTCTAATGTCATGACTGACTGACTGACTGGTGTCCAGAAGCCATCCCTCTAAGTAAGGTGTGGTCTCTTGGGATAGGCCTACTTTTCTTGGTAGATACTGCATGACTATCATTAGCTGGGTGTGGTGGCGCACGCCTGTAGTCCCAACTACAGGAAGGTTGCATTGAGCCGAGATGGCGCCACTTGCACTCCAGCCTGGGTGACAGAGTGAGATGGTGTAAAAAAAAAAAATAGAAAAAGAAAAAAGAAAAGATACAGCATGACTATGGAACATTTGAGGCTTTTTTTAAAAACTGTGCAAACTATTGCCCAAAAAAGAAAATGTTCGTAGGCTTTCCTCATGTTCTTTGTAGAGCTACCTTGCATGCCCTTGCCTTCTGCAGTCACAGTGGAATCCATCTAGTTGACTGGTTCTCAATTAGAGGTGACCCCCGCCCCTTCCCAGGGGACATTTGGCAACGTCAGGAGACATTTTTGATTGCCATGACTGGAGCAGGGGGTAGTGTGCTATGGGCATCTAGTGGGTAGGCCAGGGATGCTGCTAAACATCCTATAATGCACTGGACAGCCCCCAACAACAAAGAGTTATCTAGTCCAAGATGACAGTAGTGCCAAGGTTGAGAAACCGTGCTCTAGATTGTGTTACCAGAAAGAGAACGTAAGCTTCGCTATCATCAGACAGCGCCAGAGACTCTGTTCCTTTGTGTTTCAGTCTCAGTAACTGAGAGTTTAGCAACCTTGAATTTTCTTGACTTCTACTTTCAATGTCTGTGCCGAGCCCATGTCTTTCCTGTAGTCATCTAGGTGAACAGACTATCACTTGGGAAAGGTTTGGGACCTAGAACTTGAGATCTCTTATTGGACTCTATCAGTGATTCTTTCACCCCAGCACTCCCTGATGTCATTGGTGATGTATAAGAGAGCTTGGTTGCCCTTCTAGACATTAACCCCAAAAAGTTAAGGTGTAAATACTTGGCAGACTTGTTACCTAATAACAGATTTAATTATTAAATCAGCATTGGTTTTGGAGCCAGAGGATGTGGATTAAGACCCTACTTCTACCACCTGCTTGCTTTAGTACTTTGGACAAGTGTTCTAATCTGCCTCTCTGAACCCATGCATACATCTATTCCAGAGGATGATAATCCTCTCCCACTATCCTCAGGAAGTGATTTTAAGGATGTTACAAAGGCAGAAGAAAAATATGAGTGTGAAAGAGCTTCGCAAGATGTGTACAACCATACAAAGGTTAGGGCGAATTTTCTTCAACACCTAAGTCCTTTTTGAAGTTACTATCATCCCTCATATGCAGGGGATTGGTTCCAAGACCCCCACATATACCAAAATTCAAGCATACTCAAGTCCTGCAGTCAGCTCTGTGGAACCCAGATATACTAAAAGTCAATCTTTCATATACATGGGTTTCACATCCCATAAATTTTGTCTTTGATCCAAGTTTGGTTGAAAATAGTTTACATATAAGTGGACCCAGGCAGTTCAAATCCGTGTTGAAGGGTCAATCATAATTTTTCAGTCTTTATGACCTTTGTAGGTAAGATGCTCCATAAATCCTGCCCACTACTCTAAAACAACTGCTTTTCAGGTTTTCTAGAGCCATGACCACACTCTGGTGTTCTGAAGTTCTCTGAAACCTTTCAGGATTATGTGAGCTTAAACCATGGCACTTCTGAAGCTGTATCTTTCCATATTAGCATAGGGATATGTGTGTATTGTTCTTTAAGTAGAAGTAAGCTTTATGGATACTAAGTCCTTATAAATACACAATCACTGATTTGATTTGGGTCCTTATCCCTCTCACCAGAGGCTAATTTCTCTACATGTCCCAGATCCCATCCCCTCCCAGGTTTCCAGGGACTTGCTCCATCAGTGAACCCTCCATTTTCTGACTCGTTGGGCTCATTCTCTTCCAGGCCTTTTCCACGTTTACACATCTTCTCTCTCCCAGACTTAAAAACAAGCAAACAAACAACAAAAACCTTCTTTAATCTTAAATTTTACCTGAGTTAGTTGTTAACAAGGAAATGAGAGACTTTTAAAAATCCTCTTGATTGCACATTATTGCCAGCTTTTTTTCTGTTCCTAACCCCCACTTCCTTGCAACAAAGCTTCTCAAAGGAATTGGTTTTACTCTTTATTTCCATTTGTCACCACCTACTTACTCCTCAGCACACTCCAGTCTGATACCTGTTTCTTCCATGTTCCTGAAGTTCCATGTTGCTACGCCCAGCCTTCCCTAACCTCATTGATTTCTCAGCATAATTGAATACAGAGCTCTCCCTCCTTAAACATTCTCTTCTTTTGCTTTCTATAATCCTTCCTTCTGCTTATGCTTATTTTCTTTCTTTTCCTTTTCTTTTTTCTTTCTTTTTTTTTGGAGACGGAATCTTGCTCTGTCACCCTAGCTAGAGTGCAGCGGTGTGATCTTGGCTCACTGCAATCTCTGCCTCCAGGGTTCAAGCAATTTTCCTGCCTCAGCCTCTCCAGTAGCTGGGACTACAGGCGCGTGCCACCAGCCCGGCTAATTTTTTGTATTTTTAGTGGAGACGGGGTTTCAGTGTGTTAGCTAGGATGGCCTCCATCTCCTGACCTTGTGATCCGCCCACCTCGGCCTCCCAAAGTGCTGGGATTGCAGGCATGAGCCACCGCGCTCGGCCGGCCTTTCTTTCTTCCTTTCTTCCTTTCTTCCTTTCTTCCTTCCTTTCTTCCTTTTTTAGACAGGGTCTCACTCTGTTATACAAGTTAGAGTGCAGTGGCACAAACACAGCTCACTGCAGCCTTAACCTCTTGAGCTCAAGTGATCCTCCTGCCTCAGCCTGCTGAGTAACTGGGACTACAGGCATGTATCACTATTCCTGACTAATTTTATTTTTGTGAGATGGGATCTCACCATGTTGCCCAGGCTAGTCTTGCACTCTTGGACTCAAGCAGTCCTCCCACTTTGGCCTCCCAGAGTGTGGGGATTACATGCGTGAGCCACTGCACTGACCTGTTTATTTTCCTTTATCTCTTCAACTATTTCTCTTCTGTTCAGCCTCTGAAATGCCAAATTCCCCCAGGGTTTACTCCTAAGCTTACTTCTCTGTATGTTCTCCCTGAGCAGTTTCACTCTCATGGCTTTAAATACTATCTGTAAGCCAGTGGGACTCCAGTATATATTGTTCGAGCCCGCATTTCTAGTCTAAGGTATCCCCAACTCCCTGCTTGGCTTTTCTGTTGAGACGTTTTACTGGCATCTCAAGTTTAATACCTGTGAGACTGAACTCTTGATTTCCAACCTACTCCCCTACAATTATTTCCTCCTTTACTTTCCTTCTCAGTAAATGGCATTTCTGTTGACTTATTCATATCAAAACCTTAGAGTTGACTGTCTTTCATACTTGCTGTTCTGTTACTCCTCATGTCCATCACCAAGTCTTAGCAGCAGTGTCATCTAAGTATCTAGAGTATTGCCACTCCTGCTTTCTACATCATCACCTACCTGGCCCAGACTACCTACCTACCACTATAGCTCTCAACAGGTTTCTGTGCCCACCCCGTCCCCCATTCTAATCCATGCTCTACACAGCAGCTAGAGCCATCTTCTAAAAATGAAATCAGATTATGTCACTGCGTTAATGCCCTCCAAGTATGATGTCAGTTGCTCTAATTATAAAATCCAAAATCTGCATGATCTGACCCTTGCCTACTGATCCAGCCTTATCTTTGACAATCTCCTGATCTATCACTGTGCTCCAGCTACCCTGGCCTTTGCATATGCTGGTACTTCTGTCTAGAACACTTGTCTAGGCAAACTTACTCAGCCTTTGGGTCGCTCCTTTAACCATCACTTCCTCAAAGGCACTGTCTTCACTCTTAGTGTAGATCAGATTCTCCTGTTATGTCCCTGTCATTGAACATTATGCTTTTATATTTGTGCAGTTCGGTTCTTTTGTTTATTTCTTTGGTATCTGATTTCTACTCTAGATGGTAAGCTCCAAGAGGACAGGGATCATGTTTGTTTTGCTTATCATTGTACTCTGGCACCCAACAGTGATGGCACATAGTAGACACTCAAATATTTCTTCCACTTTCTATGGTTTGTTCTGTTCCTTTTTAAATGCAAAAGGCTCCATTTGTTTTGTTTTGTTTTGTTTTGAGACAGGATCTCACTCTGTTGCCCAGGCTGGAGTGCAGTGGCAAGATCACGTCTCACCTCAGCCTCAACCTCCTGGACTCAGGTTGATTCTCCCACCTTGGCCTCCTAGGGATTACAGTCCCTCCTTGGGACTACAGGCACGCACCACCACACCCAGCTAACTTTTGTTATTTTTTGTAGAGGTGGGGTTTCACCATGTTGCCCAGGCTAGTCTTGAACTCCTAGGCTCCAGCAATTCACCCTCCTTGGTCTCCCAAAGTGCTGGGTTTACAGGCATGAGTCACTGTGCCCGGCCTTCCATTGTGTTTATTTAAAATAGATTTTATTTTTTGAGATCAGTTTTAGGTTCACAGCAAAGTCGAGCAGAATGTGCAGAGATTTCCCATATCCCTCCTCCTGCCACAACCGCACAACCTCCTGTCAAAATCCTGCACCAGAGTAGTAGTATGTTTGTTGCAACTGATGAACCTACATTGACACATCATTGTCACCCAGAGTCCATAGTTTAGTGTTCACTCTTGATACTGTATACTCTATGGAATTTTTATTTTTTATTTTTTGTTTTTATTTTTATTTTTTTGAGATGGAGTTTCGCTCTTGTTGCCCAGGCTAGAGTGCAATGGTGCAATCTCGGCTCACCGCAACCTATGCCTCCCAGGTTCAAGTGATTCTCCTGCCTCAGCCTTCCAAGTAGCTGGGATTATAGGCATGTGCCACCATACCCGGCTAATTTTGTATTTTTAGTAGAGACAGGGTTTCTCCATGTTGGTCAGGCTGGTCATTAACTCCCGACCTCAGGTGATCCACCCATCTCAGCCTCTCAAAGTGCTGGGATTAACAGGCGTGAGCCACCGTGCCTGGCCTATTCTATGGATTTTGACAAATGTGTAATGACATATATCCGCCATTATAGTATCACACAGAGTAGTTTCACTGTCCTAGAAATTCTCTGCACTTCACCTATTCATCTTTCCCTCCTCCTTAACCCCTGGCAGCCCCTGACTCTTTTCCTGTCTATGGTTTTGCCTCTTTCAGAATGTTACATGGTGGGCTCATTCGTGTAGCCTTTTTAGATTGGCTTTCTTCACTTAGTAATGTGCATTTAAGCTTCCTCCATATTTTTTTATGACTTGATAGCTTATTTCTTTTTGTGCTGAATAATGTTTCATTTTCTGGACATACTACAGTTTACCCATTTACCTACTGAAGAGCATGTTGGTTGCTTCAAAGTTTTGGCAATTATTAATAAAGCTATCATACATATCTGTATACAGGTTTTTGTGTAGATAAAAGTTTCAGTTCATCTGGGTAAATACCAAGGAGCGTGATTGCCGGATTGTGTGGTAAGAGTATTTTTAGCTTTCTAAGAAACTGCCCAACTGTGTCTCAAAGTGGCTGTACCATTTTGCATTCCCATCAGGAGTGAATGAGCTTCCGTTGTTCCACATCCTCACCAGCATTTGGTATTATTAGTGTTTTGGATTTTGGCCAGGTTCGTTTAACTGAAATTTTTATTTAGCTAATTATACATTCATACGGAGTTGAAAGAAAGCAATGTCATGTACACTTTGTCCAGTTTCCCTATGGTAACAGCATATACAGGTGTAGTATGTTGTCACGCCTGGATATTGATGTTGATATCATCCACTGATCCTACTCAGATTTCTTCCTCAGTTTTATGTATACTCACTTGTGTGTGATCTGTTTTTAAGCCATTTTAGTTGTAAGTTGAACACGTTTTTCAAAATTCTTGTTACTTAATAAATGCATTCAAGGCTATAGAGTTTTCCCTGGATCTCACTTTTGCTGTACCCCACAAGTTCTGATGTGTAATGCTTTCATTGTTGGTTAGTACTAAATATTTTATAATTTCAGTTTTAATTGCTTCTTCAACTCATGGGTTGTTAAAAGTATTTTTTGGTTTCCAAATATGTGGGTTTTATCTCTTTTCCAGTATTATTTTATAGCTTAATTACATTGTAGTTAGAAAACGAGCATGGTATCAGTTCTCTGAAATTTAAGATCTCCTTTTTGTTGGCCTTATGTGTGATTAGTTTCTATAAATGTTCCATGTGTACTTGGAGAGAATGTATATTAATCCATTTCATTATTAGGATTAGTGATACATTTGGATCTATTTCTGCTCTCCTTTTGTTTTGTTTTTTAATATTTATTTATTTATTTATTATTTTTTGAGATGGAGTTTCGCTCTTGTTGCCCAGGCTGGAGTGCAATGGCACGATCTCGGCCCACTGCAACCTCCGCCTCCCGGGTTCAAGAGATTCTCCTGCCTCAGTAGCTGGGATTACAGGTATGCGCCATCACGCCCAGCTAATTTTGTGTTTTTTTTGTTTATTTTTTTGAGACAGAGTCTCACTCTGTTGCTTAGGCTAGAGTGCAGTGGCGCGCTATCTTGGCTCACTGCAAGCTCCGCCTCCCAGGTTCATGCCATTCTCCTGCCTCAGCCTCCCAAGTAGCTGGCACTGTCACAGGCGCCTGCCACAACATCAGGCTAATGTTTTGTATTTTTAGTAGAGAACGGGGTTTCTCCATGTTGGTCAGTCTGGTCTCTCCATGTTGGTCAGGCTGGTGTTGGCCTCCTGACCTCAGGTGATCCACCCATCTTGGCCTTCCAAAGTGCTGGGATTACAGGCATGAGCCGCCATACCCAGCCCTGTTTTATTTTTTTGAGATGGAGCCTCTCTCTGTCACCCAGGCTGGAGTGCAGTGGCATGATTTCTGCTCACTGCAACCTCTGCCTCCTGGGATCAAGCAATCCTTCTGCCTCGGCCTCCCAAGTGCCTAGGATTACAAGCATGCACCACCACACCTGGCTAATTTTTGTATTTTTAGTAGAGACAGAATTTCACCATGTTGGCCAGGCTGGTCTTGAACTCCTGACTTCAAGTGATCTACCTGCCTCAGCCTCCCAAAGTGCTAGGATTACAGGCATGAGCCACCGCACCTGGCCGTGCCCTCTTATTTTGGATTTTCAATTTAATTACACTTTTCCTTTTCTTGTTTTCTCTTTTCCTGTCTTGTATTGATTTGATAGAGTTTTCTTTATTTAGCCTTTGTCTCATTTACTGATGTAGAAGTTATACTTTTCTGTTTTTATTCTTCTGTTGGTTACTTTTAGATTGTAATTTATATTCTTTTTACACTACAGGCATATCTCAGAGATATTGCAGGTTCAGTTCCAGACCACCACAATAAAGCAAATATTGCAATAAAATAAGTCACACATTTTTTTGTTTCCCATATAAAAATTATGTTTATACTGTAGTCTATTAAGTATACAGTAGCATTCATTATACCTTAAAAAAAAAAGCACATGCCTTAAATAAAATGTTTTATTGCTCTTGAATGTTCCCAGCACAAAGAAATGATAGATGTTTGTGGTGATGGAGATGCTAATTACTCTGATCTGATCACTATACATTGTATGTATCAAAACAACACTGTGTACCTCCTTAATATATATAATTATTATTTGTCAATTAAAATTAAAGTAATACTTTATTATGAGATAAACAATAACAATTATCTGAGCCTTCAGGGAGTTGTAATCATTTTGTTGGTAGAAGGTCCTGCGTTGATGTTGATGGCTTCTGACTGATCTGGGTGCTGGTTACTGAAGGTTGGAGTGGCTGTGGCAGTTTCACAACAGTGAAGTTTGCTACATCGATTGACTCTTTTTTTTTTTGAAGCAGGGTCTCTGTCACCCAAACTGGAGTGCAGTGCAGTGACACAATCACAGCTCACTGCAGCCTCGACCTGTTGGGCTCAAGTGATTCTCCCACCTCAGCCTTTCGAGTAGCTGGGGCCACAGGCATGTGTCACCATGCCCAGCTAATTTAAACAAATTTTTTGTAGAAATGGTCTCACTGTGTTGCCTAAGCTGGTCTCAAACTCCCGGTTCAAGCAGTCCTCCTGCCTTAGCTTCCCAAAGTGCTGAGATTACAGACGTGAGCCACCATGCCTGGCCCCGGTTGCTATTCTGACCTCCTCCCATGAATCATGAAATATTCTTGATGACATCTAGAACAGTGAATCCTTTCCAGAAGGTTTCCAATTTGCTTTGCCCGGATCCATCAGAGGAATCACTGTGTATGGCAGCCATAGCCTTACGAAATGTATTTCTTTTTTTTTTTTTGAGACGGAGTCTCACCTTGTCACCCCGGCTGGAGAGCAGTGGCGCGATCTCGGCTCACTGCAAGCTCCGCCTCCTGGGTTCAGGCCATTCTCCTGCCTCAGCCTCCCGAGTAGCTGGGACTACAGGCGCCTGCCACCTTGCCCGGCTAGTTTTTTTCGTTCATCATTCCGAAAATCCTAGGGCCCTTAGGAATTATCCTAAATCTACCTTGGCTGTGCTCAGTAAATAGAACAAAGCCTGTATGACACCACGTCTGTTTACAGAATGGTTCACTGAATATTTTAAACTCACTGTTGAGAACTACTGCTTAGAAAAAAGATTCTTTTCAAAATATTACTACCCATTGACAAGGCACCTGATCGATCACCCAAGAGCTTTGATGGTGATGTACAAGTAGATGAATATTGTTTTCATGCCTGCTAACACAATATCCATTCTGCAGCCCATGGATCAAGGAGTAATTTCAACTTTTAAGGTTGAACTTACAAATTATTTAAGAAATACATTTCGTGGCCGGGTACGGTGGCTCACGCCTGTAATCCCAGCACCTTGGGAGGCCGAGGCGGGTGGATCACGAGGTCAGGAGATCGAGACCAACCTGGCTAACACAGTGAAACCACGTCTCTACTACAAATACAAAAAAAAATTAGCCAGGTGTGATGGCACATGCCTGTAGTCCCAGCTACTAGGGTGGTTGGTGGAGCAGTCCGAACACATACAACATTTATCAGTGAAGTTTGATATCTTATATGGGTGTGATTCTAGGCTCTCCCAAGCAATAACAGTGGTAACATCAAAGATGACTGATCCCAGATCACCATGAACAGATGTAATAATTTTTTTAAGTGTGAAATACTACGAGAATTACCAGTCTGGACGAAGTGAGCACGTGCTGTTAGAAATGAGGTGGCAGGCCGGGTGCGGTGGCTCACGCCTGTAATCCCAGCACTTTGGGAGGCCGAGGGGGGTGGATCACGAGGTCAGGAGATTGAGACCATCCTGGCGAACTCAGTGAAACCCCATCTCTACTAAAAATACAAAAAAAATTAGCCGGGCATGGTGGCAGATGCCTGTAGTCCCAGCTGCTCGGGAGGCTGAGGCAGGAGAATGGCGTGAGCCCAGGAGGTGGAGCTTGCAGTGAGCCAAGATCACGCCACTGCACTCCAGCCTGGGTGACAGAGCAAGACTCCGTCTCA
>NW_012123931.1:3734169-3748511 GCF_000951035.1 Colobus angolensis palliatus | reverse complement strand
TCCCAAAGTACTGGGATTACAGGTGTGAGCCATCGTGCCCGGCCTTTCAACTTACTTTTATTCCACTTGGGTCTCTGTCGCTCCTTCAATCTGGTTTGTGTCTTTTTTTTTTTCTTGGTTACTATTTTTTTTTAACTAGTATTCCAATAGAAGTATTTGAACCTTCTCATTCAGTCTTCTGTGAATCTTTTCTTTTAAAATCTTATCTATTTATGTCATTCTCTTGCATTCTGGATTATTTTCACATTTAATTTTCTAATTTCTAATTCTCTCTTCAGCTTTCTCTCTTCTATTTTATAGCTCTTTAAAAAATGGTTTGTCTCAATTATTGTGTTTGTTTGTAAATTTTTGGCATTTAAAAATCTGCCTGTTTTTACTCTATGGTTTCTATTCCTTCAGCTCTTTGAACATCTTTGACTTTTTAAAACTTTATATTTTGGAATTACTAAAACTCATTTATGGAAATTTCATACATACAAAAAAAAAAAGAATGGTAATGAACCATCTGTGTTCTTTAATCAGCTTTCAACAAGTATCAACAGTCTGCCATTAATTTTAAACATGCTTATTTTAAAGATGCTTTTAGATTCTATTATTATCTCTAATTCCTGGGGTGCAGTTTCTTCCTGTGTCATGTTAGTCTCCCTTATGATGATTTATTTCCTCTTGAAGTGGTTTGTTTTTGTTTTTTTTCCAGTGTAAATTCATTTTGAGTGGGGATTTGTTTCTGTAGGAGTCCCATGTTCCTTGGATGGTGGAAGCATTCCTAAGGGGAATTTTGTTTTTCCCTCTGCTGGGGCTGCACAAGTTTAGCTAGTTGCATTGGTGTGGGTAGTGTGAATTTGAAGCCTGCATCTGTGCCTAGTGAGAGCCCCTCAGTAAGAGTCTCCTGCCAGATGGCAAGGTTTTTTGCAGCTTCGCCAGGCTGGTGGGCAGTGTTTTTAGGCCCAGTTTATGGTGGGTAGTGAATGTAGTCTCTCATGGCCTCTGGCTTTATGCAGTTATTTCAGTTCTGGTTCCTGGCATGCAGGGGCCTACAGCCTGGACTCCCCTTTCTTGGGGTTGATTCAGTCTCTAGCTCTCAGTTCAGCACTCAGCTCTTAAGAACCCTATTTGGGTCACGTTCTCCCTTAAGCCCTTAAGCTTTGCCACTTGCTCACTGATTGCTGCCATTTTGTTTCTGCTGCTGTGGACTCTGCTTTCTTTCTGGGTTTCAAGCTCAGCTATGTGTGCAAGGGGTAGAGTGTTAAATGTTATCCAGCTTTTCTATGTGAGGTTTTCTTTGGGGAAGGAGGGAGGGAGATGGTGGAGTTCCTTCACATCAGACTATCCTCACTCACAGTTTTGTTTATTTGTTTTCTTGTTTTTGTTTTTTAATAGCTAAGACTTTTTGACCTCTTATGTGCCAAGTACTTTATTTCATTTCATTGTGTGAGGCAAGTCCTAATATTATCCCCTTTATGTGTTTGTTTTATTTACAGATGAGGAAAAAGGTCAAGTGGGAAGCTTGTGGTCTCACAGTTGGGAAGCTGGCTAGTGATACTCCCTTTTGCTCCCTTCCAGATAGAAGAGGAGAAAAATAATCTTTTCTCAGTGGTTTTATTACTCTACAAATGACTTTTACTTATTTTTTTCTGATTGTCAAGGTAATGCAGGCTCATTTTAGAAAACATGGAAAATATAAAAATTTGTAAAGAAGAAAATATAATCACTACAGCCACGTAACTTAGATTTAATATAACTATAAACATTTGTTATATTTTCTTTGTGTTTTAGAGAAAAGTGCCTACTAAGGATATAGTTTTAAATTTTATATACAGGCTGGGTGCAGTGGCTCACTCCTGTAGCCCCAGAACTTTGGAAGGCCAAGGCAGGTGGATGGCTTGAGCCCAGGAGTTCAGAACCAGCCTGGGCAACGTGGTGAAACCCTGTCTCTACAAAAGAAAAAAAAAAACACAAACACACACACACACACACACAAAACCACAAAAAAATTAGCCAGAGTGGTGGCACACACCTGTAATCCCAGCTACTCAGGAAGCTGAGGCAGGAGAATCGCTTGAATCTGGGAGATCGGGGTTGCAGTGAGCCACGATTGCACCACTGCACTCCAGCCTGGGCAACAGAGCAAGACTCTGTCTCAAAAAAAAAAAAAAAAAAAAAAATTTATATACAATTTCTTGCTTAACTTTTATCACCTAACAGGCCATGAGCAATTTAAAGTATTATTTTAAAATATTTTAGTTTTCAAATTATTTTACAGAAGTAGTAATAACTCAAATAATTTTAGAAATATGGAAATATATGAAATAAAAGTCCAACTCTTCAGGTGTAATTGTTAACAGTTTTGTCTACACCTTTTTAGAGCGTTTTCTTTTCACAAGTGTATTTTGTCTGTTCTACCACTTGCTTTTGTACTCAGTGTTCTGGCAGTCCTCCATGAGTGTTCATGAATATCTATTTTTCGTGTTTTTATAATTATTTAAAATCACATAAGGGGTATGAATAGGTGTTCATGAAAATTAAAACAATATAGAAAAATACAGAGTAAAAATTTGTAGTTAAAAAAATACCATGGTGTCCTGTTGCCTGTCCTGTGTCCTTACACCCCACAAGTAGGAGTGAATCAGCTTCTAGGACTGTTTATGTGTGTTTACTGACTGAAGTGTGCAGTCACAGAATGTGAGTGTGAATGTACTTGTGTATGTGTGTGTAGTGTGTATAACCCTATGCCCTGGTGTATGTATTTCTGTGGTGGGATAGATTATTATAGATGTTGATTAGGTGTCTATGTATATATTAGCTTTTCAGTATATACTGTTAAATCACGCTCAAAGATATTACTCCACTTTGCTACCGATAATATATTTTCCCAAACCCTTGTCAACATTAGTTATTATTAGTCCTTTTATTTTTGCTGTCTTTTCATATGTTTATGAAACTCCTGGGCTCAAGCAGTCCTTGTGCTTCAGCCTCCCAAAGTGCTGGGATTATAGGTGTGACCCGCCATGCCCAGCCCATAGTTTGTCTTTCAACTTGATGTGTGGTTCTTTAATCAAGTAGGGGTTTAAAATTTTGATGTAGCTAAATTTATTGATTTTTCTCTTTATGGTTTCTGTCATACTTGAGAAGGCCTTTCCCTAAGGTTACAAAAAATATTCTTCTCTATTCTTAATACTTTATGGTTGTGTTTTTAATAATAGCTCTTTACTATATCTAGAATGAATGAGAAGGATGAATAGAATGAATAGGAATCAAGTGTGTTTAAAGAGTGTTGCTATTTTTAATGATTTTTAATGGCTGCATAATGTTTTATCACATGGATAGCACCTTCATGTGTTGTCCATTCCCTTAATGTCAGACATTTAGACTGCTTTTAATTTTTTACTCTTATAAATAAGATTATACTGTATTTCTAGTTATTTCCTTAGGATAGAGTCATAGACCAGAATTACAAGATCAGGAGGAGACTAAGAAAGTGACAAGCAGGGACTTAAAGCTGCCCTGCCTGCAATTGATTCTCAACTCCACCATTTGGTCACTTTGTAACCAAGTCACTCGACTTCCTTGTGCCTTGGTTTTCTCAACTGAAGAGTAGGGATAGTAATAGTACCCACTTCAGAGCACTGTGCTGAGGATTAAATGTCAATACACATAAAATGCTGGAATAGTGCCTGGCAGGTAGTTAGCACAGAGAGTCCCTGACTTAAGATAGTTCAACTTACTATTTTTCAACCTTATGGTGGTACAAAATACACACTCAGTAGAAACTACTTCAAATACCCACACAACTATTCTGTTTTTCCTCTTTCATTGTAGTATTCAGTAAATTACAAGATACTCAACACGTTATTGTAAAATAGGCTTTGTATTAAATGATTTTGCCTACTTGTAGGCTAATATATGTGTTCTGAGCACGTTTAAGGTAGGCTAGGTTGCACTCCAGCCCTGGTGACAGAGCAAGACTCTGTCTCAAAAAAAAAAAAAAAAAAAGCAGGCTAGGTTAAGCTATGATGTTCAGTAGGCTAGGTGTATTAAATACTTTTCCGACAACGGTATTTTTTTTTTTTCCGAGATGAAGTCTCGCTCTGTCGCCCAGGCTGGAGTGCAACAGCACAATCTTGACTCGCTGCAACCTCTGCCTCCCAGGTTCAAGCAGTTCTCCTGCCTCCACCTCCCGAGTAGCTGGGATTACAGGCATCCGCCACCACACCCAGCTAATTTTGTATTTTTAGTAGCGATGGGGTTTCACCATGTTGACCAGACTAGTCTCGAACTCCTGTCCTCAGGTGGTCCACCCACCTTGGCCTCCCAAAGTGCTGGGATTACAGGCATGAGCCACTGTGCCCAGCCCAATATTTTCAACTTCTGGTGAGTATATTGGGTTGTTAACGTCATCATAAGTGTTTTTTTGTTTTTTTGAGACAGGATCTCACTGTCGCCCAGGTGGGAGTGCAGTGGTGTGGTTGCTGCTCACTGCAACCTGGAATTCCCAGTCTCAACCAATCCTCTCACCATGGCTTCCCAAAGTGCTGGGGTTACAGGCACGAGCCACCTCACCTGGTCCCCATCATAAGTTGAGGAGCATCTGTACTCAATTACTAGTTGTTGCTGCTGCTGTTTTTATTGTGATAGGCATTTTAAGGCAAGTGACATTCCAGAAAGGTCATACTATTTTATATTTCCAGTATGGGAATATGGGAGATCCCATTGTACCAACCCTTGTTGTCATTGAAAATTATCATTTTTTGAAACTTTGCTAATTTTACATATGAATCATGGGCCCCTTTTTTAAAAACACAAATTCTTATGTTTACCTCTTGGGCCTTAAAATTTACCTCCTATCTTTAGGAAATGACTTACATTGCCTTCTGGAACCTTTTCTAGGGTTGTCATTTAGAACCAGCAGCCCACCTTCTTTTAAGTGTGTTCTGATTTCCCCCGCCGAGATTCCTCACTTAGCTTGTGCTGAGTCTCCTAAGTTTATTCCCGTTGGCTTGTTCTTCAGGTACCAACATTCATTTGAGCCTCGACCATCTGTCAGGCCCTGTGCTTGATGCACCAGCCTCACAGAGGAGTCAGTCACTATCCCCGTGTGAGAGAGCCTCAGCCTGGTAGAGGTGGCAGGTGGCATAGGGATAGTTGTCATCAGAGAAGGAATGTGTATACCATAGTAGCATCCCGGGATGGGGGTGTGGACCTGGAGGAAGCCTTAGGAGAAGCTCTGAAAAATCTGTGAATGGGGCTGCCTTTTAAACACAAACTGTGACTGTGTTCTGCCTGAGGATACCCAAACTTGTGGAATCCCAAATTTGAAAATAAAAGAGGGATTTCTTGACTTTATAAAGTAACTTATGATAGCAATTTTTTTTTTTTTTTTTAGACGGGGTCTCGCTCTGTCACCCAGGCTGGAGTGCAGTGGCCGGATCTCAGCTCACTGCAAGCTCCGCCTCCCGGGTTTATGCCATTCTCCTGCCTCAGCCTCCCGAGTAGCTGGGACTACAGGTGCCCGCCACCTCGCCCGGCTAGTTTTTTGTATTTTTTAGTAGAGATGGGGTTTCACCATGTTAGCCAGGATGGTCTGGATCTCCTGACCTCGTGATCCGCCCATCTCGGCCTCCCAAAGTGCTGGGATTACAGGCTTGAGCCACCGCGCCCGGCCTGATAGCAGTTTTTAAAAATGTTCTTCCTATACATTTAAAATGTGTTGTTTGAGGGGGAAAAAGTTTTATGAAACTTTTGGGCAAGTTTCCCAACCTCTTAGGTCTGTTTCCTTTCTGTCACCTGTGGGTCCAATGAAGTATTCTTGTGCTGGGCTCTCCAGCTCTGACTTTGTGCAACTCTGAGTGGAGCCTCTGTGGTGTGAATGGATGTCAACAACCATTGTGGAAGTTCAGGTGGTAGCCCAAGGGTTGGAGTAAGCCATAGTGCTGCCAAGTCAGATTCTGCAGAGAAAAGGAGCGACTTACCTCTGCGGCTCTCAGACTTGGACTTGGCTGGGCCAGTTCATGCCTTGGTGTCAGGGTGTCCTCATCACCAACAATGCATTTTAGTTTTTGTGCCTCCTTTTGTAGGAACACCTATTTCTGGGAAGTCTTCTTGATCATTGCATGGAGTGATTCTGTGCCTAGTGGAAAGGTGGGACCGCTGCCCTCTCTTCCTTCCCTACTCTGCCCCCTTTCTACAGCTTAATCGAAGAAGGGTCCTTTAGCTCTTTTCCAAGCCACTGAGTTTGAATTGATCTCTACTGCTAGTTAAGAGGTGGGAAGGCTCTTTCTGGTTCCTGCTAAAGTTACCTGACAGCGGAAGGTGTGCATCTGATAATTATAACTCTAGTGCTTCCAAGGCCTGAGCGGTTTAGTTAAGAGCACTAATCCTGATCTTATCAAGAGGGTTTTGTAGTCCAACAGTGTTGCTTATAACAGTATCTGTTTTACTTCCTGGGGCTCCCCTCCCCTCTTAGGATTCTCCTTTAATCCTGCCCATTATGCCTTGTGCATGTCTCATTACCTCCTGAAATCAGTTAAAACTGATATGAGGGCAAAGAGTGTTTTTTCTTTTCTTCTTACCAAGATCTGAGAATTGGATTTTTAACATTATTATTAATCAGGCCAGCAGTAGAGTAGTCACAAATGTGGTACACTTAATGCCTGCAGAGCCATGGATCTGGCCAGCGATAAGCTAGTTTATTTGTTGCTTATTGAAAACAACTACAGCCACAGTCAGCCCAAATGCTTTAGTTACATTTTGTATTTTGGAGCAATTAGTTGGCATCCAAGAGCTTGGGATCAGCCCCTTTGAAGTCTAATGATTTTCTTTTTCTTTTTTTTTTGAGACAGGGTCTCACTCTGTCACCTGGGCTAGAGTGCAGTGGTTTGATCATGGCTCATTGCAGCCTCCATCTTTCAGGCTCAAGCAGTCCTCCTATTTCAGCCTCCCAAGTAGCTTGGACTACAGGCACACGCCACCACACCCAGCTAATTTTTGAATTTTTTTGTAGAGACGGGGTTTCACCATGTTGCCAGGCTGGTCTCAAACTCCTGGTCTCAAGTGATCCGCCTGCCTCAGCCTCCCAAAGTGCTGAGATTGCAGGCATGAGCCACCATGCCCTGCCTGAAGTCTAGTGATTTTCTAATGATTACTTTGAGGTTCAGGTCCTAGGAATTTGCTTAAATCCTTGACCTTGGGATTCATAATCTATTTGATTTATAGAGAATAGACACATTATCATTTTGTGTCTTTTTTTAAAAATTAATTAATATTTTTTATTTTTTTGAAATAGGGTCTTGTCCTGTTGCCCAGGCTGGAGTGTAGTGGTACAATTGTATCTCACTGCAACCTTAGCCTCCCAGGCTCAAGCGATCCTCCCACTGCATCCTCCCAAGTAGCTGGGACTATAGGCATGTACCACCATGCCCAGCTTTTTTTAATTTTTAAAAAATTTTGTAGAGATAAGAGTCTCCATATGTTTCCTGGGCTTAAGCAATCCTTCTGCCTCAGCCTCCTAAAGTGCTGGGATTACAGGTGTGAGCCACCGCACCCTGTTCTGTGTCTTCAGAGAACTCTCAAGAATCTCTATAAAAGTTGTCAGTATGTGCAATGGTGATTTAAGGACAGGGCAGTTTCTGAGAGGTTCCAAAATATCAGGAACCCAAGTGAAGACTTGTTACCTTAGCCCCTGGGCTTTAAACCCTAAGGAAGGGTTAACCCTTGCCTTGGGGAGGAATGAGGTATGGGAACTAAAATTGCTTTGGACATCTGAGCTGTGCTTTAATAAGATATTCCAGGTGGTCAAGGAGTAATCCTAAAATAGCCTAGATACTTAATTGCTTTTAAAGTCAGGCGCTTCTGTCTCTGGGGAGATACAGCTCTAAGGAATGCACGGCTGGCTCCTAAGATCTTAGAGGCATGGTCTGTTGTTGTTGTTGTTGTTGTTTTATCTCAGTAAAAAGAAAAGGTCCAAGGTAGCCTTCTTGGATCAGGAGACCTTTGTTAAATCTACCCCTTTCTTCTTATTGGCAGTAAGCCTTTGGCTTCTCCTGCTGCCAGGTTTCTTCTGGCAGGGCTGTGAGATTGGTTTTGTCACCCCACCTCCCTAGGCTGTGGTCTGTTTTCATTAGTGTTTAAAGGCTTCCTGCTTGATCCCCTGTCCAGCCTCTGTTTGCATCAGAACATACCTTTCTCACTATAAGAATTCAGATTAATCCTTCTCTTTCTCTTTCATCCCCTCAATCCAGATCCAGCTGATTCTCCATTTATGGCACTCATTTCTCCCTGGTTCTGCTACTCTCCGTCTCCCCCAGTCCCACATTCTCAACTTGGGCTACTGCACAGTCACCTACCCCCAGTGCAGGCTTTCCCTCTAAATTTTTCAATACCATTTACAAAATCTGTCAGCATTACAAGTCATTACTGAGGGGCATTAAACATGTTTTTGATTAAATGAAAAATCATACTACTTTCTTACTTGTAATTCAAAGACTAAATAGGCCGGGCACAGTGGCTCACACCTGTAATCCCAGCACTTGGGGAGGCTGAGATGGGCAAATCACCTGAGGTCAGGAGTTTGAGACCAGCCTGGCCAACATGGTGAAACGCTGTCTCTACTAAAAAAAAAATACAGAAATTAGCTGGGCATGGTGGCATGTGCCTGTAATCCCAACTACTCGGGAGGCTGAGGCACCAGAATCACTTGAACCAGGGAGGCGGGGGTTGTAGTGAGCCCAGACTGCACCGCTGCACTCCAGCCTGGGTGAGAGAGTGAGACTCTGTCTCAAAAAAGAAAAAAAGAAAGACTAAATAAATAATGTGAAGGTATCAGTTCTATGAGAAATTTTCTGATTTCAGTGCAGCCTGGTTCCAAATCATTGTAGGATGGAAAGCAAATGATAAGTCGTGACAAATGGTTCAGATTAATCTAGAAAATATAGTTTTTTAAAATAAAACAAAATGAGCATAATTGTGTTTTGTAATTGTTTGTCTCTCGCTCTCTCTCCATTAGACAGTAAGCTCCATGAGGTGATCATCTGTCTTCTTGTTTTTCCTTCAGAACCTTTTTACCATAACTGGTAAATTCTAGGTGATCAAATGTTTGTACATGAATGAATGTAATAAAAAAAAAGGAAAAGTGAAAATCCCCCGTGATTGCAATCCAATTAGGTGTCTGTATACATTTGTATGTTTCTGTTACTTTTTTTCCAACAAAAATGTGCCACTAAACAGTCTAAAACATTGATTTAATCATGTGCTTTTCTGTCCAGAAAACATCCACTGCCTTCCCACTGTTCACAGTTCAGAGTTTAAATTTCCTTCTGGTATTCAAGGCATCTCACAGCCCCTTTCAACCTTAACTATTCAGACTTTCTGTCCTTATATCCTCCCTGTCAAAACATGCCTTGTTTATCCCCGACTCCATGCTCATTTAAACTGTAAATCTCCCTTCAACCTATTCTTCAAGACCAGCTTAACCTCCACCTCTAAGCCACCCAGCCTTTTCTTCTACCTCCTGAGCACCTTGGGTTTCCCTATTTGTTGTCTTGCTATTATATGCTATATGTGTTCGGTTTGTTTTTCCAACTTCATGGTAAGACTCCCAGTGGTGGGAACTCCTTTTTTTTTAGTGGTATTCTCAGCACCTTGTACAATGCCCTACCTGGGATCGGGTCTCAGGAAATCTGTGTTGAATAAACTTGTCATCAGGTCTTTGCTTCTCAGGACAGAAAGGGCCCCTAGAGACCATCTCCTCCTACCTTGTCTCATGTTGGATTCCGCATCATGACATGCCATACAGATGGTCATCCAGAGACAGCAAACTGCCCACCTCCTGGGAAGCTCACTCCATTACCAGGCAGTCCTAATTGTTTTAAAAAGTCCTTCTGTAGACCTGAAATCTTCCTCCGGGTAACTTCTGCCTATCACCCTAGTTGTGCCTTCTGGGGCTTTAGAGAGAAAGGAGGGAAAAGCCTAGTTTCTCTTCACTCAGTAGCTTTAGATTTTCAAAGATAGTGAGTCTGTTTATTTCCCCTGTGTGCTGTTGAAATGGGTTCCAGGGTTGAGATGCTGGGGAAGCACTATTCTAATTTTGAGTAGCAGTCAGGTCAGACCTTGATTCATTCTTTTTGAAAGCCTGTGTGTACATGTCACAGTGTAAGCTGCCATCTTCCTCTGGTCCATTCAGAGGTGTAGCCCTTTTCTCTCTTTCTCTCTCCCTCTCCCCTGATCCTCTGTCTTCTGGGGGAAGATGGGGCTCATTCTACTTGAATGGTCTATTTTGGAGGGAGGTAAAAAGTTAGCAATTCTTATTTCAGAACTGCCAGATAACTCTCCTGGGCAAGCATTGTATGAGGGCTGCTTTTCATTTGGCTAAAGTGCCCAGGTGAAGCCATGAGATAAAGCAAGGAATAAAAGAATCTCCCATTGATAGGAGGTGCCCAGTGCTGTGACCTGGGCATTTCAGGCATCTATGGACAGAGGATTTTATTCTCACTTCTTTTTCTTCCTTTCTCCCTTCCTGATCTCCCTACCCAGAACACTTAGTGTTATTCTTTCCAACTACAAGTCAGCATGGTATAACAGAGAGAGCCAAACAGACCTAGGTTTACATCCTGGCACTGTCACTAAGAAGCTCTGAGACCCTGAGCAGGTTACTTGAGCTCTTTGAACCGTTGTTTTCCCATTTCTAAAATAACCACTTCTACATTATAGAATTAAGTGAGAAAATGCTTGTAAGGCTCCTGGTACAATCCTTGGTATGCAGAAGGCACACAAACACTAGCTTTCTGCTACCTTTTCCCTTTCCCCCAACCTTCTTTTCCTGGGGAAAATTAGCTGAATGTAGGTATAGTAGCCAAAGCTAGTCTTGGGTGTGTATTTGGGAGCAAACTATCAGTTTCCTGTGAGCTCCTGGAGAGATCAAAGATGTTAAAAGACAGTTCTCAAGTGGGAGAGGCTGAGAAGGCTGTAAATGGCAATAGGTGGCCACTCTGGCCACTGTTGTCTTCCCACACACATTTCTGGGCTATATAATACTGCTGCCTGCTGCTGATGGTGTAACAAAGTCTGTTCCCTGGGCAGGTTAAACTTGCGTGCAGCAAGCCTTCAACCGAAATGCTTTCCTCATCAACCTCTTTTGATCCCTAAAATGTTGAGCTGTCTCTTTTTGGGTTTGTTTTCCCCACACTCCATCTGCCTCTGTTCCCTGCTTTCTTCCACCATTACAGTCTCAGTCAGCCACAGTCAGCATCCGAGAAAAAATTATTTCTGGGCTGATAATTTTCTAGTAGTCACACCCATACCCTATTGATAAGCCGAGAAACGTACAGCACACAAACTTGAATTGCATAAGTGAGCCATGTTTCACAACAGTTGATCAGAGTTAAGAACCAAGAAAATAACTGGTTAAGCCTATAACCCACCCAATGAAAGGGGAAGGGGAAGACAGAGGAGCTGTGGGGTTGGAGGTCCCACGGGGGAGCCCATCTCTGTCTTTTAGCAGATGTGTCAGTGTTCCCTCTTTATTTTATTATTATTATTATTTTGGTAGAGATGGGGTCTCCCTTACCAGCCTGGCCAACATGGCAAAACCCCACCTCTACCAAAAATACAAAAATTAGCCAGGCATACTGGCATGTACTTGTAGTCCCAGCTACTCAGGAGGATGATGCGGGAGAATTGCCTGAACCTGGGAGGTGGAGGTCGCAGTGACCCAAGATCATGCCACTGCGCTCCAGCCTACACAATAGAGAAAGACTGTCTCAAAAAAAAAAAAAAAAAAAAAAGAGAGAGAGAGAGTCTTCCTATATTGCCCAGGTTGGTCTTAAAGTGCTGGAATTATAGGCAAGAGCCACCATGCCCAGCCGGTCAGTGCTTTCTATGTGCTCAGGGCTGGAGACAGACAAGTAACTGAACACAGGTGATAGAGCCCAGAGGAAAAAGGCATTGAATCTGCATGGTGGGCAGAGGCAGGAGGCTCTGCTAGACTGTGAAAGGCAGGCAGGGCTCAGGAATTACTCTCACCTCAGCCAGAAAATCCTGTGAAGCAGGATCAAAGTTTAGCTGCCTTAAGACAAAGAATGAATGCATGTTGGACATTTTTCCATCAGCCCCAGCTGAATGGAGCATCCTTCCTTGCCTTGGAGCTGGACAAAAGAAAATACCTCCTCTCTGGGCAACTATTTTCCCCACATTTTCTTTAAATAGAGTAACTGACAGTTCCTATCTGTGGAATGGGTCCAACAGTGGGATTACTCAGAGAGTTCGGTGTCTCATTTCTTTCCTGCTCTGGCAAGTCTTCCTGATCTCTATGGTCACCAAGCTGGAGGCACTTCAAGCTAAGTGGGTCACACTTAGTGGGCTCTGTGCAAGGCCTCACCATCCTACTGCTCGGATTCTCTTGCAGGTTGGACAAAGCTGGAGAACTCAAGAGGACCCTACCAGCCCCAGCCCCCATCCTGCCAAGGCATTCTCCGTGCCTGGAGCCGAGCGCTCACACTTGGGTGTTTATTTTCACACATAGTCACATAGTGGTCACAGCAGCCTGCTTGTTTTCACACTGCTTTCCTGCTGTGGAAAGCCCTGTCTGACTTTTTAGGTTGTGGATTCCACCCTTTCCGCCCAACTGAGTGTTAAATAGTTTTTGAGTGAGCATTCAGAGTGCTTGGAAGTTACTATAATTAGCAAAAAAAAAAAAAAAAAAAAAAAAAATGGTGCTTTCATCTCTCTTGATGACTGATAGAGAGGAATCCTTCTGTGAACGAGATCAGCTTCAGAGCTCTGGCCAGAGAGTTGGGAATTGAGCTGCCGCAGTAAACAGCTGACATAACAGAAGCGGCAATGATCCCCCATTAAATGTCTTTCAGCCGATAGGGGCTCCTGGGATAATTGACTTTCCAGCAGGAATTACTGGCTCAAACAAAATCACTGGGCATTAGGGCAACCTACTGCATCCTTTGAAAGGGGGAATGTAACTCTCTCTGG
The DNA here is from genome assembly GCF_000951035.1 of Colobus angolensis palliatus. Taxonomy (NCBI): domain Eukaryota; kingdom Metazoa; phylum Chordata; class Mammalia; order Primates; family Cercopithecidae; genus Colobus; species Colobus angolensis. The sequence continues at coordinate 3,735,536 of NW_012123931.1, read as the reverse complement.
TTTTGCTGACCTGACAGGCATAATTCATCTTGATTATTCATTGTGCTAGTTGCCACCAGATGACACCAGATTTCTGGTGACTGTAATTACAATGTGGGATGAGCTTTAGCTTTTTTTTCTTTTTAAACAATGTTCCTCCCACTTGGTTATTGGCTCCCCTCAGCTGAAGGTACTGTAGGAAGGGATCCAACAATGTCTGCCTTGGGAGATGATGAGTGCACGGTCAGATAGCATTTACCAAGCACTTCTGTACACACGTCTTTTACTAGATAAGCAGAGAAACAGTTTGGTAGAGTCTGTTTCATTTTAACTGACAGAGTGTCACTTCTTGATTATACTTACATCACTGTGTGCCAGACTGCTGCTATTAGAAAGTGGGTCTGCATCTCAGAGCCCACTTTGAATAGGTGAAGCAAAATATGGCCCCAAAATGTAGCTGCATAATGCCTTCTCCTTTCAGATAAGCTTTATTAAAGGGGAAGGTGGAAGAGAATGGAATTCAACCAAGCTTTTATTTCATTGACATGGTTTTAGAAGAAGATTCCTGAGTAGTCCAAAGAATGTTCTCCCAAGAAACTACTGCTCCCCAGCTCCACATGTCCTTTCCTCACCACAAGCATACCCCAGCCAGCTGGGTGGCATGGTGCGCATGTGCCTGTGGTCCTGCGGGAGAAATGAGTATGACAGATTTGGTGTGGGACCTCCACTGACCGGTGGGTCGGGGTGAACAACAGAGTTCTCCTGTGAGAGTTCATACCCTCACTAGCAAAAAGACTTTTTGAACCTCCTGTAAGGTATCTGTATATTTTTTGAAGAGGTGCTTAATTGGTGTACCAGGCAATGTGCTATGTGCCTGAGGACAAAGATAAATAAGACACCTTTGCTCTCAAGGAGCTTACCATATGGTGGGGATGACAGATACTTTCCAAGTAATATGTTAAAAATCTAAGCTGGAAGTGAACAGAGATTGCTTCTAGAGTACTTAGTATAGCCATGGTTGAAGGGAAGGCTTCCCGCTGAAGAGATACCTGATTGGAGGAATAAGAGTTACTGGACTTGGCACAGTGGCTCATGCCTGTAATCCCAGCACTTTGGGAGGCCGAGGTGGGCAGATGACCTGAGGTCAGGAGTTGGAGATCAGCCTGGCCAGCATGGTGAAACCCCATCTCTACTAAAAATACAAAAAAAAAAAGTGAGCCAGGCGTGGTGGCATGCACCTGTAATCCCAGCTACCCAGGAGGTTGAGGCAGGAGAATCGCTTGAACCCGCGAGGTGGAGGTTACAGTGAACTGAGATCGCACCATTGCATTCCAGTTTGGGCAACAAGAGCGAAACTCCGTCTCAGAAAAAAAAAGAGTTACTGGACT
>NW_012123931.1:3725722-3730438 GCF_000951035.1 Colobus angolensis palliatus | reverse complement strand
ATATATATATATATATAAAATCCTGAAAGATAATGTGACTGGCAGCAATGAACCTCCCCGTTTGCCCTGAGAGAGAGAAATCCACTTAATACTTTGGTCTCCCCTTCCAATTACCTTTTAATTATTTACAAGCTCCACAAGCCCAGCTGGTGCAAACCCAGGAGCTGATCCTGCCTCAGAGGGGCTGCCATAGCAATATAGATTTTAATCAGCAGTGGAGCTCCACCGCTTTATTTTCCACTTCATTGTTTTTCTCCCTTCCCTGAAGGATTTTTAAAGGAAAATGGAAGTGAGATCAGCCAAGCCAATTGTGAAGATCAGTAACTGTTTACTACTATATGTCCCCACTAGACTAGGAGCTCCTCAAGGAGGACCACTTTTGTCATTCTTTCATGTCCCCAGTGCTAGCACAGGGCCAGGCAGGAAGGTGCTTAGGACATGTTTGCTGTGCGAGCAGTCTTGTTGGTTTTCCTGGCTCAGCTTGCCACATGCAGGGTATTCAAGCTGCATTGAGGTTTGGGTGCATCTGTGTCCTTCAGCCAGCTGCCCCATAATTGAGAGTCAGCAGTAGAGAGCAGTCTTTGCTGCATATCCTGCTGTTCTGTGGCAACTGGGACTGCCAGATTGCCATCTAGTATATTTCTGAGTGAACCCAAAGCAGGAGCGAGTGACTTCATTTCATGTCAGTTTATGGTTCTTCAGGTCCTGAGTAAATCTTTGTCTTGTCTTCAGCACTTATGTCAGGTATTTCACTATTTGCTGGCATTACCACCAGAAGGGAAATGGTTCTGTCTGCTACTTGTTACTTTAATAAAAGGTTTCTCAGCCTCAGCACTGTTGACTTTGGGATGGATAGTCCTTTGTTGTGGAGACTGTCCTGTGCACTGTAGGATTTTGTTTTTATTTCTGAGACAGAGTCTCACTCTGTTGCCTCAGCTGGTGTGCAGTGGTGCGATCATAGCTCACTGCAGCCTCAAAGTGCTGAGCTGAAGCCTTTCTCCTGCTTCAGCCTTCTGAGTAGCTGGGACTATAGGTAGGCACCATCATGCCTGGCTAACTTTTTTGTTTTGTAGAAATGGGGTCTCACTATGTTGCCCAGGCTGGTATTGAACTCCTGACCTCAAGTGATCCTCCCACCTCGGCTTTTCAGAGTGCTGGGATTACAGGTGTGAGCCACTGCACCTGGTTACTACAGGATGTTTAGCAGTATCCATGGTCTCTATCCACTAGATACCAATAGCAGCCCCTCAGTCACAACAACCAAAAATGTCTCTAGATGTCATAAATGTTTCCTGGAGGGCAAAATTGTCCCCTGTTGAGACCCTCTGGCATGGAAAGATGGGAAAGAGAATAAAGATGTAAAATTTTCTCTGCAAGAAAAACTCTTAGCTGAGTGTGGTGGCTCATGCCTGTAATCCCACCACTGTGGGAGGCTGAGGCGGGAGGATCAGGTGAGTCCAGGAGTTCAAGACCAGCCTGGGCAACATAGTGAAACCTTGTCTCTACAAAAAATAAAACAAAATTAGCCAGGCGAAGTGATGCACGCCGGTAGTCCCAGCTACTTGGGAGGCTGAGGTGGGCGAATTGCTCAAGCTGGGGAGTTGGAGGCCACCATGAGCCAACACTGCACCACTGCCCTCCAGCCTGGGCAACAAAGTGAGACCTTGTCTCAAAAAAAAAAAAACAAAAAAGGAAAAAAAAGACGTTTTGTGAAAATCATCTTACCTTCAGTCAGGTACATTAGAGCAAGCTGTGTCAGGTAGCGCTGTTTCCTGTGACTGAGTGCCACAGGAGTGAGTGCTGGGACCCCACCCTGGGCTGGAGTACACAGAAAGCCTCTGAGACGAGCTGTGGCTCTAGTGTATCAGACCCAACCATGTAGGTGGAGGAAAAAATGCTGTGACACATGTGGTCCTGGTGTAGCTGGAAGAACCCTTGTTGGTGGCCAACAGCCAGGGGCCATCCTGGATGGGTCAGCTGGCACCAGTCTCTGAAGGGCTATGTTTGCCCAAAAAGTTAGTACTTCAGTCTCTAGATACAGCTAAGTTATTGAAGGCAAAACGTAGGCTTTTAGGAAACTTGTGGCAGTGTGTAGTTGGGCTAGAAAGGAGAGACTGAGGCAGGAAGATAGTGTAGAGGTTGTTATTTCCCAGTGATCTCCTTCCTAGAAAACTCTTATCTGGTAGTCTGAACTAGAGTGAGTGGTTCAAGAGGATTGGGAGTGGGGCATGGGGGCTCACGTCTATAATTCCAGTACTTGAGGAGGCCTAGGTGGGAGGATCACTTGAGACCAGGAGTTTGAGATCAGCCTGAGCAACATAGCAAGACCCCATCCCTGTAATTTTTTTTTTTTTTTTGAGATGGAGTCTTGCTGTGTCGCCCAGGCTGGAGTGCAGTAGCACAATCTCAGCTCACTACAACCTCCGCCTCCTACATTCAAGCGATTCTCCTGCTTCAGCCTCTTGAGTAGCTGGGATTACAGGCATGCACCACCATGCCCGGCTAATTTCGGTATTTTTTTTAGTAGAAACGGGGTCACACCATGTTGGTCAGGCTGGTCTCAAACTCCTGATCTTGTGATCCGCCCGCCTTGGCCTCCCAAAGTGCTCGTGGGATTACAGGTGTGAGCCACTGCGCCCTGCCTGACCTCATCCCTATAATTTTAAAAAAAAAAGAAGAAGAAGAAGATGTAATTCCAGCTACTTGGGAGGCTGAGTCAGGAGAATCACTTGAACCCGGGAGGCAGAGGTTGCAGTGAACCGAGATCACACCACTGCACTCCAGCCTGGGCCACAGAGCAAGACTCCGTCTCAAAAAAAAAAAAAAAAAGACTTCAACAAGATGGAATTTTTCATTGTGTGTTTTTCTTGGGGGATTGGGATTGCAGCTGTATGAACTGGACGGTGATCCTGAAAGGAAAGAGTTCCTGGATGACCTCTTCGTCTTTATGCAGAAGAGGGGTGAGTGTGCATCTACTCATCATTCCAATTCAGGGAATACTGATAGAGTGCCTACTGTGTGCTAATCAGTGTTAGACATCCTGGACCACTAATCCTCATCCAGGAGGACAAGAGGCATTTACTGCCAATTGGTTCTGGATTTAGCCAAATAACTGATAGCCAGATTGAAGAGGACAGAGAAGGCGTTGGCACAAAGTAGATGGAATGATCGTCCACATTTGGCCCTGCCTGATTTTGTGTCTCTTCTTCCAATTAGCTGGTCTCTGGAATCACTTCAAATTCAAATATGCCTTTTTTAAGCCTTAAAGCTACCCTGGACTTCACTTAATCTAGCATGTAGGGCTTCTTGTTGGCATATCTAGTCTCATGGAGACTGAGAAAGGTAAGTGAAAGAGTAGAGGCCCCTGAGGATATTTTGGAAGGGTCTGAAATGATCTTTGGAAAGGAAAGGCCAACACTTTCTTCTTACCCATTGACTTTTGATGTTTGTATTTGCTGGCTTGGTTAGAACATTCCTGCAGTTTAACGGTAAGATAGTTGGCTTGGTTAAAACATTCCTGCAGTTTTACGGTCAGGTACATAGGCATCTGCCTTTTTTTTTTTTGAGGTAAAGTCTCACTCTGTTGCGCAGGCTGGAGTGCCGTGGCTTGATCTCAACTCACTACAACCTCTGCCTCCCGTGTTCAGGCAATTCTCGTGCCTCAGCCTCACAAGTGGCTGGGACTATAGGTGCCCACCACCATGTCTGGCTAATTTTTGTATTTTTTTTTCACTAGAGATGGTGTTTCACCATGTTGGCCAGGCTGGTCTCAAAATCCTGACCTTAAGTGATCCACCTGTCTTGGCCTCCCAAAGACATAGGCATTATAGGCATGAGCCACTGCGCCCAGCGGCCATCTGCTTTATAATGCACCCTCCCAATTCTCTTTCCTTCTCTCCTCACTCCTCGCACATCCCCAAGAGCCATCTCCACTATAGACTATGGTGTGACTGAGTTTAGAGCCGAGTGACTCAACTTCCTGGCTTTGTATTCAGTCATAGCAATGGGTTCACCAGCCAGGTCAGCCCTCAGAATGCATGGCCAGCACCCCAGCCTCTCTAGGAGAAGGCCTTCAGCAACCTGTGTGGCTCCACCTTAATCACCCTCAGGACAAAACCATAGGAGAGAGCTACTCCCAGTAGCCTGTTCCCAGCATCCTGTTATAGCTGATCATGCATCCCTTGGTGCCTGTGTCAACAACTTTATTGAGACTTAAGAATGAAATCTTCCTCTTTATCCTGGGCCAAGCTGTAATGGCAGCCCCCAGCAGCTAAATATTCTAAGCTTATTTCTCTCTCTTTCCCTCCTTCCTCCCACTCCTTTACCTTTGGCAGCCTTGTTGCCTTCTTGGTAGCATGTTTGTTACTGCTGGTTTACTTAAAAAGGCAATCGAAAGTTTTGAATCTTGGTTTTCCCCAATCTCTAAGCCCATCAAAGCAATCTGAGCAGCCCTCATGAGTTTGCTCCTCCAGCTGTTACCTGGAACTACATGTGTCAGTAAAAAACAAGAATATAATCCTGAGGCTAGGCGCAGTGGCTCTTGCCTGTAATCCCAACACTTTGGGAGGCCAAGGTGGGTGGATTAGGAGGTCAAGAGATCAAGACCATCCTGGCCAACATGGTGAAACTCCGTCTCTACTAAAAATACAAAAATTAGCTGGGCGTGGTGGTGCCTGCCTGTAGTTCCAGCTACTTGGGAGGCTGAGGCAGGAGAAT
>NW_012123931.1:3707889-3725672 GCF_000951035.1 Colobus angolensis palliatus | reverse complement strand
GGATGGTCTCGATCTCCTGACCTCGTGATCCGCCCGTCTCGGCCTCCCAAAGTGCTGGGATTACAGGCTTGAGCCACCGCGCCTGGCTGTTTTTCTTTTTTTAACGAAGTCTTCCTCTGCAGCCCAGGTTGGAATGCAGTGGCACCATCTCAGCTCACTGCAACCTTTGCCTCCCAGGTTCAAGTGATTCTCCTGCCTCAGCCTCCCAAGTTGCTGGGATTACAGGTGCACACCATTGCACCTGGCTAATTTTTTTGTATTTTTAGTAGAGACAGGATTTCACCATGTTGTCCAGGCTGGTCTTGAGCTCCTGATCTCAGGTAATCCACCCGCCTCAGCCTCCCAAAGTGTTAGGATTATAGGCATGAGCCACCGAGCCCGGCTGTCTTTGTTCTTAACAGAATGATGAGACCAAGGGCCCTTAGACATTTGTGACTTGTCACTTGTGGAGTGTCTGGGGGACACAGGAGGCACATATTGTTAGCTGGGACCAAGGAAAAGCCGCATAGACCTCGGCAGCAGTTCAGGGACTTGGCCTCCATAGCTAATATGAAAGATAAGCAATAGATATCGCAGGAGTCATTGGAAATAGCCTGAGTTAGCCTGGACAGCATAGTGAGACCCTGTCTCTACACAAAAACTTTTTTTTTTTAATAGCTGAGTGTGGTGGCATGCGCCTGTAATCTCAGCTACTTTGGAGGCTGAGGTGGGAGGATCACTTGAACTTGGAAGGTCAAGGCTACAGTGAGCTGAGCTCATACCATTGCACTCCAGCCTGGGCAACAGAGTGAGACCTTGTCTCAAAAAAAAAAAAGAGGGAAAGGGAAATGGAAGGAAGAAAGAAAGAAAAGAAAGAAAATAGCCTGAGTTTCAAAGGCCTGGAGACACCCAACTGGGCTGTGAGAAGAACCGGCAGCTTTGACACAGCAGGCTGTGCCCACAGAGGAAGCAGACAGCTCTGAGGGAGGTAGCACACAGCAGGCCGCCCCAAATGACTGCAGCTGCAGGTGATAAACGGCTGTCCAGTGGGAGACAGGGACAGGCCATAACTGCTGGTTTGTGCTGTGTCTCTCGCTTGTTAACATGTTTGGGTGAATTGACTGCAACAGATGGGCCTTTCAGCCCTCAGCACCTTGGTTTCTGGGCAAGACCAGGGCGACTTGCACCCTGGCGAGCCCCTCCCCTCCCTGAGCAGCAGAGCAACCTGCCCATAAAGGAGCCTGAGAAGAATGGAGTCGGATGAGGCAGTGCCCTGTGGAGGTGGAAAGAGCTCTGGACTGATAGTGCAAAGCCAGGGCTAACATCCCTTCATTCTCCTGATCTTGAGCACATCCTCCCCACTCTGGTGGCCACAGTTTCCTTATCTATAGAATGAGAGGGTTCAATTAGAGTTGTCTTGGAAGTTTCTATTGTCTGTATTGTATATCCATGATTGTGTGTATTGAGCTACCCTTGATGAACAAAATCAAAGGAAGAAAAGCCCCTTTAGCAGTTTTCTATCAAAGTAATTATGTGAAACACCAGGAATCTCCAAGACCAAATGCTTCTCTCCTGTCCTTGCTGTGTAATGTATTTCCTCTTTTGCTGACTGAAGCCAAATTCAGTTAAGCACGTTGCCCTTGATTGTCCCCCACCACCCCACTCCCACCAGAATATTTCTCTAGAAAAGATTGGTTAGGTTTTAGAACTGTGATGCCCCTTTTGGCTCACTTTTTGCCTTGTGTGTGCAAAAGATACACACGTTTCAGCTGGATGCATTGGCTCACGCCTGTAATCCGAGCACTTTGGGAGGCCAAGGCAGGCGGATCACTTGAGGCCAGGGGTTTGAGACTAGCCTGGCCACCATGGTGAAACACCATCTCTACTAAAAATACAAAAATTAGTCAGGCATGGTGGCACATGCCTGCAATTCCAGCTACTCGGGAGACTGAGGCAGGAGAATCGCTTGAACCTGGGGGACAGAGGTTGCAGTGAGCCAAGATCGCACCACAGCCTGGGCAACAGAATGAGACTGTCAAAAAAACAAACAAAAAACGTGTTTCTTTGGCAAACATAAAGCCAAAACAGTTCTAAATAAAATTGTCTGGCTAATTTAACTCCCTGTGGGTAGTTTCTGAAATACCATTCCCTCATAGATTTTCCATTTAGTCTTTCAGTGCCCAAGGGGAGGAACTAATTTCTAAGTCTAATAAGCAAAGGCTATTATAAACAATTTCATTTTTCCTTCATCAGTGAGGAAGAAAAGCTTGTTCTCTTATTCACTAGGAGGTGAAACAGAAGTGTGGTTTCATTAGAGAGTCAGGATGATGATGACGATAATGGTGATTTTACTGTTACTTGCATTTTTATTATACCATACACATTACAGAACCCTTTCAACCCATTATCTGATCTGCTGCTCCCCTCAGCTCCAGCTCTGTGGAGTAGAGAGAGCAAAGGTTATCACCTGTAACACTGAAGAAGCAGACCAAGGTTAAGTGACTCACCTAAGGCCACAAAGCAGACTTAGCATGCAGTCTCCTAACTCCCAGGCCAGTGTGCTCTGCTTCTCCTGCCTTATCTTTGAGAAACTTGTTCCCTAGAGCCAGCAACCCCATCACTCCCCTTTGGGGCAGTAGGCAAGGATTGTGTCTTCTGCAGCATTCACTGCCCCCAAGAGGGTGCTGGCCTGCCTCCACAGGCCACCGTCCAGTAGTGCTTCTGAGCATCTAGCCGATGAACACAGGGTAGAACCTGACGTGCAAGATGGGTCTTCATCTCAGGATCAGGGCTGTTTCTCAGAGAAATAGGGAAGGGCAGATGTGACAACTCGGAGTGGCACAGAGGCTGCCATCTGTCAAGGCAGGATGGGGTAGGGGTTGGGGGACGCAGGAGGCGCCCAGAATGCCCTCAAGCAAGGCTCTCTTTTCCTGCCCCTGCCCCATCTGGGCACACCAGGCTAAGGAACTGCCTGGTTACTTAGAAGACAAGTTTTGTCAAGCCCTCACTTGTAGACCTGCCCTCCTGCCCCCATCAGTTCTGTTCAAGGCTGCAAACTGACCTTGGTTTTCCCAAATGGATTGTTGGATCTTCAGAATATACAAAGAATTTACTGTGGGAAAAGGGCTTAGTCTGCTTCAAAGTGCAACTTGAGTGTTTTTCCTTCTGTTGTGTGCTTATCTATCCATCTCAGGCAAGGAAATGTTCATGACATATATTGCTTTGCCTTTTGGTGGCGGCAATTTCTTGTCCTAGACACTCTTCCTGGTAGACGAAAATATGTTGTCTTTTTCAGATGAAATAGGCTTTGGGGCTTCATTTTCTAACTTTATCCCCAAATGAAAGTCTAAAATGCAAATCTTTAAGTGTCTGGATTAGCCCTTTGTCTGAGGCCAGATCTTTTTCTCTCTCTAGGTGACCCAGCTGCTGTTAAAAATATATAGTTTTTTTTTCCATTTTTAATAGTCCTTATAATACTCTATAAATACCCCATTATCCACGATCATAGAAAGGGAATCTGGTTTTTGAAAGTCACAATTAATTTGAATAGCCTGCTTTTGTCATTAAATTCAGCCTCTTCCCCTTCAAAATCTTTTATTGGTATTTCTAACACACGGGAAAATTGAGTTATTTGATAGTTTTGCCTCTTTTGTCCCAAAGTGAGCCAATATTCAGTAAATCATCTAAGAGTTGGTACAGGGAGAGATTGCAGTGAGTGTTTGGCCTGCTTCCACCGTGGGGAAGTTCTGCTGGGTCTTGAGAGGCTAGTGGCACGGACAGCACTGGAAGCTCAGACAGCCATGCACTGCTCAGGCCAGAAGGCCCATGAGGTGTGCCCCAGGCCAGCCAGCCTTCCACTCCCCTCCTGGAGATGCCAACCAGATCTGCCCAGTGGCAGGCAAAGCAGGGAAGACCCTGCAGTCCACCTCCTTCTGACTCATTGGCCAGTTTCTCTAAATGCAGTTGTCATAGCCATAATCTTTTGGGTTTTTTGTTTGTTTGTTTGTTTTTTGAGACAGAGTCTTGCTCTGTTGCCCAGGCTGGAGCACAATGGTGCGATCTCGGCTCACTGTAACCTCCTCCTCCTGGGTTCAAGCGATTCTCCTGCCTCAGCCTCCCGAGTAGCTGGGATTACAGGCGCCTGCCACCACATCCAGCTAGTTTTTGTATTTTTAGTAGAGATGGGGTTTCACCATGCTGGCCAGGCTGGTCTCAAACTCCCAACCTCAGGTGATCTGCCCACCTCGGCCTCCCAAAGTGCTGTGATTACAGGTGTGAGCCACTGCGCCCAGCCACCATAATCTTATTATTAGACGTAGCAGAATACAGTATTACATTTACTGTTGAACTTCACCTAAAGAGATTAGTTGAAGCTGGAGTAGCAAAAAAGGTAATGAGTTTAAAATTAGCCTCCGAGGTTGTAAAACAGCCAGCTCTCCCATGCATTACAGCTGGGAGTGTAAAGGGATACATCTACTTTGGAAGTCTGTTTGGTAGTGTTTGCTAAAGCTAAACATACCTGGACCTTGTTACCCAGCTGTTGCACTCCTGGGTATATTCCCAACAGAAATGAGTGCTTTTGTTCACTGAAAGATACAGGCAAGCATATTCATAGCAGCTCCATTCATTATAGCCAAAAACTGGAAAGAATTTCAATGTCCATCAGTAGTAGAATGGATAAATAAATGTAGCATAGTCACATACTAGAACTCTACACAGCAGTAGAAAGTTGTGAACTAGTCGGGTGCAGTGGCTCACACCTGTAATCACAGCACTTTGGGAGGGTGAGGCGGGCGGATCACTTGAGCTCAGAAGTTCAAGAGCGGCCTAGGCAACATGGTGAAACCCCATCTCTACCAAAAAAAAAAAAAAGCCAGATGTGGTGGCACCTGCTGTAGTTCCAGCTACTTAGGAGGCTGAGGTGAGAAGATTGCTTGAGCCTGGGAGGAAGAGGCTGCGGTGAGGCGAGATCATGTCACTGCACTCTAGTCTGCGCTACAGAGTGAGACTCCGTCTCAAAAAAAAAAAAAAAACTTATGAACTACTGCTCTACACCACTGGGATGACGCTCAGACCTGATATTGAACAAAAGAAGCCAGACACAGAATATATACTATATGAGTCCATTTATATAAAGTTAAAAAAAAATATGTCAGAATAGCAGTTTATTTCCAGAGTGGGTAGGGTGGAGGGATGGATATTGATTGGAAAGAGGCATGAGAGAGTTTTCTAGGGGTGCTGGACATGTTCTGTATTTTGGCCGGGCGTGGTAGCTCACGTGTGTAATCCCAGCACTTTGGGAGGCTGAGGCAGGCAGATCAACTGTGGTGAGGAGTTCGAGACCAGCCTGGCCAAGATGGTGAAATCCCGTCTCTACTAAAAATGCAAAAATTAGCCAGGCATGGTGGCAAGCACCTGTAATCCCAGCCACTTGGGAGGCTGAAGCAGGAGAATCACTTGAACCCAGGAGGTGGAGGTTGCAGTGAGCCCAGATCACACCACTGCACTCCAACCTGGGCAACAGAGTTGAGACTCTGTCTCAAAAAAAAAAAAAAAAAAGTTCTATGTTTTGATGTGAGGGATGTTTGCAGAGGTGTATTTGGAAGTACACATCTAGCGAGCTGTATGGTTAAGGTTAATGCACTATACTGTATGTAAGTTAGACCCACTCAGTGGGCAATTGGAGGTGGAAGGCTTAAGGATTCTTGTCAGTCCATACTAGCATATTGGCACATCCTTGCCTCTGCCCTGTCCTGTGGAACAGTGCAACTACAAGCTGCACGGCTGACTGCCAGACACTGCTGCCTGGTTTCCCAGCGGGAGACCTTTCCTTTTCCTTTCCCTTTCCCTTTTCCTTTCCTATTACAACTTTTGTTAGAGGTTCAAGGGGTACATGTGCAGGTTTGTTACGTGGATATATTGCATGGCACCGAGGTTTGGGGTACGATTGATCCCATCACCCAGGTAGTGTGCATAGTACCCAATAGGTAGTTTTTCAGTCCTTGTCCCCTGTAGTAGTCGCCAGTATCTGCTGTGATATTCTCTATATGAACAAGTTATGGGAGAAATCAGCAGTCATTTCTCTACTGACTTCTGGGGAGCAGGCCTGGAGCAGGGCAAGAATGAAGATGCAGAGGAATGTTCAGGAAGCCTGCCTGCCTGCACACATTCCCTGCTTAACACAGGTCTTAACTTCTCCAGGCTCTCTGGTCAGCTCTCTTTGACAGTCAGGCTATGGAAATGATTAATGATCTTTCTCAAAGCCAGGAAAAAGCAGTGAGGGTCCCTGGCAGGGCCATACCCTGGGTCCTGGGCCCTCACCCCTGCACAGTGGGCAAGAAGGCAGCCATATGAGTCTGTCTGGGGTCCCTGCCCCTGTTTGCTTCTGGACTTCCCTGGAACCGGCCCATTCTCTGCAATGGGGAGGAAGTGACTTTCCCTTCAACATTCTTACCATCTCTCATCTTTGTCTCCAAAGCGAGAAGAGGCCATCTCTTCTTCTGCCCTCACCCCTATCCCCAGCTCAGGTTGTCTTGGTTGTCTGAGCGGCAGGAAGGAACACAAAGTACCAGGGGAGCAGCTTTTGTTTGGCCACATCTGCACTGGAAGCTGCTGATCACAGCTGTGGTCTGCTAGTGCCAGCGCCCAGCGGCATTCCCACCAACAAGGGTTAAAGCCCCAGGAGTCCCGCCAACTTCACTGGGTCCATAGCCCTCATAAAAGCCTTTTACATCCGTCCCTCCCTCGTCCCTCCCTGGGGCTGCAGGCTCCCTGGCTGAAATCTGATAAGGGGCCTCTTTGTTGCAACTGTCAGTCTCCTTTATTGAGGAGGGAACTGGAGACCAGCAGCACTTCTTGGGGTACAGATAAGGCCCTGGATTCCTGTCAGAGAGAGCATGATTAATTACCCTCAATCCTAGCTCCTGCTTTGATAGCAGTGACTGACAGTCCACAGGCTTCCCCATCAGGTGCTCACCCTCTTCTGGGAGGCGTGATGGGGGTGGAGATTTGGTCTCCTGTAGGGCCAACACCAGTGACCCACAAAGAACTCTCTTCAGTGGGTATTTGCCTCTTTCCCAGTGCTCTGCGGGTTGCTTTTGCATTTATCGTGGACAGAGGCCCGTCTCTCTCAGGTGAAGAGCTTCTTTAGAGGAAGATAGAAAACAGTCCAGAGAGCAGGCCAGAGACCCCTTGCTCCCTCCCACAAAGGCTGGGAAAGGAGCCATTGCTTGTGGATGTGAACTTCACAAATCTGGTCTTAAGCCAGGGGCCCTTCACAGAGAAAATCTCAAACCATCTGTATCAAGGCCATTTGACAGCATTACTCTGTCATTTAGGCAGGTTCCTAAAACCAAGTCATTCTCCCTTTGGTAATAATCACAACTGCCAATTTTTGTTTGTTTATCAATTTGTATGTTGCTGACTTGAAGGTACATCAGCAGAATTTTGTTTTAATTTTTTATTCATAGACTTTAGAACTGAAAATCATCTAGTCCAAATTCCTCACTTCACATTTGCGGAAACTGAGGCCTGAGTCTGTCAATTGCCTATTGGTTCTTGTTCAGCAGGTAAACTTAGCTTAAAGGCCTTCTTTCTTCATAGTAGAATTTACTTTGGACAAGAGAAATGGCTACCAGGTCCATTAAGCACACAGCAAACTGCTGAGACCACCCTGCAGATTCTGCCTCTCTCAGTTGTTAGAGGAATCAAAGACACAGCAGGCTTTTGTGTCTGGATTATCCGATAGGAGAAAGCCCCACCATCATCTAGAGAGAGCCCTCGGCATAGCCTCTGCTTTGTTTCTGATGGAACCAAGGGGCCAGCCTGCACTGGAGTTTAACAGTTTAACAGAGGGCCAACCACAGGGAAGAATGCGCCCAATCTCTTTATCAGCTTGATCTCCAGAACAGGGTGCCTTAGCAGGGCATGGGGGCTTGTGTGAGGAGAGTCCACTGTGGAGTGAGGAAAACAGCAGCTTCCGAAGTATGCCACGGTGGGGCTGGGCCACACAGTAGGGTGCAGGGGCCACCACCACAGCTTCCAGTGTGCCTCTTACCTGCGGTTTCTCTGTGGTGTGATGACAGTTCCCACAAGAGTCCATTTTCCCTTCTGGGAAGAGGTCACTGATTAGTTAGGTTACAACCTTGACTTCAGACACCACTGTGACCCTTCCTTGTCTCCTCAGGTTCTGTATCTGCCAATGTTCCCCTTGCCCTAAGCAGCTCTCAGTCTAATATAATACAGTCACTTTGTGTGTGACTATAAAGAGGCTAATTTTTGATGAAATTTCTACATCTATAACAATATTGTCCTTCAAAGATGCCATCTCAAATAGTCAGTTAATCCACTGACTACTAAAAATGAATTTGTAATTCCTCTCTGGGGAGTTGCCTTCAGAGGCGGTTCGAACCACACTAGAAAATCTCAGCTGGCAGAAAACCAAACACCGCATGTTCTCACTCATAGGTGGGAACTGAACAATGACATCACTTGTACTCGGGAAGGGGAACATCACACATCGGGGCTTTTCTTGGGGGGGGGGGGGGGGGGATTGCATTGGGAGTTATACCTGATATAAATGACGAATTGATGGGTGCTGACGAGTTGATGGGTGCAGCACACCAACATGGCACAAGTATACATATGTAACAAACCTGCACGTTACGCACATGTACCCTAGAACTTAAAGTATAATAATAAAATAAAATAAACTAAAATCTCAGCTGGGTGCAGTGGCTTACGCCTGTCATCCCAACACTTTGGGAGGCTGAAGTGGGAGGATTTCTTGAGTCCAGGAGTTTGAGACCAGCCTGGGCAACATAGTGAGACTCCACCTCTACAAAAATAAAAATACACCTGTAATCCCAGCACTTTGGGAGGCTGAGGCTGGCGAATGACTTGAGGTCAGGAGTTCAAGACCAGCCTGGCCAACATGGTAAAACCCCATCTCTACTAAAACTATAAAAAATTAGCCAGGTGTGGTGGCACTCACCTGTAATCCCAGCTACTCGGGAGGCTGAGACAGGAGAATCACTTGAACCCAGGAGGCGGAGGTTGCAGTGAGCTGGGATCACCCCACTGCACACCAGCCTGGGGAAAAGAGCAAGACTCAGTCTCAAAAGATAAAAACAAATAAAAAACAAAATAAATTAACTGGGCTGAGCTAGGTGGTGTGCACCTATGGTCCTAGCTACTTAGGAGGCTGAGGTGGGAGGATCACCTGAGTCCGGGATTTTGAGGCTACACTGAGCTGTGATCACACCACTGCACTCCAGCCTGGGCAACAGAGTGAGACTCCGTCTCAAAAAAAAAAAAAAAAAGAGATTCAAAAGAAAATAGTGCAAACTCTGAAAGCTGTTTGCAGATGGAGTTTCAAAGCTAGCTGTCCAAAGTGACCTGTAGGACAGCACTTCCTCAGCTGGGCAAGCCCTGCCATGCTGGTTCAACACTCGCCACATCTGTCTTATGCTTGTCACACACCTGGCCACTGCCTGCTCTTTGACACCTGTTTTCCCCTTTGGCCTCAATTGTGAGGGTCCCAGCAGGCACGTCACAGGCGTGTGGGAAGTGTGTTTAAGATTCCTAGTTGAGGCTGGGCACAGTGGCTCACGCCTATAATCCCAGCACTTTGGGAGGCCGAGGCGGGTGGATCACCCAAGATCTGGAGTTTGAGACCAGCCTGGCAAACGTGGTAAAACCCCATCTCTACTAAAAATACAAAAATTAGCCAAAAATCACTTGAACCTGGGAGGCGGAGGTTGCAGTGGGACAAGATCATACCACTGCACTCTAGCCTGGGCAACAGAGTGAGACTCCAACTCAAAAAAAAAAAAGATTCCCAGTTGAGAGCTGGGTGTAGTGGCTAGAGCTTGTAAATCCCAGCTACTCAGGAGGCTAAGGTGGGAGGATTCCTTGAGACCAGATGTTTGAGACTAGCCTGGGCAACATAGTGAGACCCTGTCTCTACAAAAAAATTTAAAGATTAGCCAGGCATGGTGGTGTGCCCCTGTAGTCGCAATTCCTCAGGAGGTTGAGATGAGAGGATCACTTGAGCCTGGGAGTTCAAGCCACAGTGAGCTGTGATCACACGACTGCACCCCAGCCTAGATAACAGAGTGAGACCCTGTCTCTAAAAAGAAAATTTAGAAAAAGATTCTCAGTTGAATTACCATGGAGCTGGTTGCTTTGACTCCGAGAAACATGTCTGGGTAGGTTAATTTATTAAACGCTGTAAGGCATGGTAGGCATGGTAAAGGAAAGACAACCCCTGCCTTCATAGAGCTGACAGTCCTCCAGGGATGTCGGATGAACAGACGTGAAACAATTAGAGAAGGACAATTTGCTGAACTTACAGGGGCATGATAGAAATTCTGAGAGGGAAGAAACCCACATGAACTGGGGTAGTGAGAACAGGCTTCCTGGAAGGAGTGGATGGGGAAGGACACTGTGGAGGATTTGACTGGAGGCAGAAAAGAGCGTGTTTTGGGGGCAATAGGGAGAAGGCCCAGCGAGCTGGAGTGCAAGTGAGTTGCTCAGATATGCCAGGAATACTTCATATGTGATCTTTTAAGGGAGTGTTGAGGAACGTGGGTCATGCGATTGGACATGTGAGATGGGCTAGGTAAGCAATAAGAGTTTTCATAGGTTTTTAAACAAGGAAGTGAGTAATATAGTAAAAGTATTTTAATAAGATTGGCTGCAGTGTGCAAGTTGATCGTATGGATAAGAGGCTACTGCAGGCATCTAACTGTGGGCCAGAGAGGGCCTGGACCAGGATGGTGGCTCTGGGCCAAAAAGATGCCTTTGAGAGGTACCTCCAAGGACGAATCATGAAGCCTTCTAGCACCCTGAAAGTGGATGATAGGGAGAGGAGAGGAGCCAGTGCTGATACGAGGTTCCTGCCTTCCTGCCTAACTTCCAAGGGTGGTAGTGTTGCTGGGAAAAAATGAGGTGTGGGGAAAGGGAGCTAGTTTAGGGGAATGAAGATGAGCCCAGGACAGACATTCTGACTTGGAAGTAAACGGGTCACATGTGTGAAGATGCCCTAGGAGCTTCTGGAAATGTGAGCTTAGGAGTCCTGTGTGAGGGGACCTTGGGAGTGGTCCTCTCAGATACTCCAGGTAATGCCTTGGAAGGTGTGGACTCAAGGCCATGGGTGTGTTTGGGCAGACAGACCTCTGAAAGGAGGTCGACGTTAGCCCTGTCCTTCTGGGGGCCCACATCAGGCTTTTGTCTTGCTGGTTGGGGAAGGTTTACTGTCCAGAACAGCACTGGGAGAAGTCAACCAGCACATGAGCTATGTGTCTTAGGAGTATGCCAGTAATCCTCTATTATTTTACCTGTGAATCTGTGGGTCTAATTCCATGACCCCTTTGTCCTTTACCCTCCAAGGACCAGCAGGTCAAGGTAAAGGTCTTCAAGGTCACTAACTCCCTCCCCACACTTAGGAAAGAGGCCTAAGCCAGGTGCTGTGGGTCACGCTGCAGTCCTTGTGCTTTGGGAGACTGAGGCAGGAGGGTTGCTTGAGCTTAGGAGTTTGAGACCAGCCTGGGCAACATAGGAAGATCCTGTCTCTACAGAAAATGTTTTTAAATTCCCTGAGTGTGGTGGTGTGCGCCTATATTCTCAACTACTCAGGAGGCTGAGTGGGAGGATGGCTGGAGCTTAAGGCTGCAATAAGTCATGATTGCACCACTGCACTCCAGTCTGGGCAACAGCGTGAGACCCTATCTTTGAAAAAAAATAAAGAAAAAGAAGAGGTCTGGTCCTGCCGCAGCAGCCCCACATATCCATGCCCACAGTGCTTCCTTTTCATTCTCTGGCTTGAACCATCCTGTAAAAGAGTTGCTGAGGCTGCCATTCAGAGCTGAGAAAACTACTGTGCCTTTAGGGAAAGAGGCTCATGGAGCAGAAACAAACAGCTCTTCTCTGCTCAGGTTGGCTTAAGGTCCACCAGGCAGCCCAGTGAGACCTCAGCGAGACTGGGGCAATGGGAGGGGGCAAGGCAGAGGAGCAGCAGTCTGTGTACAGTAAAAGGAGTTTGCCATCAAAAGGCAACAAGTCTCATACCCTGCCCCGGACGGTGACCCTTCCCTGTGGAATTCTCCCCTCTGACCTCCAGATCATTAATCCTGAGGCTGCCAAATGACAGTCATCCATCACGCCTCCTGACGAGCATCCCAGCCGGCTGTGAAAGGACTGGCCCCGCCCTCACCACGTCCCCTGGTGCTCATTAGTAGCCCTTCCTGCTCGGTGCCAGGTTTCCTAATCAAGTCCCTGGCTCCTCTCACTTCCCCTTGGGGCCGCTGAGCGGAAGCTGCTCTGACCCTCCCCCTTTCAGAGGCCAGGGAGTGGGAGAATGATTGGTGTGGGGAGAGAATTGAGTGGCTTTTCATTCCCCTGGAGACCAGTGTGTCCAGCAGCTCCTTTGACATAGCGGGGCACACGAGAGAGAAAGAAACCATTTCTCCATCAAGCAGGAGAGGAGAAAGCAGGCATGTGCAAACAAGCACACACTTTTTTTTTTTTCAAGATGGAGTCTCGCTCTGTCGCCCAGGCTGGAGTGCAGTGGCACGATCTCGGCTCACTGCAAGCTCCGCCTCCCAGGTTCACGCCATTCTCTTGTCTCAGCCTCCCGAGTAGCTGTGACTACAGGCGCCCACCACCAAGCCAGGCTAATTTTTTTTTTGTATTTTTAGTAGAGATGGGGTTTCACCATCTTAGCCAGGATGGTCTCAATCTCCTGACCTCGTGATCCGCTCGCCTCGGCCTCCCAAAGTGCTGGGATTACAGGCGTGAGCCACCGCGCCCAGCCAAGGAGCACACTCTTACAAGCAGCACTGAGCGCTGCCAGGAGGGTGACTAGGCAGGGCTCCCCTTCTAGGAAGTCAGAGAAAGGTTTCCCGGAGGAAGCTGCCACTGAATGGAGTCTGAAAGCTGCAGAGATAAGTCGCCAGATCACTAGGAATAGTCTGGAATCGTACTGCTAACAAAACAAAAACACACACACACACAAACTAAAAAACAAGCACCTTTGAAATCATCTAGTCTGGCCCTCTTATTTACAGACGGCAAAACAGAACCAGAGAGTCTAAGTGCTTTGCCAAAGGCCCACATAGCCTGTGCATTGGACCTGTCCTGACAGCTAGTTTGAGTCTTCAGGCTTGGGGAGTTTGACTTAAATTACACTTCCAAACAGATTCATGAGCATTGTTTCCAGCTCAGTTAAAGGTGGGCATACGCGGAATCCTTCTCAGCCTGATGATGATCCTGCTGTCTCTTTCTCTCGGACAACCACAGGGACCCCCATCAACCGAATCCCCATCATGGCCAAGCAGATCCTGGACCTGTACATGCTGTATAAGCTGGTGACCGAGAAGGGGGGCCTGGTGGAGATCATCAACAAGAAGATCTGGAGGGAGATCACCAAAGGCCTGAACCTGCCCACATCCATCACCAGCGCTGCCTTCACCCTCAGGACCCAGTGAGTGGCCAGGGCCTGGGGGAAGGAAGCCGAGGCTGAAGAAAGGGGATGTTGTAACCTAGAGGAGAGGAAGGAAGGAAATTCCTTTGTATAGTTAGCAAGATGAGTGGATTCCCGAAACAGTGGGGAGCTTTCTGAGATTAATCCCTCACTAAACCAAGTAGTGGTGAGAACCGCCATTTACCAGGTGTCTACTCTGTGCTGGTACTTTGCGATTTCATTTACACCTCACAGTCAACCCTGTAAAGTAGGTATGCCCCCATTTTCCACATTACAAAAATGAAGTCTCCAGGGTTAAATAATTTGGCTAGGGCCATACCAGCCAGTAAGTGGTAGAGCTGAGATTCAGACCTGAGCTTCTGTGTCTAAGACCTGTGCCCCTTCCAGGACATTGTCTTCCAAACAGCATCTCCACCCCAAGTGGCTCCTCTTACCTGACATTCAGCTTACCCAGTGGCAGAGGACCCAGAGAAAGGCAGGCAGGAAGGCCCCCTTGGATTGGTGATCTGGTTTTATCAGCATTTGAGTTAATCACACGGGTGATGGAAGCGGTGAAACCAATAGTAGCACTGAAGAATGAGGGCCAGAGAGGAGTCTGTTCTTCTGGAACACTCTGGAGTTGTCCTGTGAAGAGTACGCAATGTACAGCTGACATCAGTTAGGTAGCATGTTGTAGCTACAACCAGAATGGCGAGGTTCCTGGGTAGAGAACTGCTTCTTGGGACTTAAGACACAAAGAATGACAGTGTCTAGGTCCCATGCACAATGGGAAGAATTGCTCCTGTCTGACTAGCCCAGCTCTGAATAAGATCAAGAAGCCAGAAAGCCCTTGTAAAATATGGGCCTAATTTTTCCCAGGGCACTAAAAAAGCACCAAAACAAATGTGAAACACCAACTAAGATGTTATTTATTTCCCCTAATGAATGGTCCTTCAAAGTAGAGCCTATTTAGGATTGAGTGGCAGTTAGAGGAGGCTGGGGCAGAGCATCCAGCCATCCCAGACTTTTCTGCCAAGTACACCAAGGTTGCAATCCTTTGCCCTAGAGTCCTGGCCAGCAGAGACTGCTTCCAGAGACCCACCAACCTCAACTGGGTGATCTCTGGTGCTGTTTTGGATTATTATTCCTGCTTGCTTCCTTTCCTCCAGGTACATGAAGTATCTGTATGCCTATGAGTGTGAGAAGAAAGCCTTGAGTTCCCCAGCCGAGCTCCAGGCAGCCATTGATGGCAACCGCAGGGAGGGCCGGCGGCCCAGCTACAGCTCCTCCCTCTTTGGCTACTCACCTGCTGCGGCTACTGCTGCTGCCACTGCCCCTGCCCTCCTCTCCCCACCCAAGATCCGCTTTCCCATCCTTGGGCTTGGCTCCAGCAGTGGCAGCAATACCAGTAGCCCTCGGATATCCCCAGCAACCACTCTCAGGAAAGGTCAGTAGGGCTCCTGGGGGAGAAGGAAGGGAGGAAGGGATGCCAGTTTCCCTGTGTTCAAGACTGGGGTTTTTGGGCAGGAGGGTCAATTGTGGATTTTTCCAGCTCCAGTTCTTTCGCAGGTGATGGAGCCCCAGTGACAACAGTGCCTGTGCCAAATCGCCTGGCTGTGCCCGTGACCTTGGCAAACCAGCAGGCTGGTACTCGGACCGCTGCGCTGGAGCAGCTGAGGGAGCGGCTGGAGTCAGGGGAGCCTGCTGAGAAGAAGGTGTCGAGGCTGTCCGAGGAGGAGCAGCGCCTGGTGCAGCAGGCCTTCCAGCGCAACTTTTTCACCATGGCACGACAGCTCCCCATGAAGATCAGGATCAACGGCAGGGGTGAGCCAGGCTCAGGGCAGAGCCTTCTGTTACTGGGAAACCCTACACCCATTCACGCCTCCTGGGACTGCGGGGCAGGGGTGGTGAGGCACAAACTGCTGACCTGGAAGAGGCCCCTCCAGGTTCTGCCTTCTAGGCCCCCAGAAGAGAGGCACTGAGATCTCAGTTCACCAAGCTGAAGTTGTTTAGTAGAGGGGACCACATGTTGCCTTAGGCGGTGCTCTGTTCTCTAATTAGAGGGAAAAGCAGTTATTCACAGAGGAGGAGCCAGAGGCCTTCAGAGAGCTGCAGCGTTTCCCCACCAGCCTTTACCCCAGCACCTCACTGGATGTAGGCAAGAGCAGGGCACCGTCTGCAGGTCGGGGAGGAAGACACCCCATGTTCCTGAGGCTCACCGAGGGGCCAGGTTGCCCCAGGCTAGACAGTGGGACTCAGGAATATAAAGAGAAAGAGGAAACACAAGTTTGGCAGCATAATTGACATCCTTTCCCTTGCTCTTCACATGTTCTAGTGCCCCACATTCTCTTCCCCAAGCCACACGCCCCTTTTCCCATTCACACACATTCTTTCCCATTCTGGTCCTGATGCTATCTCAAAGCAAACATGAATGAGATGTGTGGGAAGGAGCCAGGTGTGAAGGGAGCTGTACCTATTCCCAGGCTGCCCCTCCCTACCCCATTGCCCCTGGGGAGCAGAAAGAAACTGGGAGGTAATAGCTCATCCAGGGCTAGGTGCCCTGCTCCTACACAAAGCAAAGGGCTGTTAGAAAAGACAGCTCACTGGGAAGAATTCTGAGTCTGGGGTGAGCCAGGCAGAGGCCGTGTGTACCAGCACTTGCAGCCTTCCACAAATGCCAGCTGCCCAGGTGGTCATGGGAGGGGCTGAGGACATAGACTCCTCTCTTTGAGGGACTCAGTCAAAGGAAAGAAGGGCAAGGTGGGTCCTCACAGTTGGGGCTGGGTCTCATTGATCTCTGATTTCTTGGGCCTGGTGTGTAGTGTAGCTCGGGGTTTGCCCATCACGTGGAAAGTACCAATGCAGAGCAGTGGGGCCGGGGTCAGCCTCCTTGCCTGCTGTGATTCCTTTGCTCTGGGAGCAGAGGAAATTGAGATGAACTGTGTCAGTGGAAAAAGCCAGCAACAGGAGGTTGGTGAGACCGGGATCTCCTGCCATACCCTACACTCAGGAGAAGGTTACATAGGTACCTTCTGACAGCGTGAGGCTTTGACCAGGGTGGCCAGGCAGCATCAGAGAGGACAGCAGGAGTGCTGTGGAAGGCTTGACCAGGCCCACTGTCTCCCTGTCCCCAGCAGAAGACAGAGCAGAGGCCTCGGCTGCAGCACTGAACCTGACCACGAGTAACATTGGGAGCATTAACATGTCCGTGGACATCGATGGCACCACCTACGCAGGTGAGGCCCTGGAGCTCTGGGGGAGGCCCACGTGGCTGCAGCCAGCCCCAGCGCAGCTCTGTGGCTGACCCTGCCTCTTGCCCTCTGTTTGAACACCTCCCTCGGTGGCTTCCTTTTTCCTGGTCTCAGAGTTGCAAAGGTCAGGTGGTCCTCTGGACGCGTAGAGACTGTGGATTGTTAACAGGATGGTAGGTCCCTCCCACTTTGGCAGAAACCCTTCACCTAACCCTGGTAGACCAGTGGTTGGCTCGTTAATGGAAGAAGTCAGTCAGTGTCCCACAATCCCCCGGTCTTCTCATGCACAGCCTTTCTCTGACTGTGGTTCAGCTCTTCTCTTCCTTTTGCAGACTGAGACACAGGCAAAGGAACCCCGGTATAGCAGAATCAGCTTACATTGTTAAGCTCCCCGCCCGCCAGTCTTTTATAGTTATCTCTTCCTAAACCTAATTTAGCAACAGTGTTTTGTTGGTTGGTAGATTTTGCACCTTTACAGAGTCTTTCCAAGGATTTAACTTAGTATTCATGACTGGGCATGGTGGCTCATGCCTGTAATCCTTGCACTTTGGGAGGCTAAGGCAAGAGGATCACTTGAGCCTAGGAGTTTGAGCAACCTGAGCAACATAGCAAAATCCCAAATCTACAAAATACAAAAAAAAATTAGCCGGGGATGGTGGTGCATATCTGTGGTCCCAGCTACTTGGGAGGATCACTTGAGGCCAGGAGGTCGAGGCTGCAGTGAGCCATGATTGTACCACTGCATTCCAGCCTGAGTGACAAAGCAAGACCTTGTCTCAAAAAAAAAAAAAGAAAGAAAGAAAGAAACAACTTAGTATTCATAAAAACAGCAGTCCCTTTCCCATTCCCATTTCATTGGTTTACGGATGAGCTTGGGAACAAGCCCACCTGACACTTGTTAAGCACAGCATTGTCGGGCGTGGTGGCTCACGCCTGTAATCCCAACACTTTGGGAGTCTGAGGCGGGCGGATCACGAAGTCAGGAGATCGAGACCATCCTGGCTAACACACAGTGAAACCCCGTCTCTACTAAAAATACAAAAAATTAGCCAGGCGTGGTGGCGGGCGCCTGTAGTCTCAGCTACCCAGGA
>NW_012123931.1:3694588-3707164 GCF_000951035.1 Colobus angolensis palliatus | reverse complement strand
AAAAAAAAAAAAAAAAAAAAAAAAATTTTTTTTTCTGTAGAGACAAAGGTCTTCCTGTATTGCCCAGTGTGGTCTCAAACTCCTGGCCTTGAGCTATTCTCCTGCCTCAGCCTTCCAAAGTGCTGGGATTGTAGTTGTGAGCCACCGCAACTGGACTTGCTGCTCCTCTTGGTGTACTCTGGGTACACCTGTCTCAGAGCATTTATGACATTTTAGCAAAATTACTCTGACAACCTATCTGTCCCCCTTCCCAGCCCATCAGCGCTTCAAGTCAGGACAGCATTTGGATCTTCTCCCATCACCCCCTAACGCAGTGTCTACAGTGGAGTCAGGCACAGGGCTAGGCCAGCAGTGAATACTTACTGAAAGGAGCTGGCCCGCCCCTTCGCTCTTCCTCTACCCACACTTGCTTCTCTTCCCCCCACCAAGGTGTGCTGTTTGCCCAGAAGCCTGTGGTCCACCTCATCGCGGGGTCTGCTCCCCAGAGCCTCGGCAGCAGCGCCAGCAGCAGCAGCAGCTCTCACTGCTCACCAAGTCCTACCTCATCCCGGGGCACCCCCAGCGCAGAGCCCTCCACCAGCTGGTCCCTCTGATGGGCAGGACCCAGCTTCCCACTTGCCACTCTCCTGTCAAGAGTGAAGGAAGTTGATGCACAGAATTTACCTCATCTCACGGAGCCCACGTCGACGAGCACCATTTGGCCAGACATTGAGAGTTTGGATGTGCCCGTCTGTCCAGGTTCCATTCAGGTCCTGCTGTACTCTGGGGTCAGGGAGAGGCTAGAGGGGCAGGACAGACAGCGTTGTCCAATCAGGGATTGTCCTGGAGAACTGGGTGGGGGTCT
Source organism: Colobus angolensis palliatus (assembly GCF_000951035.1). Lineage (NCBI taxonomy): Eukaryota > Metazoa > Chordata > Mammalia > Primates > Cercopithecidae > Colobus > Colobus angolensis. Next base: position 3,706,320 of record NW_012123931.1, on the reverse strand, counting down.
GTGGGGGTCCAGCTTCCTCCGGGGTTCCCCAGCCACCTCCCAGCTCGGGGTACAGTGTATTGACAATCTGTCAGCTGACACAGGGCTGGAGGCCCTCCATTTCCCTTACCCTTTAATTTATTTCCCTGCCCCTACCTTCTGGCATGACCCCAGGGCCACTAGTCTCTTCCCCTGTTTTGAAGTCCCATATGGGGCTGCTAGGAGCCAAGAGCATGCCTTCATGCTTCTCTGCTGAGCATGGGATGGGGCCCTTCCAGACCACCTTGCCTACTGTTAGGTTCCTGGGGTATGGGTCCCTCAAACGCAAGTCTTGAATCAGTCCTCAGGGTCCCAGATCCCCCTTCTAATGATCTGAAGGAAGAGGCTGTGAGGGCAGTTGAGGGCCAGGGCCCACAGGGCATCTGCTGACAAGAAGGCAGAACCTTGGGGCTGCCCAGCCCTGGCACCTGCTTCACACGGACCCTTCTCTGACCCCCCAAACCTCATGCTCCCCACTTGTCCTTATCGGCCTGCTCTCCCAAGAACAGCCCACTCATCCTTTCCCCAGCCCTCTTCTGTTTCTTATGGGGCCGTCTTGGCCTCACCGTCCCCACATGTGCCGCTGTCAGGTTCATTGAAATACCTCAGATTTGTAATTGTTGATGTTTGAGTCTTCAGGAAGTATTTTCATCTCTGAAATCTTTTTTATATGTGTTTTGCTGACTTTTGTTTTTTTATTTTAAAATTTTTGTTGTTGTTGTAGCACCAAAGAAATGAAAACAGATCACCCCCAAAGTCAAGCAAATGATTGGGTACCCCGGCCCCTCTGGCCCTTCCCTCAAGCCCAGTGAGGAGGCGGGCGGAGGCAGGCAGGGGAGACGACTCAGGGATCGCGGGGGCGGGGAGGTGGGGTGGAGAGGCCCGCTCTCACGCTGGTCGGGCCCTGAAACCACACCAGTTCTGAAGACCGTTTCTGCCACGCCCCCACCCCCAGCTGACCAGGGAGGCAGCAGGACATCTCCCCATCACTCAGCATTCCCAGCTCAGGGCACAGGCAGGCTGGGGTCCTTGCTGACCCTGCCAGAGGTTGAGCCACCCCAGGGTATGAGGAGATGAAGAACTCCACAGCTCCTCCTGAACCCTGGGTGGGAGCAGGCAGCTCCTGTGCTGTAAAGAAAAGGCAGTTCTTGGCGTGCAGCTCACCTCAGTCGAGGAAGCCCTGGAATGTTCAGCAGAACACCACCACTGGGACATGGGGCTGTGGCAGTGGGAGACACCACACATGGCGTGTGTGTGTGTGTGTGGCGGCGTGGCTTGCATTCAGTCCTGTGTAGGAGAAGAAAGGGAATCAAAAGCTTGAGCACAAACAGATACCTCAGCCTGGTAAGCTGCAGCTCTGCTCAACTGCATCTTCTCTCAGCCCTCCACACACGCTCACCCCCACTCCCACACTCACCCACACACCCCCCCATTTCCTGGGGGCTGACCTCGTCTAGCCTCAGCCTGCAGGCTGTGGGCAGAGAAGGGCATCTGGGACCTGGTGCCAGTGAGGAGCCCAGTTGGCTGGCACTGGGCCCATTTGAAGGTGTCTCAGACATTTGGCCAGTATGTCTTTCTCAGGGGTTTGGTCACAAAGGATGGACTCTTCCCACCCAGAGGATGCAGGGACAACACACTGTGTCCTCCTGGTCACTGGATCCTCTCGCTTTCCCCAGGCAGCTCGCCTGGCCACACCGTTGGAGTGAACCCTCACTGCCCTCAAGGACAACAGCAGGGTCTCACCCAGAGCATGATGGGGGGTGCCAGCAGGTACCCCCAGGAGTGGGGCCTTGGCCCAAGCAGAGCTTTCCCTGAAGGTGCCATCAGCCAGGGCAGCTCTGTCCCCTCCCTGCTCCCCATCTTATGTGTATTCTAACCAGAAAAATGTGATAGCACATGGGTAGCCTAGGCAGTGAATAAATACCTCAGATGTCCTCCTGCAGCAAGTGTCTGTATATGTTGTGGTTATTTTCTATCTTACATGTTCTCGAATGTTTATATTTCAATAAACCTCTACCTCTTCACACAAGCAGGTCTCTCTCAGTTGCTTTGAGTGGCCTTTCCACTGGACAGTACTGGGGAGAGGTGAGCTCCTTCAGAGTGAAAGGGGACTGAGTGAACTTCTCCTGACCCCTTGATTTCTCCTGAATCTTCTCCCATTCACTCACCCCTTCTTCAAAGGGAAGGCTCACTGAGTTCACTCTCAGCTTACCTTCTGTGTTAGCAGGGTTCTCCGGCATTACCTCATCATCAGAACTGACTCCAGTGATGTCACATCAGTGTCCTGGCAGGCACAGGGCCAGCGGGTCACCTTGACTGAGCCCCTGTTGAGCTCCTGCTGGGTCAGACGATAAGGGAGGACCCACACAGGGTTATCTAGACGGAGATGGATTCTTTAGACTACAGCATCACTGGGACTGAACACCAGGCTACCACTGGTGGGAGACAGAAGCTGCAGCAGCCGCAGAACTTCTGGAAGGCTTCCCACAGGTGGTAACGTAAAAGCTGGAAGAGTCAGAGTTTGCACCTGGAGACGAGCAATTCTTGCAGAGGAATACATGCATGCATACATACATATGAATACATATGGAAATGCAGTGGCATCAAAGGACCTGGCATTGGGGAACTATGGCTGGTGCCTTGGGTCAGTGGGTGGATGGGAGGGGAATTGGGAAAAGCTGGGGCCAGGATTAATGGATTTGGGAGCCATCCTCTGAGAATCAGGATATATTTTCACCAGGGCATGGGCTTAGAAGCTTTTCTAGAAAGGTGATGTCAGGCGACCTGCTGGGCGTGGAACCCTGGGGCACTGCCAGTGGAGCTCAGGCCTATCCCCAGAGCCTTTCTCTACCATGATGCACACTCCTCTGGGCATACCCTGAAGATGTGCAGAGAGGCAGGCCTTGTGTGGACTGGTAATTGCCTCTGCCATCCATGACAACGTACTGACGACACCTGTTTAGGTAACCACGTGAAGTCAGACTAGCAGGGTTTCCTATCTGGCATTTTTTATTTTGTGTGTGTGTGTATACATATATATATATATATATGTGGTTTGGTTTTGTTTTTGAGACATTGTCTTGCTGTGTCATGCAGGCTGGAGTGCAGTGGCACAATTATAGCTCACTGCAGCCTTAAACTGGGCTCAGGCGATCCACCCATTTCAGCCTCCCAGATAGCTGGGACTACAGGTGCATGCCACCACGCCTGGCTAATTTTTTCTTAAAAACTTTTTGTAGAGATGAGGTCTTGCCACGCTGCCCAAGCTGGTCTTGAACTCCTAGGCTGCAATGATCCTTCTGCTTCAGCATCCCAAAGTGTTGGGATTACAGGCGTGAACCACCATACCCAGCCTCTGGCATTTTGAAATGCTAGAAAAAGAGGGTGACATTGGGACAGTCTTGAGCATCCATTGCTGATTTTTTTTAATCTTGTGAGAAAAAAATATTCTATAGTACTTCACTGGTAACCACTCATTGGTATCACACTTCACAACTTCTGGCCACATGGAAATTAAAAGGACCTGTCTAGGAGGGAGCTGAGTGATGAAGAGCAGAACCAGGCCCAGAGGCATTTGAGATGGAAACAGCACGTGGTGGCTGGCGAGGCGGGGATCCTGGGAGAGTTCTGGCAGAAGTGGCATCCAATAGAAATGATGAATCTCTGATCCTTTTCAAAATTAACAAAATATTGGAGAATATCTTGGCCTTAAGAAGAATTTCTCAAGCTAGACCCTTCAATTAAATTAAAAGCTGGATTAAGTGAGTGGCTGGGCTTGGTGGCTCATGCCTGTAATCGCAGCACTTTGGGAGGTCAACGCGGGAGGATCACTTGATGAGTCTGAAACCAGTCCTGGCAGCATAGCGAGACCCTCCTCTCTACAAAACAAAATTTAAAAATTAGCCAGGCATGCTGGTGTGCACCCAGCCCATAATGATTTCTTTTTAATGCTTATTCTTAAGACAAAAGCAAAAAGTAAGAGTTAGGGAGAGGGGGTAGAGTTACAAATAGATGTTTTGTCTAAGAGAAAATACAAATGGCTTGACCTCATTCGTGATCAGGGAGATGGGCAAGAAACCACCTCACACTACTGGATAGACACAAAAGTCATACCGTACCAGGTCCTGGCAAGGATGAGCAGCAGCAGGACCTCTCACACTCTTGGGCTAACCAATTTGGAAACCACTTTGGCATTACCTAGTAAAGCTGATCATGCACTTGGCCCTAGGGCCCTGTAATTTTACTCCTACGTTTGTGCCCCAAGAGATGGGCAGGAAGGTTCACATAGCACTGATGACTGCATAGTAAGTTGGCTGTGAAACTACCAATTGAACCTGGTGTGGTGAGGTCCCACAGCTAGGGAGCGGAGGAGCTGGGGTTGTAGTTCAGTGGCTGCAGGGCCCAGAGCCTGTGCCCTGAACACAAGTGCTAAGCCCTCTATACAAGTTGTCTCATTTCATACTCTACCCACAGCTCTATAAGGCAGTTTTTAAAAAAATTATTTGTTATAAAATTATAGAGATGAGGTCTCACTATGTTGCCCAGGCTGGTCTCAAACTCCCGGGTTCAATCGATCTTCTCGTTCCGGCTTCCCAAAATTCTGGGATTACAGGCGTGAGTCATCACGCTCTGCCAAGCTAGTTGTTTTGTTCATTTTTCAGATGAAGAAACTGAGGAACAAAAATGTGCTGGAAGTCATATATCTAGTGAATGGCAAGGCTGGGGCGGGACTCCAAAGCGGGTGCCTTTAACCTCTCCCCCTTCAGGGAGAGAAAGGGGCGACGGAGGCAGAGGTTGTCTCCTTCTGCCTCCCTCCAAGAGGAGAGGTGCCTCTCCCTATCTCGGCTATGCTACGCTGCGCCCAGCCGAGGATTCCCGGACAGCCTCCAGAAGCTCCTAGAAAAGCTTGCCCGGGCCGGGCGCGGTGGCTCAAGCCTGTAATCCCAGCACTTTGGGAGGCCGAGACGGGCGGATCACGAGGTCAGGAGACCGAGACCACCCTGGCTAACACGGTGAAATCCCGTCTCTACTAAAAAATACAAAAAACTAGCCGGGCGAGGTGGCGGGCGCCTGTAGTCCCAGCTACTCAGGAGGCTGAGGCAGGAGAATGGCGTGAACCCGGGAGGCGGAGCTTGCAGTGAGCTGAGATCCGGCCACTGCACTCCAGCCTAGACGACAGAGCGAGACTCCGTCTCAAAAAAAAAAAAAAGAAAAGAAAAGAAAAGAAAAGCTTTCCCGGCTACAAGCCACAGGCCCCACCACGCCATTGGCCAGGATTGAGTCACGTGGCCCCCCGAGCCAATGGGAGCGAGGGGGCAGGGTGACCGGGAATGACCTTAGACTGTCCGCGCTGCGCGGAGGGAAACCCACTACAGGCTGCGCCTCTCCCCCAGCGAGGGGGTACCCCTGGGTCCCTGGGAAACGGAATCGAGGGTCTTATGGAAGAGAAGGTGTGGAACCACCGCTGGAGGGAAGGGGAGAAGGAAGCAAGCAGGAGTTGCGGGAACAGGAAGGGACTAGGGATAGAAGCCGGGCTTGGAGACAGTGAGGCACGAACCCCGGCAGACACAGAGACATACAAGGGGTGCCGACCTCCTTACTGGGCGGGGTGGGCAGGAAAAGGAGCAGAAGCTGGAGCTAGGGTGAGGGTTGCGGGCGGCGAGTATATACCCGGCCGCAGGGAGGGGCTTTTAGGAGGGCAGGGGTCTCCTTTGGAGCAGCACTGGGGACGTTTGCTTGGCAAGGTTTCTTTGTGCGAAGTAACCGAAGCCAGTCAAGCCAATGGCGGCAGAGAGGAAAGGGATTTATTATTGGATTCAGGGTGTGCAGAGGGGCCTAAGGGCAGCTGGACCTGTGTTGACGTCCCGAAGGGCCCGGAACCCGGGAAGCTCTGCCCGCGGAGGGTATTCCTCTCCCTCTGAAGACCACCTCAAAGCTCAACTTTACCACCCACGCATGAGACCGCCCTGGGCTGAACTAAAATCTCACCATCCCAATTCGAGTTTCTGGGAATTGTCAGCTCCATTCGCGCTCATTTAAATCCAGCTTTTTTCACGAGGTGAATAACAGGTCAGTTGACAATTCCCAAGTTTTGTGTGTCCAGTCTTCAGTCCTGGAGGGTCTCTTCTGCTCCAAGTCCAGCGATCCCAGGAGGGGGCCCACTGGTTCCAGTACGGCTCAGTACCCAGCTCTGGATCCACAAGCTGAGGCTGGAAGGAGTGGTCATGAAGAACTCAGCATGAACGCAGCTGGGTACGAATTCCCAGAGGTGTCCTGTCCCTCCACGGTACCAAGGACCCCTCCTTTGAGAAACTGCTTCACTGGAGGCGCAGATGGAGGGAGGGGTGGGCAACAAAGTTGAGAGGAGTTCCGGGGGCACATGGCTCAGCCAGAGGAAGCAGGCTGGGGAGGGGCATTCAGAATGGCCAGATGACCTCGAGGGGAATGCCAAGCCTCAGCCCACTTTGCCTGTGGCTCTTGAGGATGGTCATGCTGTCAAGCTCACAACAGTTGAGAAACTACCTTTCTGGGGCAGATTAGGGGACCAGCGGGCTTAGTTGCTGGTTTGCTGTGTGACCTGACAAATTCTCTGGGCAGGCAGTCTGTGAAATGGGGACTCTAGTGTGATCAGAGAGACAAGTGAATGAGAACTCACTTTGAAATGTCTAAAGCGCAGTGCCTAAGGCCTTCCCTGGCAAGACAGGGGGTCCCTGGTAGGCACTGTCCTATGGCATTAGGGCAGTAATTGGGCCAACCAAGCCTACAGGCCCGCAGCATCCCCTATGGTGCTGAGCACTGCCTGCCTAGCTCTACTCTTAGCCACAGGGTCCCCTGGGAAAGTGTCAGGTGGTCTCATCCACCAAGAGTCATATTGGCAACATTGTGCCAACATGGACATTTCAGGCCTGTGGCAGGGAGGGGACAAGGAGTGGTTTCTGCCAGGGAGGCCTCTGACTGCAGTTGCCTATGACAGGCTCCAGGCTTCAGGTCTCATAGAAATCCTGGCCTTGGGGGCTTAAGGCACAGCCAAAGGGGCCTCCCCTCTTCCCAAGTCCTTGCCCAGCCGCGGTTGCCTCAGGCCTTTTTTTTTTTTTTTTTGAGACAGAGTCTGGCTCTGTCGTCCAGGCTGGAGTGCAGTGGTGCGAGCTTGGCTCACTGTAAGCTCCGCCTCCTGGGTTCACGCCATTCTCCTGCCTCAGCCACCCGAGTAGCTGGGACTACAGGCGCCCACCACCACGCCCGGCTAATTTTTTGTATTTTTAGTAGAGACGGGGTTCCACCGTGTTCGCCAGGATGGTCTCCATCTCCTGACCTCGTGATCCGCCCATCTCGGCCTCCCAAAGTGCTGGGATTACAGGCTTGAGCCACCGTGCCCGGCCTTTTTTTTTTTTTTTTTTTTTTTTTTTTGAGACAGAGTCTCACTCTCGCCCAGGCTGGAGTGCAGTGGTGCGATCTTGGCTCACTGCAACCTCTGCCTCCTGGGTTCAAGCGATTCTCCTGCCTCAGTCTCCTAAGTAGTTGGGATTACAGGCACGTGCCACCACACCCAGCTAATTTTGTATTTTTTAGTGGAAACAGAGTTTCCCCATGTTAACCAGGCTGGTCTTGAACTCCTGGCCTCAAGTCATCCACCTGCCTCAGCCTTCCAAAGTGCTGGGACTGTAGGTGTGAGCCACCGTGCCCAACTCACTGAGGCCTCTCAATTCAGCCTGTCTATGCCAGGACCCTTTAGCTCACTGGGCAGAGATGCAGGGCCTGACCTCAAGCTCTTGTGCTGCAGTGAGGCTGTGAATCGGCCCCTGGCTGACTCGGCACAGTCTACACTGCCTGGGCACTGCCCCTGGCTTCCAACTTTTCTCAGATGCCCTTCCTTGGGCTCCAGGGCTGTGGCTGGGATCTAGGGGCAGATAAGACAGAGGTTGATACCATGGGGGTCAGAGAGGCAGGGCAGGGGGTAGCTTCCGCTCTGTCCAGAGACAGGGAGGCCAGCTCAGGAATCCATTTAGAACCAGTAAATGCCTGAGCTGGAAGGGCCTTTCTAGCCTTCTATTTCCCCTCTACAACCTGCAGACGGGAAGGCCACAGGACAGAAAGGAACTGGGCAGAGGTCACTGCCCACCCCATCTAGAGGGTCCCCATATGCTACCTTTCAGGGGTTGTGAAGTGGAGATGACTGGAAGCTCCTGTCCTCCTGGTGCGGGAGCCCTTGGTGCTCAGACCTACAGCAGGTCCCACTCCCTGAGGACACAATTCTCAGCTTGAGAGTCAGAACTCTTAGGGTCTCCCAGACCCCATCGGCGGCTGTGACCCTCTTTTATGAAAGCCTCCAAAGAGCAGCTGAGGCAGAGCACAGCATCCCCCACCCTATTGAGCTCCTCATTGCAGGAGCTCAAAGATGATGACCTTGGTCAGAATGAAATGGTATTTAAGCACAAGCCAGTAGCTGTCACCAGCCTGGGAATGTGCTGTATTGTCTGTCACTGGCAGCTCTGCATTATATCAAACTATTTCCTGAATATCCCAAGAAGTGCAAACAAAGCCTTGTGGATTGAACATTGCATAAAATAGGCTTTGTGCTGGGCGCCATGGCTCATTCCTGTGATCCCAGCACTTTGGGAGGCCGAGGTGGGCGGATCACCTGAGGTCGGGAGTTCGAGACCAGCCTGACCAACAAGGAGAAACCCCATCGCTATTAAAAATACAAAACTAGCCGGGAGTGGTGTGCATGCCTGTAATCCTAGCTACTCAGGAGGCTGGGGCAGGAGAATCACTTGAACCCCACTTGAACCCAGAAGATGGAGGTTGCAGTGAGCCAAGACCACGCCACTACACTCCAGCCTGGACAACAAGAGCAAAAGTCCATCTCAAGAAAAAAAAAAAAAAGACTTTGTGACTAAAGCCCATATGCAGCCGCCCCTGGGCACATATATATGATTTTATGACTTTGGTACTGACTCAGCCTAACTGGACCCCAGATACAGGAGAAACCAAGGAGGACGGAGAACACAGGCACGCTCCTTGGTGCACTGTGTCCCATGTCATCCTCACATCAATCCCATGTCATAGGTACTGTCCGTGTTCCCATTTTACAGAGAAGGATACTAAGGCTTAGTGAAGGCAAGACTTGCTCATGCTCGCCAAGCTTGGGAGTGGTGGAGAGTGAAGTGTAAGACTTCTCGGTTCCACGGCCACTCTCCTTCCATCCATTGCTCCAGGTCCAGATGGCCTGATTCCCTGTGCCCCACAGCCTACCCTGCCATACCCCCTCCTGCTGCTGCTTCCCCTGGCTTCCCCTTTTCAGAGAGAAGGCAGACCAGGAGATAGATCAGGCCTCAGGCTGCTGCTCAGTCCCACCCGTCCTAACCCCTGTGGGGATGAGATGGCAGCCTCCACAACATGTCCCTAAATGCCTCTGCCCCCCTGCCCCAGGTTCTCAGAGAAGAGGGAGAACTGTGCGGGCTGAGGAGTATCTGGGAGGGAGGGTGGGGTTTCTCCCCCCAGAGCCCCTCAGACGCAGGCACCCTTCACCCTGCGGTCATTGCTTCTCTACCAGCTCCTGTTCAGCTGCTGCTGCTGCAGCCTCAGTTTCTCAGGGAGACTCTCCACCAGCTTGGAGGTGGGTGGGGGGAAACAGTGAGTACATTCCAGGCTGAGCCCTTCCCATGGGCAGTGAGGGCTTGGGAGGAACTTGAGTGACAGAGTGTGAGGAAGGGAAGGTCAAGGCCATGGTAGGCACCATGTGGCGGGCACCAGGGATCGGGCATGGGGGAGCCTGTGGGGACCAGTCAGAAGCACACTGCAGGGGGGCAGCTACTGAGCACCTGGTCCTGGACAGCCTCCAGGACCCACTGCTGAGGTCTCAGCTCTGAGTCTCAAGCTTCCAGCACACTGCAGACCTTCTCGAGCTCAGTCCGCATCTCAGCCAGCTCTGAACCCATCTGCAAAGAAGTCTGGGATGGAGGAGGGTGGGGCTGCAGCGTGTCTTGATCTGGGGCCTCCCCAAGACTTTACTCTCCCTTGGATTCAGAGCTCCAGCCTCACAGGGGCCTTTCTAGGGACTGTGCTTTGCCCCAAAGAGGCCACCATGGTGGTATCAGGTGCAATGCTGACAGAACAGCACCAGGGGAGGGGGCAAGAGGGCTCACCTTCCCCTCCAAGCTGTGCAGGTGACTGAAGTCCAGAACACTTGCCCTGAACCCCTAATCCTTTACTTCCCTCTTTTACCCTGACTCCCGCAGCGCTCCCCATACGGCTAGTACTGCCTAGCCCAGGAGCCCCTGAGAGCAGGCCTCACATCGCCCTCCATTTCCACATCCTTCCCAGGGTCCCTGTACAGGTTCCCTACACAGGGCTAGGCCCGCAGAGCCTTGCTCCCCAACGCACTTGTTTCATCACATCCATTGCTGAGTCCACCCTGCCAAGGAGTGACGCCTAGTCCCCTCTCAGGGCCACACTGAGGTTGTACAGGGACAGGGCAGCCGGGGTTCCAGACCTGGGATGAATCTAGGCTGAGTCCTCGGTGCTCAGTAGAGAACCCCCAACACGATTCATTGGTTCCAACAAGCCAGGCTCCCTACACCATCCCCTGCCCTGCCCGGCCCAGGCCCTGCCTTCACTTCACACGGCCCCTGTCTCAGCTCCTCCAGCTCTTGGAAACAAGGGCCCAGTCCACATGGCAATAGGAGATCACAGCCAAGTTCTCTGCCTGGGAGGTCCCACTTCCATCCAGCCTGATCTCAGGGAAGGCAACCAGGGCTGCCCCACACTAGCTCTCACCCCTGGAGGGGGCTGTCCCATCTCCACCCCAGTCTGCCCTTGAGCTCACCCATTGGCCTCTGGTGAAGTCCACACTGCAGACTCCAGTTCCTTGGCAGACCTGGGTCCCACAGCTCCTGGGGTATGAGAGGCAGAAATGCTGCTGGGGTGTGGCAGGGATAGTGGGACCCTGTCCCCTTGCCCCCACCCCGTTCTGTGCATCATTAGCTCCACCAAGGCCACTGGGCAACTCAGCTGGGGCACAGGCACAGTTCTATAGAGCTGGGGAGACTGTGATGCAGGGACAGTGACCCAGTGAGTAAACTGAACAGGGTCATAGGATTACTGAGTGTCAGAGCTTCCCAGAGTCCCCCAGGCACCACACCCAATGTACAGATAGAACCTGAGCCCCAGAGCAGTGAGGGGCTTGGCTAAGGCCACTGGCCAGTTTGTGGCAGAGCTGGGACTGGAATCTCCATTGGTGTTTGTGGAACCCGTCGCTTGACCAGCCAGTGAGGATTCCCAGCAGCCCCACCCACAGGCTGTGGGGCTGGAGGTGTGTGGGGCTTGGCTGGCACCCACTCAGGTAAATGCCTGTGTAGTACCCAGGAGAAGCCACAGTGGGCTGGGTGGTGCAGGGGTGAGGTGAGACCCACCTTCCCTTTGCAGAATCTGGAGGCTGGCCTGGGGTCTCTGCTGGGGTCTGCCCTGTGGGAAGAAGGCAGGTGGCTGCCCTCCCTTCAGGCTGGCAGGATTGTCTAGATTCTTTGTGTGTGTGTGTGTGTGTGTGACAGTTTTTGCTCTTTTTTGCCCCGGCTGGAGTACAATGGCATGATCTCGGCTCACTGCAACCTCCGCCTCCTGGGTTCAAGTGATTCTCCTGCCTCAGCCTCCCAAGTAGCTGGGATTACAGGCACTTGCCACCACACCTGGTTAATTTTTTGTATTTTTAGTAGAGA
>NW_012123931.1:3683128-3694538 GCF_000951035.1 Colobus angolensis palliatus | reverse complement strand
GCTGGGGTCTGCCCTGTGGGAAGAAGGCAGGTGGCTGCCCTCCCTTCAGGGGCAGGATTGTCTAGATTCTTTGTGTGTGTGTGTGTGTGTGTGTGACAGTTTTTGCTCTTTTTTGCCCCGGCTGGAGTACAATGGCATGATCTCGGCTCACTGCAACCTCCGTCTCCCAGGTTCAAGTGATTCTCCTGCCTCAGCCTCCCAAGTAGCTGGGATTACAGGCACTTGCCACCACACCTGGTTAATTTTTTGTATTTTTAGTAGAGACAGGGTTTCACCATGTTGGCCAGGATGGTCTCAGTCTCTTGACCTCGTGATCCACCCACCTCAGCCTCCCAAAGTGCTGGGATTACAGGCATGAGCCACTGCGTCCAGCCAGGATTGTCCAGATCCTTATGTACCTGTCCTTGGGTGGGCAGGCTCAGGCCACCCTGACCTGGGGGCACCCGACCCTCACCCCTAGCAGCTGGTGCTGAGGGTTCTGGTGCCAGTGGCAGCCAAAGTCCTGCTCCTGCCCACAGGCACCCAGCTCAAGCTGGAGGGCAAGGCCCTTTCTGTTCATGGACAGATGGGCCGTAGTAGCCCTGGAGGCCCCACACCCCTGGGCCTGAGCACCCTGGTACTCAGGGCCAGGGTGGGGAGCTTGGGACCCATTAAACACACAGGAAGCTGAGGCCCCATGAGAAGAGCTGTGGCTGTGGCACAGCCGGGGCCTCCACTTTATTGCACAAGTCCCTGACTTCAGGCTTGGGGAGGGCTCTAGGGTCCTCAGGAGGGGTTCTTTGGGGGCCCTGACTGCAGGTGGGGCCACCTCACACCACCCCAAGCAGCCAGCTCCTGCCTACCTTTCGCCTCTGGATCCCAGCAGCCATCTGGTCATTCTCCCTCTCCAGCGCCTGCATCCTGCTCCTGTGACTGGCCAGGGAGGGGCAGGCTGCATTCCCATCTAGGGGCCCTGCTATCCCATCCTCTCATGCCTGCAGAAACCCTCACCCTGGTTCTTGGGTTTGGGCAGGTCCAGCCTGCAGAGGGGAGCGGATCTCCTCCTGGGACCTGGCCTGCCCTCCCTGGCTGGCATGTGGACTAGGGGCCTGGGGGCTCACTGGGTGGTGCCCACCCAGACTCACAGCAGCTCCTTCAGCACACACTGGCCTCTCTGCAGCTGCGTGAGGGTCCTGTGGTTACATGATGGGAAAAGCAAGAGGGAGTAGCTGGGGGCCTGAGGTCCCAAGTCACACCCAAACCAAACCACCCAGCCAGGAAGGTAGCAGGAAGCAAATTGGAGGCGTTCTGGGTTGAACTGTATCCCCTGCAACAACAACAAAAATATACTGACGTCCCCAGTACCTCCTAATGAGACAGAATCGTTACAGAGGTAATCAGACCAAAATGAAGTCAATAGGCTGGGCTTTCATCCAAGGTGACCAGTGTCCTATACCAAGGGGAAATGTGGACACAGGCACACACACAGGGAGATGCCACGCAGACATCCCTTGCCCAGGAGGAATGTCAAAGACTGCTGGCAAAGCACCAGAAGCTGGGGGCAAGGCCTACAACAGACCCTCCCTCACAGCCCTTGGGAGGAACCAACCCTGCCGACACTCTGACACGAACTTCAGTCTCCAGAACCAAGAGACGATGAATGCCTGCCGTTGAAGCTAGCATCTTCAGCACTTTATTACCACAGCCCTAGCAAACTCACAGAGGGTAAGTGGGATTCAGCCCCATGTGGCCCCAAAAGGACCCTGATTTCGAGCAGAACTTTCTCCTCAAAGCGGCCACACCGCAGCACCAGGAAGTGTGCAATCAGTGGCTAATGCTTCATGACTGAATACCATGTGTTTTCACATGCTTGTCAAATGTCACCCTCTTAGGCACCCATTCAGGGAGGATAACTGTTATTTTCACTTTTACAGAGAAGGCCCAGAGAGGCAGAGTAACTGCCCAAGGTCACACAGCTAGTATATCGTGGAGCCAAGATTTAAACCCACAATCATAGCCACTAATCTGGGGACAGTGCAGACTACTGAATCCTGGGATTGAAGACAGACTGAGGTAGAGACCCAGAGAGGGTTGGGTGGAGAAGCTTGAGGCTGGGGATGGGACTGGAGGTGGAGCGTGCCAGAGGCCCTGGGAGCACTGGGCGCCGAGCCCTCAAACCCCCTGGCCAGCCGGACGTTGATGTAATATGGCTTCGTCCAGACCCTATCCAGCTGCTGCCCCATCTCTGAGAGCCTCGCCCTGCTGGAAGTACACTGCTAGTCTGGTCCATCAGCCACTCGGCACAGGACCCCTGCCCAGGACCCAGGGTCTGCATTTTAGGCCATCCTCACTGGATAGGCCCAGAGCCCAGGGTCCCCACCTGCCCGTAGAAGGTGAATCCTGGGTTGGTCTTCTAGGGGTCCAGGGAGGGAGCAGAAATGGCCTGGGCAGTCTCTGACGGGCTGGAAGGCCCTACACATGGGGCCCAAATTGGCACTGGCTTATGCATTATGTGCAGGCTAAGTGCATCCGGCTCACCTAGCACCACTTCCTGCTAGGAGATGAATCTGCCGAGGGCCCAGCCCTCTGTCACTCCACTACCTTCTCACTGACACCATCCACTGTAGGTCCTCAGACTTGACCAAAGAATATAGCCCAGCCAGGCCCTGAAGATATATATCCTCTGACCCTCAAGGGTCTGGTTTGAGAAATAGACAAAAAAAACAAAACAAAAAAAAAAAAAACCTGAGATTTTCTTCTGTACAAATACATAATGGCAGACTATACTTCTGATTTTAGGAACAGCCCCCTCTGAGCACAGCTGTGTACCTGTTTGAGATACACTGATTTAGACCAACTCAGCCTTTTCTGAGGCCCAAGGCCAGCTAAACTTTCTCTCCTTTTCCTTCCATTGTGATCAGCAGATCAGCTCAGTCGGGGGTCTTGTGGCAGGGTGTGGATCCCACCTGGGGTCCTTAGAACACTACTTCCCTATGGCTCCCAGGCACCTCATTGCAATCATAATGGCTAATGTCTGTATCTCTCTCTGTGTCTCTGTGTGTGCATACCTGGGGGTGTCTGCACATGTCTGATGTGTATCTTGGGGGGCTGTATGTACATGCATGTCTGTGTGTCTGTCTGCCCATGCACACATACACTTGCCCAGGACACTTACGGATGCTGGCCAGAAGAAGGCAGCCACCAAGCTAGAGTTGAGTCAGATGGACAGGAGCTGGGATATCTAAACCCTAGATGTGGCCCCTGTCCCATATCCATAGTAACCCTTGCACCCACTGTCGTCCTCATTTGGATCAGGGACTATTTACAACACTCCTCACCTGTCTCTCTGGGTATATGCGCATGCAGTTTCCTCTTGCTGAAATGCCCTTCATTCCCTCTCTCCTCCTGGAAAATGCCTGTGTGACGGTTCAGAGGCTCAGAAACCCTTCTCTGGGAGGGACTCTCCTATTTGCCATCCCTTAACCAACTCCCATTGTGCCTCTTCCCTCATCTGGCACATTAAATTATCATTGCTTACAAAATAGGCACAGTGGCTCGTGCCTGTAGTCTCAGCACTTTGGGAGGCCAAGGTGGGAGAACTGCTTGAGGTCAGGAGTTCGAGACCAGCCTGGGCAATGTAGTGAGACCTCCATCTCTACAAACAAAAACAAACTTAGCCAGGCATGGTGATGCGTGCCTGCAGTCCCAGCTACCTGAGGCAGGAGGATCGCTTGAGCCCAGGAGTTCGAGGCTGCAGTGAGCTATGATTGCACCACTGCACTTCAGTCTGGGTGACAGAGACTGTGATGCAATCAATCAATCAATTGTAAATCAACCAATAATAAATAAATAATTGCTTGCTCAATTACCGGGTGCCCCCAAAACATAAGCTGTTGAGGACAAGGAGTGATCTGATTTGACATTGCTTCTGTACACAGAAGAGGGCCAGGCATGTAGCAGATGCTCAATAAATGCATGCTGAACACATGGATGGAGAATGATGAGGCATGATGAGGAAGAGCCAGAAAATGGGAAGGAAGTATAGGATCAAGATGGGGGCATCCTAAGGAGGGGGCAAGACATTAGTTGGTTTGTATGGCAAAGACTGGGCAGTGGGGAAGACAATGGGGAGAACAGGGTTGTGGGGGGTGCAGAAGAAGGAGAGACAGAGAATGCCCACCTGGGGAGGCCAGGTCCCACTCTGCATCTGGAGTCTCTGCAGTTCCTCCTCTTTAAATTTCAGGGCAACTGCCACCTGGTGCCAGCGTGTCCTCCAGTACTCAGCCATCTCCTCACGAAGCCTGGGATGTGATTCTTGTGCTTCTAGCTGTTTCCTGAGGGGCACTAGTACCTCCGGGACCTGGAGTGTACTGGAAGAAATGGGGCAGTCCAGGTATAGCATGGACCCCAGATCACCCCCACCCCACTCCCTTTCAATGATTATTATGTCCTATGAGCTAGGACGGTGAGTGAGGCAGAGATGCCTCTTTCATGGGAGTGAGGCAGAGATGCCTCTTTCATGGCTCCCTGAACACACAGAACCCCTCTGTACTGGGCACTTCTACTCTCAAGCACCCTGACTTGCACCCAGCAGCTAAGGTCATCTCACCCCCACCTCCCACCTGCCCCCGGGCCAGCAGGAGGGGCTTGGCCATGTGTAGGCGAGACAGGACTTCTTGAAGCTGAAAGATTTCCCACCCTGTAAGTCAGAATGTGAAAACCAGGAGCACTGATACCTGGGGAAGGAAGACTGGCTCTGGTCAAGTGATTCCGGGTTTAGGGCTCTGGGCTATTCCCCCTCAGCCAGCTGGTGACAAAGGCTGGCCCACCGCCTGCTGAGAGGGCCATCTCACCCATGGTGAGAACAGAGCACCCACACCAGCCTGGCTTGGACAGTCTGAGGATGGGCCCAAGCAGCCACCTACCAGGCCTCTTGGCCCGGGGTCACACCCACTACTGCTAGCAGCACCACCTTCTCCCGAAGTAGCCAGGTGCGCTCTGCCTCCAACGCCTGCACACAACCCCCCAACACCATCTGCTCTTCCTACAGATGCTGCAAATGCTCCAAGCAGGCCCCCAGTTGCTGGGAGCTCCGGCCCAGCTCTTCTGAGAGTCTCTTGTTTACCTGGGGAGACCTCTACCCCACCCAGTTGTGGCTCAGCCTCCACCAGGGTTGTGGGGCTCCAGCCTTTACCCATGCAGCCCCTTCTTCTCATCAGCGGCCCCAAACTCCACT
Source organism: Colobus angolensis palliatus (assembly GCF_000951035.1). NCBI lineage: Eukaryota > Metazoa > Chordata > Mammalia > Primates > Cercopithecidae > Colobus > Colobus angolensis. Next base: position 3,689,323 of record NW_012123931.1, on the reverse strand, counting down.
TCATCTGGGTCTCAGCCCTTCCAGGAGGCCTCTCTGACCACCCCAGCCTGCAGTCTCCTCTACGCTCCAGGGGATGACTCTGGACCAGCGCCTGGCTGCACACTAGCAGGGAGGCCAGTTATGTGAGGATGAGGATAGTGCTCTCTGGAATCTCACTGTGTGGACGCGCTGCTAGAATCTGTCTCTTCTTGTCATTCTCCTTTCCTCTGTGCCCCCAGATCCCCTCACCCTACACTGAAATCCCCCAGGAATGGGGCCTAGGCTCCCTTGCCTCTGCCCCCTGGTACAGATGGGCATGGCCTGGATCAGCTAATGCCCAGATTCCCTTTCCTGTGGGGCTTCCCTGCCAGCTGTCCTGACCAACCTCAGTGAGCATCAGTAACTGTTCCTGCAGATGGACTGTGTCCTGAGCCTGGGCAGGGGTCTCAGCTGCTGGCATGGAGACTCTGGGTCCCAAAGCTCCTGGGCCCTGCCTCCATCCCAGCTCTGCTCTTGGATCTGCAGGCCTGGCACCAGCATCTCCTGTGGATACACTTGGTCCAGAATCCTGGGGTCTCCTTCCAGCTTCCAGACCACACTGGGATAGTCTAGGCAGACCCTTGATGCCTAAGGGCATGTTGTGGCAGAGTCCTGGCCCCAACTCAAGTTATGACTCTGAACAAGCTCTCCTCTGCCCTCTGTCTCAGTTTCCCATCTGAACCAGGAGGGAAGTCACTGAATGATCCCAGGGTATTCCCAAATGTTGGAAGAGGATCCCTCTCTGGGCTGGACTAAGCCCCTGTGCTGCCCTCCTTCTCCAGATAATGCTCCAATAATGAGGACCAGAGAATAAAGTGTAGGGCAGGGTCAAAGGTACGGCAGGGCCAGTGCTCAGGGCCTGCCATGCACCCACTTGGGGTATCCCCGGGCTGGGCTCTGGGCCAAGAGGCTGTTGGGTCATCTGGTCCAAATGCCGCTGGGCCTTTTCCACTTCTGTCTGCAGCAGCAGGATCCTGTGGGTAGAAGAGACTGTCTGCCTGTTCCCTGCCACCCCACCCCTCCCCTACAGCCCAGCCCCACTCACTTGTCTTCTATGTCCTGGTCTGGCCTCCTCCACTCAGCCTGTCCCTGGGATCCCTGCCTTTGGTGCCTCTCCTGCTCCAGGCAGGCCAGGGAGCACTCCACTGCTGGGAGGAGACTGAGTGGGAGGGTCAAAGGCAGCACAGAGCCTCGGATAGGTAGGCCTAGCTTCCCTGCCTCCCACCAGGCAGGGCAGTGTCTGCAGCCTCTGATAACGCAGGCAGACTGGCAGCCAACAGCCCAGCTGACAGCCCAGCATGGACCCGTGCCCTGGGGCCCTGAAGGGCTGCTTTCGGCTGTTATCTATCACGACACTAGCTGTGCATCCTCTGCCTCCAGCTGGGTCCGAGATACATTGCCTCTCCAGCTGCTCTCCAGCTGCTGACGGGTTTCAGGATGGAGGCCAGCAGAACTGCTGTGGCATGCTAAAGGGCAGGCAGACGTGAGGTTGTCAACTAGGTCCCAAGGGTCCCCCAGGCCTAGTAAGGGAGCAGTGGCTCCAGGAGGGCCAGCTGTGAGCTAAGACACGGAGTCACTGAAGGCTTGGGTAACTGGGCCATCACACGGTGTCCCTTTCCTACCCTCACACAAGGTAGGGATGCTGGTAATCTTCCCAAGAACCCTCAGCCTGCACAGCCATCTCCCCCTCTCTGGGGATCGCCTGTTTCACTTGGGGAGATGGCGCTTCTAAGGAAGCTCTTCAGTCTATGGAGCTAAAACCAGCCCCTCCCCCCCTCAGATTCTCCCTGGGGGGCCACAGGGACCCTGGCCCTTCCTTCACCTCCAGCGGTGAAGCCACCCCAAACATATGCCTCCCAGGCAACACCCTGCACCCTTCCAGGGGTACCATTCAGAGACATCTCTGTTCAACACCGCAGCCTTGCTGGGGACTCCATTTCCCTTCCTCTGGGTGCCCCAGACCCCGGCAAGCCTCCCTGAGAATATGGCACCAGATGTGGACACCAGCTCTGCGCATTCTGGAGCTTTCAGCCTGCTAAGGGGATGTTGGTAGCTCAGCGGACCTCCTTTCAGCTACAGAAAGCCCAGGAAGAAGGAGTGGCGGAGGACAGGGCCTCACTTTCTGATTTAGGACCAGCTGAGTCCCAGCTCATGCTCTCGCCTCTGCAGCACAAGGGCTTGCTCCGATAGGGCCTCCAGCACTGCTCGAAGATGGCTGGCCAGCTCGGCCCTCTGCCGCCTGCTTTCTACCAGCTGCTCCCACAGGTCCTTCTCTGACTGCCTCCAGTCCTGCTCAGGGGCCCTGTTGGAGCACCTGCCAGGGAGAGAGGAGCCAGACTTCAGCCCGGGGCCAAGGGAGCTGCCATGCCCAACTTCCCTATGCTCACCTACACCCTTCAGTGGGGCTTTGTGGGCAGACATGGTCCAATGCCCCAAGGAAATAGGAGCTCTGGAGACAGCGGGTAGGGCTGGGCATCAAGTCCATAGGCTCTGCCTCAGTGGGCCCTGAGAGCAGGACAGATCAGGGGCAGTCCTGGCTTCCCAAAGCACCAGGCTCTGAGGCCTCTTCTCAGACTCAGAATTGAGGCCCTGTGGCTGGGCACGCACTAAAACCCTTCAACCCTGATCCTCTGGCCCGAAAGTCTCCTGGTGATTGGAACTTCACTAAACACCAGCCTCAACTCCACTAAAGAGTTCTCAATTCCCTGTGGTTTCCATGAGCTGTGGGTGCTGCCAGGGGTGGCCACTTGCTGAATAAACACAAACCCCATTATCCTCACAGCAGCAGGTCTGAGGAGATGCAGCAGGTACTCCTGAAGGGAAGCCAGTACCCAAGTTTGGCAAGGAGTCCCGTGAGGAGCTGCAATTCCCACCCAACACTGTCTGCACCAGAGCCCCATTCCTCCTTCCAGTGTGGGAGTCTGGAAATGGCAGGGAAGCATTTGGGGGACCCCACAGTTTAGCTATGATGTGGGTGTCAGAGCCTTTAAGTCAAGTCACTGTTCAGGTACCTCTCTGGCTTCCATAGCTTCAGCTGTAAGATGGAGGCCCTGACAGATCTCTCACCCACCAGCTTGGTGAGGGAGGTCAGATGGTAGACAGGGGCTGTTCTGCCAGTGTTGCCATCCCTATACCCCTCACCATCACCCTCTTCACCTCTAGGGTCTGGGCCCAAGTCCACTGCGTCCCGACTCCCAACCGTGGGCATGAGGCACCCTGCCCAGGCTCTGAAAGTACACAGGAGTTGTCTTCACCTAACAGTGGGTATACCTGGCACCTCTACCACCCCCACCCTGACCTCCCCACACCTCACATTCCCAGGACTTCTCCACTCAGGATGGCACCATTGCCCACCAGGGCTTCTCCCCACTGGACAGCTTGACTCTCCTCTCCCATTACTCCAGGCCCAGGCTCCTGCAGCCCCCTCCAAAATTGCCTCCCCTCCAAAATATCACTGCCACACAAGGCTTCTCTAAGATGGACCATGAAGACTGGCCCTGCCCTCACCTCCCATACTGGACACAGTTCCCACAATGCCACTCTGCCTGGGCGCTGTCTTGCCAGTCAGTAGTGACGGGTTTTCCATGGCAACCCCCTGCCCTTAGTGAGAACCTGAGCTGTGCCCAGCTTGGTCTGGGAGGGGCTCATGGTCCACAGAATGGAGTGCACATGCAGGCCAGATTGTCCTCAGCAGGGGGGCAGACCAGGGCAGCCCCAGGAAGGCTTTCCAGGGAGGTGACCCTGGGGGCAAGGCTCAGAGGTGAATCAACTGCCTCCAGAGAAGTCAAAGTCAGATGAGGCAGACAGAGGAGAGAGTAAGGACAATAGGGCAAGGAGGGTATCAGAGCAGCTGGGCCTGGCAGGCAGTGAGCTGAGCCCTAAGCTCAGTGGAAGTGGAGGTGGGGGGCAAAAGGGAGACCAAGAGGGGTGAAAGGAGCTGTGGGGTTTGGGAGGATGCAGGGCAGCGGCACCTCCCCAAGTGCCCTTGAGATATGCTGCAGTCCTCAACTCCACAGAGGCTGAAGACTGAGACGGGAGCTTGGGCCTGAGGGGCAGTGGAGGTGCAGCAAGCCTCTTCTAGGGTGGGGATGGGAGAGGAGGAGTTACCCAAACCTCACCTGGGGGCACATCTTTCTCCAAGTGTTTGAAAGCTGTGAAAACCACAAAAGAATGAAACTCTAAGGGTAGAATGCCAGGCAGGATGGCCTCCAGGCTACAAAGTGTGGAGAGGGAGAGAGCTGGGAGATGGCTTCTTTTCCACCTCAGAAAAAGAGAGTTGCTTCGTGACTGGGAGGCAGGGACTCCTGGATTCTTAATGGTAGGCAATTTGGTAGGAAGGTGACTAACTTACCCCATTAGAGCCTGGGGCTCAGGGCAGGGCTAGGGACAGGAGCTTCTCTGAGAACATCCATCCCTCAGGGCTGGTATCCTGGAGCCATGGAAACTCAGGCAACACTAAGTGGTGGGAGGAGGAGACACCACAGAGGCCTCCCACCTCATCTGAGCTGATGAAACCCCGAGATGGAACCTGGCTAGTGTGGCTGAGGCCATGGGGACCAGGCAGGAATGGCATCTCAGATGGCCTGGGATTTTTCAAAATCTTCAGCTTTTGAGGTAGCACTAAGGGGGGCAGGACCTCAGCAGCCGATCTGGGTCACCCACTGTACACTGAAGCAGCTCCTGACTTTCTTTTTTGAGATGGAGTTTCGCTGTTTTGCCCAGGCCGCAGTGAAGTGGCCTGATCTCGACTCACTGCAAGTGATTCTCCCACCTCAGCCTCCCCAGCAGCTGGGACTACAGGCGCGTACCACCACGTCCAGCTAATTTTTGTATTTTTAGCAGAGATGGGGTTTCGCCATGTTGGCCGGGCTGGTCTAGAACTCCTGACCTCAGGTGATCCATCCACTTCAGCCTCCCAAAGTACTGGGATTACAGGCGTGAACCACTGCACCTGGCAGATTTTTTGTTTGTTTTTGAGACAGGGTCTTGCTCTGTCGCCCAGGCTGGAGTGCGGTGGTGTGATCACAGCTCATTGCAATCTCAACCCCCTGAGATCAAGTGATCCTCCTGCTTCAGTCCGCTGCAAGGAGCTGGAACTACAGGCACGCGCCACCAAGTCCGACTAATTTTTGTAATTTTTTGGAAGGGAACTTAGTTTTGAATTAGCTTCTATTGTTTACTTCCGGTAGCCGTGGTGGAGCTGGCAGAGATTTGGGGGATACTAAACACCCCTACAAATCATGCCGTGAGATCCCCCGTTTCAGGGACAGCCACTGGCGAAGGACTTGAAGCACAGTCGCAGCTTGGAAGGGGGGCCCCACTGCGACAGCGTCCCGCGTCAGGGGCGGGCCCAGCCCCACGGGGGAGTGGGTATGGGCTGGGCAGCGGCTGGCTGACGCGTGGGGAGCCCCACGGTGGTGGGGAAACCCTTGGGGCCCCGGCGGAGCGGTCCCGAGGAAGGGGCGGTGCCTGCAGGGTTGGCCCGCCCCGACTGAGGGTTTCTAGCCCGCGCGTGGCGTGGGGACAATTAGGCGCCACGCCCTGTCGCTTCGCTGCACCAAGCTCGGGAGGCCGGGGACGCCACTCCCAGAGCGGGCGGGACGCGCACGCTCACAGTGAGGTCTCTCAAAAGAGCCCCACCTCAGTTTTCTCATCTGCAAAGTGGGGCCTCGTAATCCTGCCCGACCTGGCGCGGGACAGTAGGTGTCAGGGATTTTGGTGACCTCACGCTCGAGGCCTCTGCAAAACGGGGCTGTCCAGTGCCCCGGAGACGCGGCCGGCTGGGGTTTTGTCTGGCGGGGGAGTCTTAACGGAGAGGCCACGCAGGCTGGCAGGAAGCCGCTCCACCTGAGGGGGCTCAAGGAGAGAGGATCTCCTCCCCGCCAGACCCCGGCCCCGCCGACAGGCCCTGCCAGAGTAGCTCTAGGGTATCTTCCCAGAAACTGCCCCGCACGCACTGGCTAGCTGGGAGCCCCACCACGGCTTTCAAAAAACCCGCACACACCAAGACAATAATGTGTCGTTCGCTCGTTTCGCGCAAGCGGAGTCGCGTCCGCCTTCCCGAGCCCCAGGGCACAGACCTCAGGCCGCTCTCGCGCTCTCCGGGGCCCCGAGAACAATGCCCATTCTCTCCGCGCGCAGGAGGGAGTTGGCGGACCACGCGGGGTCGGGGCGGCG
>NW_012123931.1:3637818-3682678 GCF_000951035.1 Colobus angolensis palliatus | reverse complement strand
CGACAGCGGTGGCGGCGGCCGGGGGTGAGTCGGCGGGGAAGGCGCGCTGGTTCCATTAGGTCTCGGCTTACTCCCTTTCTTTCTCCTCTTCGGCCCACCTCGGGCCGCGGCCTCGACCTCTCACCCCTGACCCGCTGCTTCTGCCCCGGAGGGCGGTCACTGCATACCCTGACCTCGATTCCGCGGTGTTGAAGGCGGAGCCTGAACGGTCTCTGGGGCCGCTCTGGAGTCCAGTTTAGGTTTTGTGCCTGCCCGCCGAATGGGGTCGGGTCCGACGTGGAATAGCCGGAGTCCCGTCAGACACCTCCCCTACCCCTGGCTTCAGACTTGGTCCACAGACGACTCCTCCCTTGGCGGCCTGGAGTTTGATTCTGGCCCAGTTCGGCTTTCCCTCTGCCCTCGGGTTTCCCCTCGGCGCCACTGGTGGCGGTTACAGGAGAGGGGACTCTGAGACCCCTGGGACCTGGCGCGGCAGGAAGGGACGCGAACGAGAGCGCAGGCCCCCTTGTGTGTTTTGTTGTGGTGATGGAGCCGCTCCAGCCCGGGGGATGGGCTAGGCCAAGCTGACAGTACAAATCCCCTGGCTGCTCCTCCGTCCTGCCGGGAGTCTCTAGCTTTAGTTCCGGGTGTGGGTGCCCTGATGTGGAGCTGGGGTGGAAATTGCCTGAACCAGGCCCCCAGCAGAGGCGGAGTTGGCGGCCTTCCAGCTTCCCTCCTTGATGCCCTTGAAAAGAAGAAGCGTTTCACCCGTTGGTGGTGGAGGCTTGCGAGGTGGCAGGTTTGAGGTTGCAGTGGTAGGGCAGTGCCAGCCAAAAATAACCATGGGTGCTGGGGTGGCTGGAATCTGGGAGGGCAGCCGCTGACCTGGCTGGCTGCACTTCTAGTCAGCCCAGTTCTCTGGCCAGGAACAGCAAATGAGAAGCCGACAAGGCCTGTGCTCAAAGTTGACATCCCTGGCTTGGTTTCCTTCACATCACCTTTTTCCTTATTGTGCAGAGCAGAGCTTCCCAAAGCATAATTGTGGCCTTTAGCTGCTTTTTAAACAAGCTGTTTGCTGAGGTTTTAGGAATCAAAGATAATTGAGAAATAGGCCCTAGAGCTCTGGCTGGGAGGATGATATCTGCTATTTCCAATATTTTACTTGCCTAGAATGTGTTAAAGGAAGGATACTCTTTATTACTGCTTTGTGTGCGGTACCTTATAACTCTCATACTTCTCATCTCTTTTGCCAGGCTGGGAAATGTTATCTCCGTTTTCCAGGCATGCTAACCAAGGCCTAGAGTGCCTTGTCTAAGGTCATGAGGCTGGTATGTGACAGCACTAGGATTTAGTTTAGAGTTTTCTGCTAGAGCACTCTCCTCCCAGTTTCCTTGGAAGGGACTTATAAAATGTCTGTAAGGCATTTAACACACCCCTGAAGTGTTACCTGGAACTTTTAAATGTTCATGAAAAGCTGCCACTAGTACCTCTGTGGGCACAAAGCTGTGCTAGGCATTTCACTTACAGGACAGACATATTTTATCCTCACAAAACTTTGTAAGAGATTACTATTCCCTTGATGCAAGAGGAAGCTGATGGTCAGAGTAGTGTAATAATTTGTTCAAAGGCACACAGCTAGAAGTAGCATGCCATGATTCAAATGGACATCTATAAGACTCTGAAATTGTGCTCTCCATTGATGTGAATATGTATCGACATAAGAATCTTCTGGGTCCCAGGAGGGAGTCTTTGACCTGGTGTGACCGTGCTAATGTCCTCCAGTTCTGGTGTTTGCCCAGCGAGGATGGGCAGGACCATACTTGCCTTATGGCATGATATGTGCCCTGGCCAGTGGAGCGTCTTCTGGGTCAATTAGTGGGATGTGAGTTACTGCTTTCATTCCATAACTTGGGCACCTGACCCAGAGTAATTGCAGGAAAACAGTGAAACATTAGTCAACTGATTACCAAAACAACAAATCTAAGCTTCTGGGGAGGTGATTTTACAAAATATTTATCTCCAAAGACTTCCCAGGTAAACAGGGGAAGACATGTTAGTGGGGAGATGGAGGGCTTTCTTAGGGACACGGAGAGGCTCCCGGGGTGTGGTCACATAGGCCTCACTGTCCTGCTCATGCATGGGGAGCTGTTCTATGTTGATCTTCTCCTGACGGACCCTGCTGGTGAGATGGGGCAGCCTCAGTGGGTTTGTACAAAATGTGCTTGGCCAGGCAAGCTCAGGACTGACCATGACTAGAGGTTGGCTGTGGCCAAGTGTGAGCGTTGGGAAGAAGACTGGCTCCATGGAGGCAGTCAGGGGTTCATGTATAGGTGGAGCAGGTTGCTGGCCTCACATAGCCAGCTTTCTCCGCTGGTGGCAGATCCAGCCTGGCAATTTCATGTGATGGATATAAGTCCTCACTGAACAGGGATAGTGAGGTGAGGCTCTTTTACCTGCCAGACGACTAACCCTCTGGCTATCCTGAGATAGGCGTAGGGTAGGATACTAGAGCCAGAGAGCTAGAAGAAGGTACAGTAATGGTACAGTAGGATAAAGGCAAGGCACCTGGCAGGGCACTATGGGGGTCTAAAAGGGTACTAAATGGGCCTCTGGCAAACAAGTTGGATACTCTGAGGACCTTGGCATCCTTCCCAGTGCTGAGACCCAGGATGAGCCAGCAGGGGCTGGATAGACCCCCTGGGTCCATGTCTCCTTGGGTAGACCCTCAGGAGGGCTATGGAATGTTCCTGAGGCCTGTGTGCCTCTTTCTCCAAGGGCTGCTCTTCTCATCTCTGTTGTGGCCCCTCATGCTCACTTGTGGTCCTTACTTCCTTGGGTGGGGTCCAGTTCAGGGCCTCAGCCAGACAGCGTTCAGCTTCTCAAACTTGAGGTCTTTGAGCCCTCGCCTCCCGTGTGTTGGCTCCATGCCAACAGCCCTTTGCCTGGCCTCTGGCATTACAGAGCGTTCACTTCACGGGACTCCCCAGGCAGGAGGAAATGGAGTGCAGGAGGCTCCCATTTCTCCTGCCTTTGATCTCCCTGCGGTAGTGTTCACCGTCCCAGGGTTCCTGCCTCAGCCCCTGGCCCTGGCTTACCCAGTTCCCTGAGCACTCAGGCCACCAGGCTAGTGTTGCTCTGCTGGGAGGCAGCTGTTTGTTTGTTCACTGGCAGAGAAGGTTGTTTCCCATTGTCTGCTGTTTGACCAGTGTGACCTCAGAGTTCTTGCTTCATAAACCTCTGGGAGGGGCCACCTCCAAACAGAACAATGGGCCTCTTCAGGAGCAACTGGGAAGCCCCAGGCAGCCCCACGGCTGGAGGTGGCTGGCTGTGTGTTTAGCAGGGCTTTCTGTTCCTCGTGGTCTAGATGCATCACTGTAAGCGATACCGCTCCCCTGAACCAGACCCGTACCTGAGCTACCGATGGAAGAGGAGGAGGTCCTACAGTCGGGAACATGAAGGGAGACTGCGATACCCGTCCCGAAGGGAGCCTCCCCCACGGAGATCTCGGTCCAGAAGGTGAGAGGAAACTAGATAGGAGGGAGAGGCTCCTTCTGTCAGCTGGGCTCAGCTGTGGCAACTCCAGACTCCTTGAGATGACTCCATCCCCGCCCAGCTGTCCCTGGATCCCTGCCCTGTCCTCTTTGGGCTCCTCCACTAACCTCACCTGCATGCCTTGGCCTCACCAGTAGCTGCCTTCCTTGTTGCCTAGTCTTTCTCTTTTGGAGTGCCTTTTCGCCCTACACATTCCCCCATTTTCTAGGCTGGCAACTTTCTTGCTTAACCTCCTAAGCCTTCCTCGGTGAGAATTAGGAACATAACCTCACCCCTGGAAAGGTTGTTCCCTGGGCCTATCCCAGCCCCCAGGCCAAACTTAAGAGTTGCAGCAGGCCACAGGGAACTCTGGAGGGTGTAGAACCTCTGAGTATGGAGGCCCTCTGCCATACTCCCCTTCCCCTGTACCCCTCCTCCTATGGCTGGAGGATGCTGCTGTTGGACAGGGCTCTGGAGGGCAGGCTTAGTACCTTTGCACCCTCCCCTCTCAGCCACTTCCCACCAGTCTGGATGCTTTTAGCACAGGCTGTCCCCCTTCAGCCCTTTACAGTGGCCCTACCACAGGTTTCTTGCCTGCTAACAGCAAGGACCCAGTTGACCAGCATCCCCATCCCCCTTTTGGCAGCCATGACCGCCTGCCCTACCAGAGGAGGTACCGGGAGCGCCGTGACAGCGATACATACCGGTGTGAAGAGCGGAGCTCATCCTTTGGAGAGGACTACTATGGATCTTCACGTTCTCGTCATCGTCGGCGATCGCGGGAGAGGGGGCCATACCGGACCCGCAAGCATGCCCACCACTGCCACAAACGCCGCACCAGGTCTTGTAGCAGCGCCTCCTCGGTGAGTGGTAGCCAGAGTGTGCTGGCTGGGGCTTAAAGGCCTCATCTCTTCCTAGCCTTCTCTCAGGCTGGCTGGTCCGGGTGAGTACTGCCAGCCCTGTGCACGTGCACTGGTGTGCGTGCATGTGTGTGTGTATGTGTTGTCTGGTCCAGGTGCAGGGCTGATCACAGGGTCCTGGCCCCTGTGTCTTCTGGCCCCTTCCAGTGGCAACTATAGGAACTCTGGCTCCGATGCTGGCTGGCCTCTGGCCTGTCTATGTCTACACAGTGCTCCAGACACAGGCCACGTGGTGCAAGTGGCTGGGGACACTTCTTAGGACACTTCTTAAGGATCCTAGTAGAGTGGCTGGTATGGTGGTCTACAGCTATATGGCCTGGTCTTTCCCACCCAGAGACTGCCTCCTCGTGTAACTGAGTGCTCTGATGTGGACTGCATCCACCTTTGCGTCTCATCTGCATACCCCTTCCCAAAGGCCCCCAGTCTGGAGTGCCTCACAGGATGGGAGGATTTGCCTGTCAGCCAGCTCAGACTGGGAACTTCCCTTCTAATCTCCAGCCAGGCCCTCTCCAGCCGAGCCTCTTTACGAGGGGCAGTCGCGGTGAGGAGGGGCAGGTGCCTGTGTGATGGGGCATGTGAAGAAATGGTGGAAAGGCTGCTGCCCCAGGCCTTGTCCAGTTGCAGGCCACATGCCCAGAGCAGGGCCTGGCCAGTATTCCTAGCACAGAGGGTTGTAAGGTCTCTGGAGCCCTCACTGCGCTCAGTTCCCTGGGGAAGGAAAGCCAGTTGTGTATTTCTGAGGTTACGTGCGGTCTTCTCTTCTCCCCCATCCCTCTTCCCTGCCTCCCCCCTGCCGGCCTTGAGGCCCCTGAGGAGCGGTGGAGAGGCCAGGCGTCTTCTCTGCCCAGCTCTTTCTGTGACTTCTTTGGCCACAGGTTGAGGGTTGACTGTGCGGGCGATTGCAGCGTGGCCCTTTCGCCTCTCTGCACACTGCCACATGCTGCCACAGGATGGCAGTGCAGGTCTGGCGCTGCTTCTCTGTTTGGTGCCCTCTTATCGATCGTCGTGAGACTTGGGATGGGCCTAGATTGTGAGCAGCACAGGTGCCAAGGCCAGGGCAGGAGCTGGCATGGGGCCTGTGTGGGCCATTGTGGTAGGAAGCCTGGCAGTTGACTGGCCCAGAGGATCCAAGGCTGCTTTCCTGCTTGAGGCTGGTGGCAGAAGGGCTGCTGACGGAAGGCTGTTTCTGGTAGTGATGGTGAAGTCTGGCCAGGGATGCCGTCTGGAGGCAGGTAGCAGCTTGGCTCTGAGTGGCAGCTGTCAGGCATGTGCAAGTCTGCGTGGGCGAACAGAGGCAGGCAAGGACAGGCTGGGCATTCTGCAGCTGAAGCCGGAGCAGCCGCTGACCAGTCTGGATGGTTGGACCCAGGCGGGGCCAGCTGCCTTCTTGCGCCACCGTTCTCACTGCATCTTCCGCTCTGGCGAAAGCCACATGGGAGGGCCTGGGAGGGACAGACTCGGAGGAGGAGGAGGAGGGAGTCGGGGCAATGGCTCTCCTCACAGCGTGGCCCTCAGCAGCAGAGGCAGGTCGTCTTCCTGAGCGTTTGTGGCGCTCCTCTTAGAGATAATGTCCGAGTTTTCTTTACATACCTGTAGCTGTTTTTACTTTTCTGTTTTTGAAGTCAGTTTGTGTCTTGACGTGTCCCTTGCAATATCCCTATCGTTATATATGCTGTGTGCCTTATGAAATGCTGGGATCTGGAAAATCCAACCAACCAACCCACCGGCTCCTCACCGTCTCCACCTCTGCCTTTGACTGACACCTCAATCTGTCAATCGGAACCGCCTACCATGCGATTGGTCGGATGGCGTTTCGGGGGGCGGTGCATGCAGAGAAGCCAACAGAGCAGTAAGCGCAGCAGCCGGAGTGTGGAAGATGACAAGGAGGGTCACCTGGTGTGCCGGATCGGCGATTGGCTCCAAGAGCGATGTACAGCCACCTTTCGTAAAACTTTACCTCTCTACTTTCTACCCCCCTTGTTAGACGAGACCTCTCCTGCCTGGAGGGGCCTCTAGTGCGCGTGGTGCCTTAGCGGGGCCACCAGTAATTGCCTGAATGACACAGACACTAGCAACTTCCATTTTAAAGAGTGTAGCAGTGAGAGAGAAACCTTTTTTGTTTTTGAGAATTTGAATGCTGTGAACTTGCAGGAGCTGCCAACTCCCTGCCCTCCAGATTCTCATGCCCAATTTCTTTTCTCTCCTAGATGAGATTGTGGGGAACCTGGGTGAAGGCACCTTTGGCAAGGTGGTGGAGTGCTTGGACCATGCCAGGTGAGCGAGCTGGGGCAGTACAGCTGGCTCTGGATGTGATCTTCCTGGAAAGAGCTGGCCTGAGTTCTTGAGGGTGGCAGCTATCAGAGCTTAACTTTTTTCTTTTTGAAGGGTGGCACCAAAGTAGGGTTCTGACCTGTCCATGTTGGGGTTTTGCTGATCCCCTGTAATAAGGGAGAAATTCTTGGGTCCTGCAGGTATGTGGCAACACTACCCAAGAATTGTTGCTCAGTGAAAGGTTCTGCTCTAATCTCTCTACTTCTCCAGGACTGTAGTGGTGGATATCAGAACAATGCCAAGGCCCCAGCTCCCCTATGGCTTGGAGCTGCCTCCTGTGATAACTTTTAGGTTCTTGGCCTGGCAAGGGGCTAGGAGTACCACTAAGCCCAGCCCTAAGAGCATAAGTCCCATCCCCTGAGGGTCTGCCTTTGAGGCTGTGCAGATCTTAGTCGAGAGAAACATGACCCTGGGCTTTCTCACCAAGCAGGCCGCTGCCTTCTTCAGTGTGGCTAGGGTAGTGTGTGGTCTCCGCTGAGTGTGCCTAGGAGAGTGGGGTATACCTGTGTGTGTCATGCTGCACCTCACTCTCTCCCAAGCCCAACAGTGCAGTAGTTTTGTCCCTTCACCGTTCCACAAGACTAGAACATTTGCTTCCTCTCATATAGGTCTGGGTTGGGGAGGCCACCTCCAGGGAGCCAGTTGCCTCCCTGCCGTAGTCGGTTTGGCACTTCAGCTCCAAAGTGCTTGTGTCCTCAGTGGAGCCGCGTGCCACCCATATGTGGCCCTCTCGCTGTTGCAGAGATGAATAAACATACTCAGGGTTTGCCTGCATCATACTCCAGTTAACGGCAGAGTTGGCCACCACTGCGCTGTAGTGCTCCTACATTAAATGGGGTACTCAAGTCATTCAGACCCAGGCATCCAGCCTTCCCTGTGGCCACAAGGTAGACTGAGAGGAAGTTTCCATTTGCTCCAAGTTTCCATGCAAATGCCTGTACGACTCAGTGCGGCCCAAGAGGTTAGGGTTGGGACCAGTGGGTGGAGGGACATGCACAACTACACCGTGGCCAGGTGGAGACATGGCAGACTCAAGTAGGCGGTCTGGGCTGCTCCTCTCTGAGGAGCTGGAGGGAAAATGAGCCTCTGGAGTTACTAGGGGGCAGGTGGAGGGTCTGGGGAACCTTTACTTTCACTCAAAGGACTCAAAGGGAGCCAGGGCCGGTGAGGGTTGTTATGTGGAGGCAGAATTCAGCTCAGTGAAAGGCAGGGTCTTATTGTAAGAGCCATGCAACTCTGGCAGGGCTGCCTTGGAAGTGATGAGCTCCCTGTGCTGAGGACTGGGATGCCACGGAGGGACCCTGTTTTAGGAGGAGGCCGGAGTGCATGACCTTTCCCCTGAGGTCCCTTCCTGCCCTGAGAATCTGGGAAAATAGGATAGGGAGAGAAAAGCAGGGGATTCTCTAGAAGACCCCTTTACCCTGGGCCTGTGAGCCTTAGGCACCACCGTCAGCCTCCCTGAGGCCTCAGACATGCCCTTCCAGGCTAGGGCTGTCTCACTCAAGTTCCCCACTGGACATCTGAATTCTAGCGGTCCTTTCCTGACAGGGCCTGGCAGCCAGACCTCAGCAGGTTTCCTTCTCTGCTGGCTCCCCGCAGATGGCCTCCTGGGGTGGGGTTGGGGGTGGGAAGCACAGAGCAGGGACTGTTAAAATCTTCTCTGGACACTTAAGAAGGGTTCCTGGCATTTTGTGGTCACTGATAAACGCTGTGGCAGGTAGGTGCGGCTGGAGAGGGGTGTGGTAAAAGGAGTGGCCCTGGACCCCACAGTGAGAGGTACCCTTGCTGGTACCCCTACCTCTTGCCAGATCTTTACTCGATCCTGGCACCCCCCATCCCTGTTTGCTCAGACTTGCAGACAAGCTCAGGAAGGTCAAGAGGTGCTGCAGGAGGGCTCTGGATGGGACAGCCTGACCAGGGTTGGGGCTGCCTGGCCTATAGGTTAGGTCACTGTGTGAGCTCTTGGGCTGGCGCTGGGTAAGCAGGATTGGCCTCTACTCTGCCACACTCCTTTGAGAGCTGGCAGTGGCTGAGAACATAAAAGCCTAAGGCTGGCATGGATGCCAAGAGTATTAACTCACAGATGTCAGGGCACTTGCTGTTGAGTGGGCAAAGGTCTAGTGTTGCATGGGGCAGGCTGGGCATCCAGTATCTGCTCTCTTCAGTGCAGGCTGCTCCTGGAGCAGTGTTTGTTGGGAGTTGCTGGATTGGGGTGGTGGGTGGGGGAAGGACTGGCTGCTGATGAGAACCTCTGTTTCCTTCCCGGGTACCAGAGGGAAGTCTCAGGTTGCCCTGAAGATCATCCGCAATGTGGGCAAGTACCGGGAGGCTGCTCGGCTAGAAATAAACGTGCTCAAAAAAATCAAGGAGAAGGACAAAGAAAACAAGTTGTGAGTGTCTGCAAGGAGTGGGAGGGAAGCCTTCAGTGGGGCTGCTGGACCCCCAGGGGCTTAGTAGTGTCCCTTCACCCGTCTGCACTGTGCCTTCTCCCCACACTCAGAGCCAGGGGAGTGTGGCAGAAGTCTTGCTGGAAGCCTTTAGACTGCAGTCCAGGCTCCACCCCAGCTGGCTCTGTGGCCTGAGGCAGGCCTCTCAGCCCTGCATTTGTGAATTGGGAAGCTCACTGGGTTATGTTGGGCGTAAGACAAGATAAAAACATGAAGCCGTTTGGGGCTTTTACATAGTAGGAGATACCCAAAGGAGGCCCTTTCTGTGGCAAACACACTGAGCACTCTCCTCCACACATGGTGCTGAGCCTGGGCAGATGGGTGAATCCCGCACACCCTCACGAAGCTCAGCAGAGTGGGCAGGTTGAGAAAAGCAGCACCAGTCCTGCAGAGTGCACTAGCACGTTCCATGTCTCCCTCAGCAACTCTGAGGCAGGGCTTCTCCCAAATCATAAGTAGGGAAGCTTGGAGGGCTTGGACCAGAACTGTGGACATCTCCCCTGCCCACTGCAGGAAGCTTAGTCCTTGCCCAGAGCTCATCTGGGGATTGGGTGATGGCTGGTGGGGAGAGGTGCTCTTGCTCTGGTTCTCTTGCATTGTGTGTATCTGCGTTCTGGTGTGTGACCCGGTGGCCTAGGAGAGAGTTGGGAACTGTCTTCATCTGAGAGAGGGGGTGAGGCAGGCCCCCAGCACACAGCCTGAGCCCTGTCCATCCTCCTCCTCCTCCAGCCTGTGCGTCTTGATGTCTGACTGGTTCAACTTCCATGGTCACATGTGCATCGCCTTTGAGCTCCTGGGCAAGAACACCTTTGAGTTCCTGAAGGAGAATAACTTCCAGCCTTACCCCCTACCACATGTCCGGCACATGGCCTACCAGCTCTGCCACGCCCTTAGATGTAAGTGTCCACCCTCAAAAGAAGCATGGGCAGCTACATGCCTACAGCCAAGTCATCTGGTTACTTCTTGTCCCCATTCATTCCAGCACGTTACTAACCATTCTCCTGGGCCTGAGGGACACCAGATCCCCTTTGGCGGAAAGGCCTGTCTTCAGGTGGGAATCTCAGTGTGAGGATGGAAAGGCTAGGGCTCCCTCCAGGGACCCCCGGACCAGCCTCTCTACCCCCAGGCACTCAGGAAGAAAACAGAAAAGAACTGCTCCAGAATTGGCCTAACCACCAACCCCACCTCCCTGCTTCATGCATGGGGTAAAAAGGTAGAAGCCTGACCTGACAGATAGGGCCACAGGTCCTACCCACATGGAGACCCTCTGTGCAACCCTGACTTGTCATCTCCCTGCTAGCCATGAAAAGCATTTGGTGGTGCCAGGGCTCAGCACTGTAGGATTTGCAGTGGTTGCAGCAGTACAGAAAGGCTCCTTGGTGAAGCTGGTAGACCTTGAGCTAGAATATAGAAAGCTCAAGGTAACCCCGCATCGCTCCCCTACCCTGAGCACTGCTACTTCGTGATAGGCTGCAGGCCACTGGGGTGGGAAGCCCCACATGGATGAGAAGACGGGTGTCTTTCTCCTCCCACAGGATTTGCAAGATGGGACAGGGATAAGGTTTCCAAGCAAGGGGAACAGCTTGGTGAGGCCTAGAGCCTGTTATGGGCTGAGAATTGGCTCTAGTAGAATAGACTATCATTGGGGAGTCGTGGGCCACACAGTTGTGAGGGTCTTGAGTGCCAGATGGGAGCCTTGAGCTGAAAAGTGACTACAAGCAGGTAGCCACTGTCAGAAGGGGCTGGACGGGAAAGGCTTCCCTGCTCATGACTAGCGATGAGAGGTGGGGCTGGCTTCCTGGGTATGCAACCTGTGCACTCAGTCACACAGGACCCTGTGCTTGATTCTTAATAACTTGAACAGGGGACCTGCATTTTCATTTTGCAAAGGGCCCTGCAAATTATGCAGCTGGTGCGGGGAAGAGGGAACAACTCAAGGCTGTTGCTGTAGCTTTGGTGAGAGACAGGTGAGGAGGCCTGGTCTCTGCAGAGGAGAGGTGGAGGGAGGTTTTTCAAATGGCTAATTTCTTTCCCACCCCCCTGCTAAAGTATCAGAACCCTCCAAGGCCTCAAGTACAGAGAACCCTTGAGAGAGAGGCCAGCACAGAGGCAGGCTGCAGTCCAGCTCCCTGCTGAGGTGGGGGTGTGAGGAGCTCTGGCAGTTGCTGGCATTGGAGGAGGGGTCTGGCCTAGCGCTGGCCTAGTAGCTGGCAGGAGAGCCAGCTACTCATTTGCCTATTTCCCCTTCTTTCCCTGCTCCCTTAGTTCTGCATGAGAATCAGCTGACCCATACAGACTTGAAGCCAGAGAACATCCTGTTTGTGAATTCTGAGTTTGAAACCCTCTACAATGAGCACAAGGTATCGGTGGGGGTAAGGGTGAGGCCCTGCTCCAGGGGTGGGTTACCCACTCGTGTGGACTCCTGACCTGGCAGGCCTGCCTTGCCTTTCAGAGCTGTGAGGAGAAGTCAGTGAAGAACACCAGCATCCGAGTGGCTGACTTTGGCAGTGCCACCTTTGACCATGAGCATCACACAACCATTGTGGCCACCCGTCACTATCGCCCACCTGAGGTGATCCTTGGTGAGTGACTGTATGGCCTGTGACCTTGTCACACTGGACTGTTGAGAGGGTATAAACAGAGGCAGTGGCATGCCTGGCAGTCTCTGCCACCTAGGGCAGGCAGAGTTTCTCAGACCAAGAGGCCAGTGTCATGAGACACAGGTGACTGACCTGGCTTTATCTGTCAGCCTTACTGAGAGAGGGCCTCGTAATGGGATTTGGGCAAGAGTCCTGCCAGCCAGTGTGGTGGCTGCCAGGCTGTGACCTCCAGGCTGGAAGCATAGGGCCAGATCTCACAGCCTCTCCCCATCTTGGCTTTCAGAGCTGGGCTGGGCACAGCCCTGTGACGTCTGGAGCATTGGCTGCATTCTCTTTGAGTACTACCGGGGCTTCACACTCTTCCAGGTACAGCCACCCCACATCGCTCCCCTACCCTGAGCACTGCTACTGTGATAGGCTGCAGGCCACTGGGGTGGGAAGCCCCACCTGGAAGAGAAGACAGGTATCTTCCTCCTCCCATAAGTCATCATGTGAGATTCAAAGTCTTAAGGATGTAGATGCTAAAGGGAGTGCACAAGTCAGGGGAGCTGGAACACTTAGAGGAGTCTTATGCTAGGCCGTCGAGGATGGAGGATGGGCAGGAGGTGACCTGACCTTCTAGATAAAAGGCACAGATGAATAAAGGCATCGGGATGGGCTGGGACAAGGCATGTTCTGGGCAGGGAGCGAAGAGCTAACCAGAGGGAAATGCAGTCACAGCCCAGTCTACCTCCACCCACAAGGGCTGAGGAGCCTGAGCCTGAGCACAGGCTGGCAGGAGAAGCTGGGGCTGCCGCTTCATTGGTAGGTTTGCATCTCCGGGGGCAGTGAGGGCACTTGCCCATCTTTCTTGTTTCTTATTCTCCTTGAAGGGGCCAGAGCTAGGACTGACCCCCTTGCACTGTCCCTAATCTTCCACAGACCCACGAAAACCGAGAGCATCTGGTGATGATGGAGAAGATCCTAGGGCCCATCCCATCACACATGATCCACCGTACCAGGTAAGGACCCCAGTAGCCCCCTCAGGGTTGGTATGGGGCCTTTCTCTTCTTGGCTGTGGGTCAGCAGGGTACTGGATGTGGTTAGTCTTTGCTGGACAGTCCATGGGTCCCAAAAACCTTCCCTGTGTGCCCCTGCAAACCTGTTGCCCTGGTTCTGCTGCTGTCTTGGGAGCTGCTCTTCCCCACCTCCCACCAGAGGCTTGTCCCCTTTCTGCTCCCACACTTGACTCCACCCCCTTAATTTTCAGGAAGCAGAAATATTTCTACAAAGGGGGCCTAGTTTGGGATGAGAACAGCTCTGATGGCCGGTATGTGAAGGAGAACTGCAAACCTCTGAAGGTCAGTTTCTGGCTACCCCCAGCTCAACTCATGCCAAGGAGAGACCCCAGAGACTGGGCAGACATACAGCAGAGACAGGCCAGGCCACTAAAGGCTGCCTCCTCGATCCAGCTCTATGGGAGGCGGCACCCAAGACTGCTGGATGCTGGCAGTGGGGCTTCTTGCATACTGTCCCAGAGGGGCGCTTGGCCCTACCCCTTCCCCACAGGGTGGCTATGAATGTAATTAGGGAACACCAGAAGAGCCAGATGTCAGAAACCCTGCTGCTTCCTGTCCCTCTCTCTCCGCAAAATTTTGGGAAGAACTAGACAGGACTGAGGTGAGGGGGAGGGAAGACCTAGACATGGCCAGGAAGCCAACTGCATTTGGTGCTCGGGCAAGTGAATTTCGCAGAGGTGATCTCTACCCACTTGTCAGGACTTTGCATGTGGGGGCAGAGGCATCAATCCAGCAAGACACCTAGTAGCCTGGCAAGTTCCGAGCAAAACGTTAAACACAGGCATGAAAGGAAAGGAGCTGCTCATTGTCCAGGAGGGCGGAAGTAGAGTCCTCCAAGGAGGCAACACTGCCTCCTCGATCCAGTCCAGCAAGGCATCCCAGAGGCAAGGGGACCTGCTGTGGCTTCCCACGATCCTGCCGTCACACTGAGGCACCTTGTGTCCCTGAGCAGAGTTACATGCTCCAAGACTCTCTGGAGCACGTGCAGCTGTTTGACCTGATGAGGAGGATGTTAGAATTTGACCCTGCCCAGCGCATCACACTGGCCGAGGCCCTGCTGCACCCCTTCTTTGCTGGCCTGACCCCTGAGGAGCGGTCCTTCCACACCAGCCGCAACCCAAGCAGATGACAGGCACAGGCCACGGCATGAGGAGATGGAGGGCGGGACTGGGCCGCCCAGCCCCTTGACTCCAGCCTCGACCACCAGGCCCCAGGCCGGAGCCACCCAATGAACAGTGCAATGTGAAGGAAGGCAGGAGCCTGCAGGGGAGCAGACTTGGTGCCCAGCTGCCAGAAAGCACAGATTTGACCCAAGCTATTTATATGTTGTAAAGTTATAATAAAGTGTTTCTTACTGTTTGTAACCCCTGGTACCAGTGTGTCCATCTCCAGGCTCCTTGCCTTCCCCTTACCTGCCTGACCTTATTAATAAAGTCTTTCTTAGCAGTTCAGCTTGTGGAGAGCTAAGTGTGAACTGGGCCAGGCACAGAAGAGGTAGGCAGGGGTAAGACCAGAAGTGGGGACGTCCTCTGAGCCCAGGCTGCTGAGCAGTCCTAGACGGCACCTCTGCCCTGCTGGCTCCTGTACCTCTCAGCCCCCAAGAACGTAACGGAATCAGCCCACCGTGACTAGCCAGGTGGGGTCTGGTTTTCCGCAGCCTGCCAGTCCCATTACTGGCTGGGACTTTAGGCTGTATGTGCCCAACAACTATGGTCTGCTGAGGGCAGGAGACAAGTGGGGCGGGTTCCTAGGCTGGAACAGGCAGCATCTCATGACAGCCTACAGAGCAATTCACACACCACAGGACTCAGTCATTCAGCTTTATTTCAGTGCTGGTTTTTGGTTCCCTAAGAGCTGCACGAGTGCTAGGTTCACCACGTGACTGGGGGCCCCTTGGGAACTGGGTACTATGGGCAGGATCCCCTGAAAAGAACTGAAGATGGAGGAATCATACTTAATACCTCTGGGGAAGGCCCAGGCTAAGGATGAGGGCAAGGACCAGTCCCAGTGCCCCCTGGAGGGAGAAGCTTGAGCACAAACTCCCAGTGGCCCCACAAGGCTATCATCCCTGGATCTTGCTGGAGTGGGCAATCTCCTGGGCCAGGGTTCTTCTAGCTTGTTTCTCACTGTATCTAATCAGGGGGCCTAACTGCATTAACAGGCAGCCAGAACCTGCCTACCAAAATGCCTGTAACCTACACTGCTCTTCAGATTGTGGCCAAGAGAGGGCCCCGGCTTGGGAGCTGCTTGGCCCTGAGAGTGAGCAGAGGCTCAGAGAATACATAGCACAAGGGTTACAGTCCCTGGCCTCTTCCCATTGCTGGAGACAATTTAAGACTGAAGGGAAGATGAGAGGAGGGGCCAGCCCTCTACCCTGGCTCATCTGCTTCTGGCTATGCTCCTACAAGGAAAGTGGTAACAGCCTGAAACCCATGGTACCAGGGCCTACCCTGGGTCCACAGTCCTCAGTAAGCCCTTCTGCCTACCCATCCACCCGTTCAGCCAGCCTGGGCAGACACAGAGCAGAAGCAGCCTGAAGCCCTGAAGCAGGCTTAAGCACAAGTTCTTGGCAGAAATCCCTGCCAGGGTTCCAGGCATAGATCCTGTTCTACCAGCCTCCAGGGCCTAGGGCTTGGCACCTTAGGATTTGAGCATCAGTGTGTTCCTATGGTTGGAACCCACACCAGCTAGCTCATCCAGAACTAGCCTCATTTTGCCACCTTTGAGACAGGGTGCTGGCCCCAAGCCTATTCATCTAGACTGGACAACTGTAAAGGGTTCAAAGCCCGGATGTTTTAAGAGCTGGGGTGGAGCTCAAGCAGGGGAGCCCATGTGCCCTGCTCTGGGATGACAGCTGCAAAGGACCATTTCAGGGGAAGGGCAGAGGGGACGAAAGAGTAGGTGGGGCATGTATGTGCAGGCAAAGGGCTGGAGGAGTGGTGGCCTAGGACAGAAGCACCAGGAAGCCTCTTCTGGCTCAGCACCAGGCTCCCCCAGGGATATCCCCATCTGAGGGGTCTGACCCCAGACTAGGCAAAGGCTCAGCCTGCTCAGTTTTGGGGGTGGGGGCGGGCACTGCTGGCAAGATGGGCACTGTGGTTCTACAGTAATATAACCTTATACTACCTGTGCTGAAGACGACAGAACATAAAATCCCAATACAGTAACACCATCCTAATGCCGCCCCCTTCCCTACCTCTGAGTGATGGAGGGAAAAGGAGAGAGAGATCCTTGGAAAAATCAGCATAAAACTTGGATCAGCTCAGGAGTAAGGGTCAAAACCCCCCAAATCAACTTGTGGGGCTAGGGGAAGGCCTGGTCTGTCACAGCCCTGGAAATGAATGGAGAGTGCAGGTCTGCCCTCTGGTGGACAGCTGCCACGCAGCTGGTTCTACAGAGGAAGGGCTGTCTGCATGGGGAAAGCAAGGGAGACACAAAGCCACAAGCTCTGAAATAGAGCAGGTACAGGCCCCCAAACAGGACCTGGCCCACTCCTCAATGCATGTGCCCAGGCCCAGTGGCTGTAAACCTGAAACACAGTCTTAGAGAGCTGCCTACGGCTGTAAACAAAGGCCCACCTGGCCGTGCAGGGGGCTGAGGGTAGAGATGCCTGGAGCTGCTGCACGCTCAGCCTGCCGCCCAGCCCGGAACCCAGTGGGAAAGACTTCCCTGGCTAAGAGCAAGTGACAGGTCAGTTTTAAGTAAGTTCTGTTCTCTCACAGAAGAAACAAACCCAAAAGGGAAAAAACTTTTAACAAGGTCCATGAAGCTTCATATCCTTAAGGCGTTCGTTATCAGAGCAGCAGGGGACAGCAGGGTCCTGCCTGCGCAGGAACCCTCTAGGCAGAGTGCAGTGGGATAACAAACTTGCAGCCAAAGGGCGAGTGGTAGTTGATGCCCACCTCCTGGAAGACCTGCTGGGGAATGCCAATGTCGCACAAATAGATACGGCCTGCGTGTTCCCCCAGTGGCAAAGGCAGGCCCAGTGCCAGTGACCATTTGGCATCAATGCCCTGTTCGACTTCATGCACAGGAGGGTCTATGCTGAGTACTGGTGCCCGGTTCTGGTTGGCCCAGGCCACAGCAGCCTTGTACCAGGGTTGATCCCGCAGGAAGACATTCTCAGGGCAATCCAGGCAGTTGATGACCAGGTCCACAGGGCTAGTGGGCAGATCTGCAGGTGGGAAGAGTGCCATCTGAAAATCCCTATAAGCAGAGAGCAGCCCAGGCTGGGACTAGGCCCCAGGTCGTCCCAAGGGTATCTTTGTTTTCCAGACACCACTCCAATGCCTCTCCAAAGGCTGGCCTTAAAGCTAGGCCAGGGCACAGGCCCTAGAGTTGCAAGCTGGCTGGGCTGAGTGCTAGAGACAAAGTTGCATGTCAGCCCAGCAGACCACTGCCCTCCTGGAGTTCTCAGGATGAACCACTGTCCTGCTCAGTGTGCAGAGCTTCTCAGGGCACAAAGCCCTCACCTCCTCTGCCTTCTCAGGCACGCCTCTGTATATCCAACTAATGCCCTGGGCACCTTATGACCTCTGGGAAGGCAGAGTCCACTGTCAAGGTGGCTGTCACAGGGAAGCCCCACTCAGGCCCAGCAAAAACAGGAACTGATTGCTATCTGCTGACTGACCCAAGAAGGGTGAGCAGGTGAGAGCATGCTTATTCTATTCCGGTGGGCCTACTCATTCTACTCTAGCAAGCCTGTCCTCTCTCGTACTCATTATCTCATAGGAATGGGTCCCCCACTCAGCCCAACCTTAATTAAGAATTAAGAGAGAACCTATTACTATTCTCTCAGGCTCCTCTGCTCTAACCAGGCCTCTGGGACAGTATTAGAAAGGGATGTCTCACCAAGTATATAGATCCTGTACTGGCCTAAGAGGTTAAACTGAGAACAGCAGAAATGAGACCAAACTTAATCGTCGTTCAGACTCGTGTCCGGGAGCAGCTGGGATAGGAAAACCTTTGGGCAGCAAGAGGAAGAACTGCCTAGAAGGGGGCATCATGTTAAAAATTACAAGAAGGGGAACCCACACCAGGCCCCCTTCCCAGCTCTCAGCCTAGAGTAATATCATTTCTCAGCTAGAGACTCACAACTTCCCTGCTTAGAATGTGCCGTCAGGGGGAGTCCCTGTGGGTGATGAGGCTCTCAAGAGTGTGAGTGGCATCCTATCTTCTGTGTGCCCACAGGAGCCTGGCCTGAGACTTAGGAGACAAAGGTTCTGGTCCAGGCTTTGCCCTTGACTCACCATCTGACCTCTGGTGAAGTCCTTTCTCTGGGCCATATTTGCTCTTCTCCAATTCTTCCCCCTGCCATTCTCATTTAAACCCATTCCAGTCAGACTCTGTCCCTACCACTCCACTTGAGACTACACTCATCAAGCTCACCAGGAGCCTCCACAGAGATGCTAAATCCAGTGGTCGATTCCGTCTTTTGACCTTAACCTAGAGCGTGGCTTGCTGACACAGATGATGACATGCTCCTTTCTTCACTTGGCTTTCAGCTACCATACTCTCCTGGTTTTCTTTCTCCCTCACTGACCATTCCAGTCCCATCTCCTTGGTTAGGCTCTTTACTCCCTGACTTCTAAATAAAGAGCTCAGTTTTCCAACTTCTGTATCTACTCTCTTCCTATGTGACAGCATATCCAGGCTCCTCATGGCTTAAATATTCCCTATGGCTTGTAACTCTAGGCTGAATCCTTTCACTTCAGATTCATATAACTCCTTCCCTATCAACATTTCCACCTGCATATCCAATAGGTGCCTCAAGCTGAGCTTCTGCTGTTCCTCCCCAAACCTTCTCCATCAAGCTGTCCCATCTTAGTGATCGCACCTCAGTTACTGAGGCCAAAAACCTTGGAGCCATTCCCAAGTCTCTTTTCTCCCACCCCCATACATCCAATCTGTGGATTCTATCTCCAAAACTGATTTAGAAACTACCTTCACCACCTCTGGCACTACCACTCTGTCTTAGCCACCATAATCTCTCTCTCCCATAATCACAACAGCACCCTGACACCTCTGTGTACTCCTTTGTGTAGTCTACTCTCAAATAGCACCCAAAATGATCATCTGGAACCTAAATTTGATTATATCATTTCCCTACTTGTTCCTTCAATGACTGCCCATCTCACCAGAGTAAAAGCCCAAATCCTTGTGGTCATCCCCAAGGCCCATCATGACCTGACCCTGAAATGTCCAAGTCTCCTAACTCTCTACCCAGTCCTCCAACATGCCTCCTTTCCCTGCTTTACTTTTATTCATATCTCTTACTACAACTACACAAGTATGTTACATACTGTTTGTTTCTCCTAACCAGAATATAAGCTCCACGGAAGAATGGATTTTAAAATATCTGTTGCCATATCCCTAGCATCAGGAAGAGTGCCTGTTCAACGAATATTTGTGGAATGGACCAGTGGGTCCCCAGCTTTTCATCTGAGTAGTGGGAGAGAGAGAAGAGTAAGGGGATGGAAAGTAGTAAATTACTGTTCTAAGACTCCTTAGAGGCAGAGCACCATCCTTACACACATGGTGCCTTTCCACCTGTCGCCACTGGGTGGCATGATGAGACCATCAAACTGCTAAAGAGGGAGGAGGCCTTCAGCCCAGCCCTGCAAAAGTGCTCACCTTTGAGGCTAGACACTTGTTGGCCTTGGGTCTTGCTGAAGAGCGACAGCTCGTTGGTGATAGATTCCAACATCTTGACAAAATTGGGCAGGAAAAGGATGACCTGGACATCATGGTTGGCTAGGTGCCTTCCACAGCTGATACCCTGAGCCCCCTTCACATGAGGTCCACACAGTAGAGCCACTGTAGGCCTCTGGTGAACATTTTTGGGATTCAATCTGGAAAAGAAGGTGAAGAAGCTGTATCAGCTACAGACTTGCCAATCCCTTGCACCCTATATCAGACAATTGCCTGTAGCACCTATTGGTCTCAGATCTCTTACCCACTGCTCACCAAGTCCCAGGCTCCAGAGGGGGACAAAATCCACTGCAGGCCAGGTCTATAGGGTGGCATTCCCGTTGTCCCAAACCCCAGCCTCACGTCATTGCTGGGTCCTCCCACTAAGTGGTTCACCCAGATCCTGCGCTACACAACACTGTTGCCAGAACACTGCTTTGCTGACCCATGAACATTCAGTAGTTCCTCTGCTCTTCTTCCCCAATGACGTGTCTGCTTCACTCCGGCAGGGCTGGTCTCATTCTCTCCTGCACTTGTAAGGCTCTTTCCTGCTTATGCTCAAACTACGGCCCCTGCCCAGAAAGCCTTTCACATTCCAAACTGTGACCCACCTTTTCTTAGAGATCCAGCTCAAGGCTTACCTCTGCTGGGATTACGCTGGCTCATGCCTTTACCTCTCCTCAACTCCTAATAAGCTCACAGCAAGTACCATAGCCCTCAATTCTCCTCAATCAGTTGCCAATCCAAGTTCTCTTTACTGAGCTTAGTAGCTTACTGAAGCTAACGAAAGCAATGCTACATGCATTAACAGTACCTATTTCATAAGATGCTGTGTGGATACTGGATGCCCAGCACTTAGCAGTGCCTAACACAAAGAAGGTACTCAATCAGTGCTGACCATGGAGGAGGCAGCAGGCTAAGGGTTACCTGGCCTCCTATGCTAGCAGCTGCCTTGGATGATATCACTTCCAGTTTTCTGCTATTCAAAACTCAGACTCCTTTGGACTCAGAGAAGTCACAAATAAGGAGATAAAGAGGATTAGCCCTGGAGCTGTGCCGAACTCACAGGCAGCACAGCTGGCTCACGGGGCGGCAAGGCAGGGAGGAGATGGACGGCAGGGCCATAGGTCCCTGCCTAGTGGCGGAGCAATGATTGTCACCGGTTTCCCAAAGGGAGAAAGATGACAAGATGTTGTCAACAAACTAAGAGGAGCTTCATAACTGCTCCCATTCCCAGACACATTTTGGAGAATTTAACAATCTACTCTACCTTCTAGACACCAAACCATTCGCCTTTCCATTTCTGCATTTAGAGGAAATATGATGAGAACTGCTCCCTTCAGAGGATGCTGCAGAGTTGTGGAATCTGACTCACTTTGTTCCCTAAAAGGGTTCTTCCTCTCAGGGAGAACCTGTCCCACCCCCAATCAAAAGAAGCAGAGCACAGCATTCACACACCCAGCGGCAAGGCAAAGAGTATATGGGCACTGGAAATGGACCTATGTGGATTAGAGGCCTGGCTGGACTGTGTACCAGCAGTATCATGTGGGCAAGTCCCTCGGTTCTCTGAGCCACAGTGTTCTCATCCAAAAACACAGGGCTATTATTTAGCTTTGAGGTGAAGTTATGAGGACCACATTAAATTATGCTGTGAAAGCACCGTGGAACACTGCATGGCACTTGATATACATTAAACTTCAAGATTACTAACTACAGGTCTGATTTCTCAACATCAGCAACTGCTACAAAGGACAGGAGATAGACAGACAGGTCAGACACTAAGAGAAAAGACTGGCACAAGAATAGCCAGCCCCGAGAAGCTGGCTAGAGAGGAGTGTGATTTGTTAAGGACATTCAGCTCCTGCCCCAAAACTACTGTTTCTGGGAAGCCACTTAATGGTCTCAAAGTGCCCCCAACAGCGACTCTGGGAGGAGGTGCAGGAGACACCAGACCCACGGGCCTGATGCTCTTTCAGAGGATACCTCACACTACCCCTTCCTATAGGCATTTCCCTGGCTCTTCCCTGGCACAGGAGAGCCCAAAGATCTAACAGCTAGGAAGCAGGCCTAAATCAAGGGACAAGGAAAAACTAACACTCCAACCCCCAACTCAAATAGGATGAGGGAGATGGAAATCTTACATCTGGGTTGGACTAAGCCTGCTTGAATCAAGATCACTTCAGAATCAGGAGATGCCTTCCGTCCAAACACATTATCAGGCCCAGAGAATGAAAAGAGGCTGGAGTGAGGAGCTACAGGATTTATCTGCAATATCAGTTTTCTGGCAAGGACTCCCAAACACCATGGCTGGAAGCACAAGCCAAGGACCAGGTTCCATTTTGCAAACAGGGAAGGGGCCCTGTAGGAAGCAACATCCTATCATGTGAGGCTTTGGATCTGTGAGTGCTGCTCAGGGAAAAGAGGCTTTCCTTGCCCCACTGAACCCAGATCTGCCCTGCTCCTTGGAAGCCACCTCCCCACTCCAGACACCAGTCTCCCACAAGGTTGCCCACATCCTCCTCTTTACTGACAAAGCCAATAGGCACTTGTCAACTCTAATTTTGATTGATCTCTCAGCAGTACCACTGCCAGCCATTCCTTTTGACTTCAAATACTATTTCCTTGGTTCTTACACGCTACCCTCTTGGTTTCTTACCTCTCTTGCTTTCTTCTTCATCCCCCTAACTGTGCCCTACATGCCGATGTTCCCCAGAATCCCACCCTAGGCTCTTTCTTTTCACACCTTCTCACATGATCTCATCTACTCTTACACCATCTACAAGCTGACAACTCTCAAATCTCTAGCATCAGCTCAGACCCTTTTCTGAACTTCAGATCTTTTTCTTTTTTTTTTTTTTTTTTTTCTGAGATGGAGTCTTGCTCTTGTTGCCCAGGCTGGAGTGCAATGGTGTGATCTCGGCTCACTGCAACCTTCTCCTCCCAGGTTCAAGCAATTCTCCTGCCTCAGCCTCCTTAGTAGCTGGGACTATAGGCACCTGCCACCACGCCTAGCTAATTTTTATATTTTTAGTAGAGACAGCGTTTCACCATGTTGGCCAGGCTGGTTTTGAACTCCTGACCTCAAGTGATCTGCCCACCTTGGCCTCCTGAAGTGCAGGGATTACAGGTGTGAGCTACCACGCCTGGCCTAAATTTCAGATCCTTATAGCTAAGAGACTATTTGGATATCTTACAAGTATTCCAAACTCAACACATCCAAAACAAAACCCACCATCTCTCTCAAACCTGCTCTTCTTCCCATGTTTCCTATCACAGTGAATGTGTACCATCATCCAATCAGATGTCCAGGCTAGAAAGCTTGAAGTTCACTGATTTCTGACACTATACTTTCCATCACCTCTAAAATCCATTCAATTACCTTGCCCTACTGAATTTACCTTAACAACAACAACAACAACAAACCCTCATCTGTCCACTTCTCTTTCTTTTTTTAAGAGACAAGGTCATATAAAAAAAAAAAAGAGAGAGAGAGAAAGAGAGACAGACAAGGTCTCACTATGTTGCCCAGGCTGGCCTCAAACTCCTGGGCTCAAGCAGTCCTCCCACCCCAGCCTCTGGAGTAGCTGGGATATAGGCGTGCATCACCAAACCTATTTGTCCACTTTTCTGATCCCTGCTTCCCTAGTTGGGCCACCATCATTTGGGCCCTGGCTCAGTTTTCTAAGTGTTGCAGTTTTCTACCTGATCTCACTGCCTTCAGTCTTGCCTCCACTGAATCTACTGTCCTCATTGTAGCTAAAAATCATCTTTTTAAAACACAAGACTAACCATGTCATAGCTCTACTGAAATTTCTTCAGCAGCTCCCTATTACTCAGCTATACTGAGGCCCTACTTTCCGGCGACAGAGTGACTTACAGATTGCCAACAATTCCATAGTCTCTCGATTCTCTCTGCCCTTGGCACATGCTACTCCCTGTACTTAGAATACCTTCTTCTTGGCCAGGTGCGATGATGGCTCACACCTGTAATTCCAGCACTTTGGGAGGCAGAGGCGCGCAGATTACCTGAGGCCAAAAGTTTGGGACCAGCCTGGACAACATGGCGAAACCCTGTCTCTATCAAAAACACAAAAAAATTAGCCGTGCATGGTGGCACATGCCTGCAGTCTCAGCTACTTCGTAAGGCTGAGGTGGGAGAATCGACCAACCTCGGGAGGTGGAAGTTGCAGTGAGCTGAGATTGTGCCACTGTGCTCCAGCCTGGGTGACAGAGTGAGAAACTATCTCAACAAAAAAAAAGAATGCCTTCCTCTTTCTTGCTTGCCCCTGCTAATCACCCCTTGTTCATCAGGGCTCAGCTTGGATGCCACTGCTCCAGAAGGTTGACTGGTTTCTCCAGCCTGCGGCAATAATATGGCTTACTGGAGAATTCTGTTTCCTCTGTCACAGCACTAGACTTTCTAGAGACCTCACTGGGCTACTGGAGGAAAGGTGCAGTATTTTATTCTTCGTGGGTCCCCAGTGTCTAGCAGAAGGTCTGGCACCTGGTATCAGTCTGTCCACAAATAAGGCACTGCCCTTGATATATGAGCATAAGGGGCAGGTGGGAAGGTGCCAAACTCCAGCTCCCCTACTCAGTTGTCAGTGTGGTTCTGGAAGCTCTCAGATATGGAGACTGATTTGCATCCCAGCCACGTAAAGTAAATGATGAGTGCCAAAGGCTAGGTCTCTGAAGGTTCCTAGAAGGAAGGCTTCTGACAGTTAGCAGGAGTCTCAGGCCAGATGGCGGCTATCAGGAAACAGAGGGTCAAAAGGCAGTTTGCCAGAAGAAGAATGAGGACATCTAGGAGATGGGTCTGAGGAGGGGCAAAGAAACCTTGCAGCATCCAGGAAAGTGACTTCAGAGAGATACTCCCATCAGATGGGCAGAAAACTGCCTAATGAACTCGTCTGTGTGTATGGGAGGCACTGTGGTGGCGGCCAAGCAGAGCATCCTCACTCCACATTGAGTCCCTGCCAGTTTACAGGCATTTACCTGTTGGGTCCTCCGAGGAGGGTCAGTGCCATCTGACTGGCACACACACCTGTCATCTCCAGTCTCCGCTCCAGGGTCAGCCCATGCTTCTCAGCCACGGACAACAGCTTTTTGTGCAGCTCATAGGAAACACTTGGGACAACCAGGCCAGAGTCTGCAGTTCAAAGGGAGAAGAGAAAGGTAAAGTGACTACAGAAACCAGGTCCAAACTGGGTATACTCTATCCAAGATTCTGCAAATGCCAACATTTTACCATGGACCACCCTCTGGCCCATCCTCTTCATCTTCTGGGACTAAGGCACACTCTGAGTAGTGAATGGTGAACCAAGTAACAACTTGTTCCAGGTCACCACAGAGTGGGGACAAACTTAAGCTCCCTTAGCAGTTTAGCTTTAGATGACGAAGGCCAAATCTACCAGGATATATTTAGTGCTATCGAGACCAGCACACAGCCAGTAATAGCATATCAGGCACAAGAGAAGAGAACATGATTTTCCCAAAGTGGGGGAAATGCCATCTTGGGCAGTAGGGTTTCCTCACAAGCAGGCGCCTTGTCCTTCCTGAGAAGTGGAACAGACACAGACACTAGCTAACCCTGATGGCCCTCTGGTCCCTGCTGTTCTCCTCAACTCTAGGGCAGAAGGACTTGTTTCATCTGCTTCCCTCTTCCTCTTCCTTCTCTCTTCTATTTACCCTTCCTCTTTGATTAAGAAACTCAGCTAGCAAAGTTGTTTTCTCAAATAATTTGTCATTTTCTCCCCATCTGAGTTGGGTGTAACCCAATACTCACAAAACAGGGAAGGAGTACAAGTTAAGTAAGCTATGGCTGACTTTAAGCTACTTTCACCATTAAAAAAGGACAACTTTTACAAAAGCTGGGGAGAATTAGTCACTGAAAGTACACTATGGAAAATACTTGGCTTTTCAAGACTCAAAGCCAGTATCTACAGCAGCTGATGTATGTGAATAAGTCCATAATATTATTATATGCACCAGTGTCAACATACTAGGAAAGAAACAGCAAACCCCAAAATTGTGATCTGCAATGGACAGCTCTTACCTTGACAACCAAGGTATTGCTCCCTCCAAGAAGCCAATGCTGTCTTACAAATGCCAAAGCCACTGGGCTGAGCAGCAGACCCTTTCCCAAAGAGCCCCATTTGGCTTCACTGGCCAATGGACCAACAAATGCAGATTCTAATTAGCAAGTCATTGTGGGACTGCATGTTGCTAGCTTTGTCCAGCTAGATCAGATACCTTTTTAGATCCTGTGTCCTCAATTATATGGGACTGTCAACTGCCTGAGGTAAGGAAATTAATCTTTTACTTCTTCAGCCTTCACCTTCTCAACTTGTTCCATGTACACTTATCAACAAAGCTGAGTTCTTATCAGGTACTCAGACATACAAACGATGCAAAACTAGTGCCATTTCTGGTCTGGTCTAACTCTAAGGTAGAAGAGTTAGGGAATAAAGTTAATAATATTTTTCAGTACATTTATCTCATTGCATTGTTCCAGAGTCCTGTCTAGAAAAATCTGTTTTCTTCACTGGTCATGTCAGGAGAAATCTCTTGAGGTTCTATCAGGTCCAGTCCTACCTGCATAGATTCTTAAAACCACACAGAATGAGGCTATAGCTTCATGTTTTAGCAACAGGAAACGAAGCACCAAGACTGAACCTATAGGACCCAGGTCTGTATCCTCTCGGGGAAGGCAGAATAATAATGTCATGTAATGATGAGGATAAAAAACGTCTAACATATCAAATAAACACTATCCTGTTGGCTAACTGAGCCCCTCTACCTGTCCAAATCCTATTCCTGGGCTAGAGAGAGGCAACAAACAATGCCATTAGGAGCACTGAGTCTCTCCTCTCACCTCTTTCTGAAATGTCAGTCATTGGTATCTCAGGTGCCAGTGCTGGAGGCTGCAGCCTGACCTTGCATGTCAACAGCTGATTAAAACAGCCATTTTTATGGCCTGCTTCAGACACGCACATATAATCAGAACTAATTAGGCTGAACAATTTTCAAAAGTCCTAAGCCACTAACAACTCAAACCTATCAGACAAGTCACGCACCTGACTACTTCAAACACCCTCTTTACCTGGAGAGTCACGCAAGGCAGAGCTTTCACTCATCTATGCATTCCTTCACCTATTTTTCAGAACTCTTTCTGTTAGATGTGAAATGGGTCAGGGCAGTGAGTCTTGGGCCTGCTACTCCACAAATCAAGCATTCTTTCTGGGTCTGGCTCTTGTGCTATGTGTACAGGCAAGCAGCCCCTCCCCTGCCCCCTCATTCTGAGGGTTCTCTGGGAGCAGGCAGAAGCATTTTCTGCTAGCTGTCCCCTCACAGTCTTTAAGAGTACAAAACTTAAGTACAGGAGAGTACAAAAAATGGTACAGGAGAGGAGACACCGGCTGGCTAGATGCTGCTGCTGGAAGCTGTGAGTCGCTTACCATCTCCTCACTTATCTATGTTGGGGGAAGGGGCACTGTTGGTGAATCAGCATATTTTTGCAGCCTAGAGAAAGACAAAGCCAGGAGCCTTTCTGCTCAGAGTCTGGCAGTTACAAGGTCTAGAACTCTACTCTGACTTTCCTCTGAAAGGAACATACAAACACCACAAAATGTTCCTTTTAAACGTTTATCCGCATAAGTCCAACGAGTTGGACTGGCTTATCAGAAACAGACCAAGGGAATAAAATAAATTCCAAAGGAAAGGAACCAAGAACATAGCGTGTAAATTGCAAACAGCAACACTGCTACTGCCAAACCCTGAACATGGGCCAAGTCTAATTATGTTTGAGTTGGAAGGTAGATCTTTATTGTTCAGGATTCAAGGCAGTAAAATCAGTTGGTAAGGTTTCTTTGAGCATTAATACACATTTTATAGCTGCTGGTGAAACAAGAAAGGGAGAGATAATTATAACCAGTTCGTGACAAGCAGGGAACTTCTTAGGATCTGATTGACCTTAGGGTATCAAGGAAGACAACAAGTACACTCAGTACAGGCCAGGAAAGAAAACTCCTCCTTGTACACCTGCTTTCCACTGCAAGAGGCTGAGGCTGTCTCTTCGGACCATGGAACGCAGTGGTCCAGCATGCACGTGCCGGCTGCAGTCTGCCCCTTGTCAGGTCATCACTTTGGCACTGCTCATTCCAGCACACAGCATTTCAGGCCTTTCCCTCCCTTATGGACACATATGCACGTCCCCACTCCCCCCTACACAGACACCCTTCAGTACCATGTCCAAGGTTCCTATCTCCTTCAGACCTGCCCAGTCTTTCTGTTGTGTAACAAGGCTCCCACAACAAAGTGTTATCTCAGATCTAACTCAATCCTCTCACTGATTGGCCCTTTAATTGGAAAGGCTGCATATGTCCCAAGTCTTATCAATAAGGAGCACAGCTCATTTACAGGCATGGGATTTCTCCAGGACTATGACTTCTGATTCTATTCTGTGGCAGTCACAAAACTGAGTGCTGATGTCACACTGGTTCCTTTAGGGATATAAATCCACTGGTAAATTTACACCCCCTGACCAGCAATGTACAGACAGTCCCTGGAGATCTACACTAAAGCTACCACAAACTGGTAGTAATGCAATTTAGTGTCAAGTATTCTCTGAAGGAAGGGTTTGTTATAAGAAACCTAACTACACATTCACAATACTCTTTATTATGACCCACAAGACCTGCTGTGATCTGGCAACCTTTACCAGGTACCCAAGCTGCACCCCAGACACCTTGGCCACCTTCTGGTTCCTAAATTCTCCAAGTTCCTTCTGGCCTCAAGAGACAGTTCCCTTCACATGCTTTCTCTATCCCAGCACTTTATTCTCTCTTCTGGGGCTCTATTCTCTCTTCCAATGCTATCCCTACACAGCGGGCTCCTCATCTGTCAGGTGTCAGAACGCTGCTTACTTCCCTTCATTGTATTCAATACATCTGACTCCACTCTTAAGTGGGAGTTGAACAATGCAAACACATGGACACAGGGAGGGGAACATCACACACTGGGGCCTGTCGGGGGGTGGGGGAGGGATAGCATTAAGAGAAATACCTAATGTAGATGACAGGTTGATGGGTGCAGCAAACCACCCATGGCATGTGTGTATACCTATGTAACAAACCTGCACATTCTGCACATGTATCTCAGAACTTACAGTATATATATACATATATAAATACATCTGACTCTTTCCCCACCTCTTCCCTTCCCCACTTACAACTAGACCACCCCCGTGTCCACACTGGACCTCATTCCTTCATACTGGAACAAGCTTTGAACTTTAAAAGTCAAAGAACTGCTCAACAAGAAACTTACTAACTATGAAGGGAAAAATTCTCTTTATGAGGAAGAAATCTGGTGGTCAACACCTTACCAAGTGGTCAAACAGCCCCAGTGATGGGACAATGAGATACAATGTACTCCCTGATGTGACGCCTTGAGAAAGACACAGCCCTACCAAAATCCTAGAAAACATGTTTAACATGAATCGGATAAAAGGGAAACAAACAATACATCAAAACTATGAGACATTCTGCAAATCAATTGGCCTAGATTCTTCACTAATATCAATATCACAAAGGACAACAAAAGTTGCAGGAACTGTTCTAGTTTAAAGGAAACAGAAGAGATATGACAGCTGAATGTAGTGTGCAATGGATGATTAAAAATACAGCTATAAAGGATATTACTGGGATAATTGGAAAGTTCTGCATACGGAGTATATTAGATAATACTTTTGTAATAATTTAAATTTTGCTGAGAGCAATCTTGTAGTGTGGTTGTGTAGAGCAATATATATATATCACACTGAATTTATGTGCTGTGGAAGTATTTAGGGATGAAATCTAATGATGAGTACAACTAAATCTCAAATGGTTCAGAAATATGTGTGTGCTCATATGTATTTATTTTATATAAAACAAATGTGTCAAAATGTTAACTGGTGAATTTAAATGAGGGGTATATGGTTGTTCGTTATACTATTCTAGTAATTTTTCTGTAAGCTTGAAATACTACTGAGGATAAAGAAAAATCTGTTGCCAAGGCTGCTACAGAACACAGTGTCTGCATATTAAATTAGAAAAAATGACCTCCCTAGTCCTTTCCAGACTTTTTTTTTTTTTTTTTTTAAAGACACAGTCTCTTTCTGTCACCCAGGCTGGAGTGCAGTGGCGCCATCTTGGTTTACTGCAACCTCCATCTCCTGGGTTCAAGTGATTCTCCTGCCTCAACCTCCCAAGTAGCTGGGACTACAGGCATGTGCCACAACGGATAGCTAATTTTTATATTTTTAGTAGAGACAGGGTTTCACCATGTTGGTCAGGCTGGTCTCAAACTCCTGACCTCAAGTGAGCTGTCTGCCTCAGCCTGATTGCTGAATTTCAAGAGGATGGTATAAACATAGACATCAAACTTCTTTCTCACTCTGTTTAGGCACCTGTGGCTCTGGAATGGCAAGAGGGCATATATTAGCAAAGCAGTCACATTAGCAGGGACCAGTGCATTTCTGGAATGACCAATGGGCAGTTTCATAAAAACTCAGATGTTGGGAGGCCGAGACGGGTGGATCACGAGGTCAGGAGATCGAGACCATCCTGGCTAACACCGTGAAACCCCGTCTCTACTAAAAAATACAAAAAATATACAAAAAACTAGCCGGGCGAGGTGGCGGGCGCCTGTAGTCCCAGCTACTTGGGAGGCTGAGGCAGGAGAATGGTGTGAACCCGGGAGGCAGAGCTTGCAGTGAGCTGAGATCCGGCCACTGCACTCCAGCCTGGGCGATAGAGTGAGACTCCCTCTCAAAAAAAAAAACTCAGATGTCAGGCTGTAATGCACTAGGCTCCAGATACTCTAGCCCTTGGTTTGAGCTTAAACTCTTGGAAAACATGTAAGAAGCACAATGGTTCATTACTGGGCTAGGAGTCCAGCCAAAACACCTATCTTAACAGTACTGCTCTAAAACCTCATGAGATCACCAATGACCACAACCAAGCCCTTCAAGTCTATGACAACCATCCACCCGATTACCCAGGCCCAGGAACTCTGAAGGATTCCAAGGTAAAGAAAAGGACTGATAAATTCTTCCAATTCTGGCACTGAAAGATCTGCTAGAGCCTGAGGTTCCCCAACTCAACCAAGTCACTGTTAAGTAAGTCTGCCTGCCAGAGACACAAATTCAGAAACTAGGCTCATTAGCTCTGTTCAGTGAAAAGTTGTGACACTTCATAGAGGAGCACAGGTTTATCCAGTGCAGGTGTTCTGTCCAGAACACCACCCAGAATTTATTTCCTGATGTCTCCCAGTGGCTCTCCCTCAGAATGACATCCTTGTGGCACCTGATCTAATCCACACACATACAGTCGGGGAATGAAGTTGGGGAGGGGGTTATGGGGAGACAAGGCAGGACCCTGCATGGGTTGGGTCTATGGGTGAGAAGGCAATGAGATGCTGACCAGCTCCATGGTGGCAGACACTTGATTCTCTCAATGGGAAGAATTCTCTGCAAGAGTACAACAGCTGCCAAAGGAGACTTCATTACCTCCAGGGTAAAATTCTTCAGTGGCGCTTCTAAACTCCAAGATTTATTTCTTCCTGAATTTCTTTTGAACACACATGCAAAAAAATCAAAACAGATTTCTTGACTACCTATTTTTGAGGAGATAAAAACACTGGTGGTCTTGAAAGCCTTAGACTACTTCTAGAGGGACTCTTGGTGACAAGAAGCAGAGGAAGGCAGCTACGGCTCAGAGGCAGGAATGGAATGCCAGCTGTGAAAGAGACAACTGCTAGCCTGGAATTTTCTGAAAGCCAAACTTGTCCTGAGAGCTACATACATCTCCACTAAGACTCAAAGACTTAGCCATCCAGGGTGAGAAGAGTACAGTCACAAAGCAGCAGGAACAAATCACTTGTGACTTCACCAGCTGCCTCCCTTCCTAGCAGATACCAGAACTGCCTTTTCCAAAAGAAATGAGTATTGGTAAGAGGTGCTCGAGCTCAGACCAGAGCACCTCACTCAAGTTTAACTGGATCCTTTTTAAGACAATAAGTAGGAACTCTAGTTCAGGTCATCCTCACATACTTGCTGTTCCCTAAATCTCAGCACACAGTGTGGAGGTGGATCATCCTTCAGGCAAAGCTGCAGAGATGTCTGCACCAAGAGCACCCTACTGCCTCCCATCTGGGCTTTTACATACTTGAGGACAGAAGAGGCTGCACAGTAGAAAACAAATGGTGGAGGTTAAAAGAAGTCTACCCAAAAGGAAAGGCTCATGAATAGAGGATTTATTACAACAGAGGGAAGGAAGAATTCTAGTCATTTTTTTAAAAAGTTGAGATAGGATCTTGCTATGTTGCCCAGGCTGGTCTCAAACTCCTGGCCTCAAGCAATCCCCCAACCTGTACCTCCCGAGTTGCTGGGACCATAGGCACATACCATCACACCCTGGCTAATTTTTTATTTTTATTTTTTGTAGAGACAAGGTCTCATTATGTTGCTTAGGCTGGGCTCAAGCAAGCCAGCCTCCTGCCTCAGTCTCCCAAAGTGTTGGGATTACAGGTGTGAGCCACGGCAGCCGACTACACTTCTGTTATTAGTATATTTACATATTTGGTTTGGTTATACTCAGAGGCCCTAAGGTGATGAACTATGACTTACCCAGAGTATCTAAAACAGTGTCTGGCACATAGTAGGTATTCTACAAATGTTGATGCTTTGAAATAATCTTACTGAGGTGGCCTTTGCAAATTCACATTTGAAGTCAAATATTTACTGAATAATAATTACAAATTGGGTACTGTGCTAGCTACTTTTCCACATAATCTCATTTAATCCATAGTATTAGCCCACTTTATAGATAAGGAAACCAGCTTAGTAGCCTCTCTTTGGCTATACAACTTTTAACTTCTTATTAAAGCTCTTAATAACCAATAACTCCCACATCTCCCTATCCCTCATTGTAACAACTCTCACCTTTGCTTTCTCTGGGCTCAGGCACAAAGCATTGTAGGAGGGGGGAAAAAAGCGGGGCAGGGGGTGGGGTCACAAAACCATGTAGGCTTGTCCCACTACAAATTCACGCAATCTAATGATAACTTGACTCACTGCCATTCTTCCTGCCTCACAGATTCAATACCTCCAAATCTTCCTGTTCACTCAACTCTATTTTCCATCATCATAGCCTATCAACTTGCCCTCTGTCGCTTCTCTCAAATCTTTGTGTTCCCTTCCATTCAATGGTCCAAATCCCTAGTATGTAAATTACATCATGAGCATGACTGGTCCTGCTCTGGTCTCTTCTCTCCCCTCTCGTTCCACCTAGAATCCTACCACAAGACCAGTCTTCCTAGAAGAGATTTGGTTCATGTCATTTTCCTATCCAAAAGCCTTCAGTTGTTCCCTATGACTACAGAACAAGGATAGCACTGGCACACAAGGCCCTCTGTGCTCTGGTCCAAAGCTGTATTTTAGTTCCTTCCAATCCCCAGCACAAACTCTGCCCTGGCCAAGCCAGCTAATGACCAGTCTCCCACACAGCCCTTTACTCATACTATTCACCTGCACTTGCCTAGCCTACCCACGAATATCCTCCTCTTTCTCTCTGCCTGGTGAAATCCTGCCCATGTTTCAAGGCTTCCATCATGAAGCCTTCCTTGATGCAACCTACAGGACCTCTCCTGCCTCTCAACACCTAGTGGCACTTAATGTCCACATTTTCACTGGACTCTGGGCATATATGGAATCTTTCCATCCCCTATTACATTTTCGTAACTTAAAGGCAAGCATGTCTTAGAGTCAGTTACATATAATAAACATAATAAACACAGTGTTTTGACTGACCCAAACTGTCTTAAAATATTTCCTTTAGAATATCATGAGTGTTAGGCCGGGCATGGTGGCTCATGCCTGTAATCCCAGCACTTTGGGAGGCCAAGGTGGGCAGATCACCTGAGATCAGGAATTCAAGACCAGCCTGGCCAAAATGGTGAAACCTCATCTCTACTAAAAATACAAAAATTTGCCAGGTATGGTGGTGTGCGCCTGTAATCCCAGCTACATGGGAAGCTAAGGCAGGAGAATCACTTGAACTCAGGTGGTGGAGTTTGCAGGGAGCCGAGATCGCGCCACTGCACTCCAGCCTGGGTGACAGAGTGAGACTCCGTCTCAAAAAAAAAAAAAAGATTCTTCTCTGAAGACTTACCACTTTCCTAAGCAGTATTCTTTGGGGAGTTCTCACCACTGAACATAGAGTGCTCACACACATCTAGTGTTTTATATTTAAACTTAACACATGCACATAGAATCAGTCTTCAAAGAATTTCAAATTACAAGTCTGGATCCAGAAAGACCCTGGCCAATCCAGAGTGTGATCACTGGACACCATTATTTAGCAGGGCAGGGCCAAGCTAGAGAAATGTCTGATGATCCGTGACTGCTGGAGACAGAGGCCCTGCCAAAGAACCTGAAAGGACTTTCCAGAGAGAAAAAATTGGGGTTAAACAAAGAGCTAAATTTAGTTGCTTGCTGAATGTGTTTTCCCAATCAACAGACCTAAAACAACACTGTTCCCCATCACAACACACACAGCTGGCAAAGAGTATTGCCAACAGGAGTATGAGCAATTAGTGAATAATAGCTTATGTACTTGGTTGATACCACTTAGCATGAAGTCCATATATAGGGCAGCAGCAGCAAGCTGTCAGAATCCTAAATCCCAAGCCATCACCAAATGAGTAATAAACATGTTCTTTTGCTACAGTGGGGATTAGTAGAAAAGTACTTGGTATTCTAGGATATGAATGCCACAAGGCCAGACTGTGGGAACTCTCCAAGTTACTCCAAGTTACTTCTGTAAACTGATGGTCTATTCCTGAGACAGTGCAGTACTAAAGAAAACACTACAGAGATATCCCTCAACTTAAAATGGGTGTTATCCCAAGAAACCCATCATAAATTGAAAATATCTAAGTTGAAAATGCATTTAATATACCTAATCTACCAAACAAACACCATAGTTCAGCCTAGCCTACCTTAAACCTGCCCAGACCACTTACATTAGCCTACAGTTGGACAAAATCATCTGGCAAAACAATACACTGTGGAATACTGGTTGTTTACTCTCATGACTGCATGGCTGACTACCGTGACTCCTGCTGCTGCCCAGCATTGGAGAATATCATACCTGCATATTGCTAGCTCAGGAAAAGATGTAAGTTCATAATTTGAACTACAGTTTCTACTGAATAAGTATTGCTTTCACACCATCCTAGAGTCAAAAAATAAGTCTAACCATTGTAAGTTGGGGGATCATCTGTAGTCTATTTGCCATTAAACTGTCCTTCTCTTCTTATATTTTTGCTCATTTTTTATTCACATTTAGAAGAGAAAAGGAGATGTGATGGGTAAGGTTTTTTTTGAGACAGGGTCTGGCTCTGTCATCCAGGCTGGAGTACAGTGGCATGACTTTGGCTCATGGGCTCAAACGATGCTTCTACCTCAGCCTTCTGAGTAGCTGGGACTATAGACATATGCCACCGTGCCCAGTTAATGTTTTCTATTTTTTTTGTAGAGACAGGGTCTCACTTTGTTGCCCAAGCTGGTCTTGAACTCCTGAGTTCAAGCAATCCTCCCACCTCGGCCTCCCAAAGTGCTGCGATTACAGGAGTGAGTCACTGCATCTGGCCAATGGAAAAGCCTTTACCAGCCGGGCGTGGTGGCTCACGCCTGTAATCCCAGCACTTTGGGAGGCCAAGGCAGGCAGATCACTTGAGGCCAGGAGTTTGAGACCAGCCTGGCCAACACGGTGAAACTTCATCTCTACTAAAAATACAAAAATTAGCTAGGTATGGTGATCGCGGCTACTCAAAAGGCTGAGGCAGGAGAATCGCTTGAACCCAGGAGGGAGAGGTTGCAGTGTGCTGAGAGCTGAGATCATGCCACTACACTCCAGCCTGGATGACAGAGCAAGACTGTCTTTTTTTTCAAAAAAAAGAAAAAAAGCCTTTACCTCTCTGGGCCTCATGTCCTCATCTGTAAAATGAGAAAATTATACTAGGTGATCAACTAACCTAACACTAACATTTTATGGTCTTAGACTGTTTCCCTATATAATCTAGTTTGCCTTTTTTCACCCAAACATTTGGATAACAGATCCAATGGAGAAAGATCAATGGAGAAACTGCGTTGACTGCCCCTCAGTGAAAACCTGCTTGAGGATTGTGCCTTGGAACTGGAACACAGAGAAAAAACCCCTGTAGAAGAAGCTGCTCAGTAAGATAACTGCCTGCTTGCTCTATTTCCAGCACAGACACTGCTTGGCAAAAGGGCTTCATTTTCACTCCTTGTCAATGTTAAGAACAAAGAGAAAAACCAGATGGCATAAAGTTGCTGGGCTTCTTTCCCCCTCATTGAACCAGTGGAGTGCAAATGGTCACTATGTACCACAAGACGCCACACCCAAGTTTATGGCTAAGGACCAGCACATGTGGTTTGTAGTATGTTTATTGATAGGAAAACAGTTTTATATGACAGAACTTTTCACTTCAGTCAGTAAAAACAAAACAGGTGTGAAGATCAAGTTGGGGAGCCAGAGTGTGCAGTAGGAAAAAATTTCTACCTCTGCTTTTGTCCACATTAGTAAATATTTTCTCAGGCTCTGTTAGATCTGAGAATCCTCCCTGATTCT
The DNA here is from genome assembly GCF_000951035.1 of Colobus angolensis palliatus. Lineage (NCBI taxonomy): Eukaryota > Metazoa > Chordata > Mammalia > Primates > Cercopithecidae > Colobus > Colobus angolensis. The sequence goes on along the minus strand of NW_012123931.1, from coordinate 3,646,425 downwards.
CACTGTTATTCTCACTCTTAGCCACTTAACTCCAGGGCAGATCATAATCTTCCCAAGTTCAAAAAATCCTGAAGTGTAGGGCCGGGTGCGGTGGCTCATGCCTATAATCCCAGCACTTTGGGAGGCCAAGGCGGGTGGATCATGAGGTCAGGAGTTCAAGACCAGCCTGGCCAATATGGTGAACCCCATCTCTACTAAAAATACAAAAAAATTAGCTGGGCATGGTGGTCCCAGCTACTCGGGAGGTTGAGGCAGGAGAATCGCTTGAACCTGAGAGGTGGAGGCTGCAGTGAGCCGAGATCGCGCCATTGCACTCCAGCCGGGGCAACAGAGTGAGACTTCATCTCCAAAAAAAACAAACAAACAAAAAATTCCTGCAGTGTAAATAGTTCCAGGGAAATCACAACTGCATAATCCAACAGCCTCAGCGGTAGCACTTGGACTACAGATACAGAGAGCTAGCAGCAGGAGCAGCTTTTTTTTTTTTTTTTTTTTTTTTTTTTACAAAGATGGCAGTAAAAAAAGGAAGCAGTCACAGGTGGATAGTCGGCTGATCTGGAGGAGTACCAAACTTAACAGATGATAACTGCCTTTGAAAGGCTTAAAACCTAGCAATTTAAATTAAACCCGATTCTGAGCTAGGCTGTTTGCCTTTACACAGGTGTTAAAAATTAAAGGACTTTGGCAGGTTACACTGTCACTGTCACTGCCACTTAAGGACACCACCTTAGTAAACAGGCATGCCTACTAGAATCTGCCAGCAAAAGACTGACATAATTCAGCAGTCTTGGTTTTTTTTTAGCAGTCTTTCTTAGCCTGACAGTTGGCCTATTTTTTTTTCCACATGGAAAGCACAAGCAAGCTACTATACTCAGCAAAACCAAATACAACAGTCTTACTATTATCTATAAAAAAAGCCATGTCTGACTTTGCTCCAAATGCAATTAGCCGCATCTACTGTTCTCCTTATAGCAGCTACCAGCATTCAAGATTTATATTCCTTATATTCCAAACTTTAAACCAAAATAAAAATATTATACTCAATTCCTTCTCTACTTACTAAAATGATTATGACTTCCCCTTTAGCTCTTAGATCATTCCATAACAACAGTTTTCAAACCATATTCCAAGAAGTCCAGTTAGTAATGTGGTTTGGTGGGAAGGGATGGGACAGGGATGTGGTGAATTACCTCTCTCACAGCTGCTTTAATCTGTTTTCTATGCCATGGGTTTGAAGAAAAAGGTTCTAACGCTAAAACAAGAAACAATAATCACTGAGGTAACAGAACTAGATTGTCATCTACAGTAGCCTACATAAGGTACTACAATGTTACATGAAATTAGCCAACTTTCAATATTCTGGGCTAACAGGAGATAAGAACAGCATAGTAAAAAAATGTAATTTATTGGCCGGGTGCGGTGGCTCAAGCCTGTAATCCCAGCACTTTGGGAGGCCGAGATGGGCGGATCACAAGGTCAGGAGATCAAGACCATCCTGGCTAACCCGGTGAAACCCCGTCTCTACTAAAAAATACAAAAAAAAAAATTAGCCGGGCGAGGTGGCGGACGCCTGTAGTCCCAGCTACTTGGTAGGCTGAGGCAGGAGAATGGCGTGAACCCGGGAGGCGGAGCTTGCAGTGAGATGAGATCCGGCCACTGCACTCCAGCCTGGGGGACAGAGCGAGACTCCGTCTCAAAAAAAAAAAAAAAAAAAAAAAGAAATGTAATTTATTAAAACTCTATTTTTAGCCAATGATTCCAATCACCCATCTTCAACTGGTTTTTTGCAACAACAAATACTTAGTAAAACAGAGTTGAAGTCTGGTGAAATATATGGGCAGTACCAGGAAAACCAAAGTAAAAATAGATCTGAATATTTGAATCTACATAGCAGGTCCTTTGCCTTTAGTTGTTACTCACAACATACTAAATAAGTAGTAGGTCAGATCCTGCCAGATACAGGATATACACAGACATCTAGAGAAATTACCCCTCCACCATGGCAGAATGCTGTTATTGGCTGCAGTCCCCAAGAGATAATAATACTGGGCTACCCACCAAGCCACTTACATGAATTCCTAGTGTGAGATTCTGACTCAGAAGCCAGGTCTTTCTGTTTTAAGCACAAGAGAAAGGCAACAGCAACCAGCAGGATGTGGGACCTGGTGTGACTCACCCGTACAGAACTCCTTGCTCACGTTGTGGGGCACTGTGATCCGTCGGTAGACAATGGGCTCTGACTCCAAGATGTTCTCATCATGGCGGTACCGAGTAGGCCTTTCATTTGGGATGCCCCGGGAACGGGTACCACTTCTCCTTTCATAGGTATCAATCTCCTCAAACACAGCTGCCTTGTCAAAAAGAGCCAGGTTCCCTTCAAAATCAAAATCTGTGTCTGGGATCTCCTCAATATCATCCCCGAAGCACTCGTCATCTTTATTCTTCATCTGGCCATTCTTTAAACCACTTTTCTTTGGAGTTGCCTGATTTGGGTGCCTGCTACTAGATGACCCTGGAGAAAAAATAGGGACTAAAGTCAGTGTATCCACAGAAAGCACTAAGTGAAAGTGGAAAATACAGTACATCAGTCCTTTGTGGAAAGCGTTACAGGAACCAATGTGAAAATGGTAAAGGTAAGTATTGCAAAATCATATTAAGTAGCACAAACAACAGATCTCATTTGGAATAATAGGTTTCAAACATCACCCAATCTGGGCACGGTGGCTCATGCCTATAATCCCATGTTGGGAGGCTGAGGCAGGAGGATCACTTGTGCCTAGGAGTTCAAGGCTGCAGTGAGCTATGATCATGACACTGCACCCCAGCCTGGGCAACAGAGCAAGAACCTGTCTCAAAACACACACACACACACACACACACACAAACAACAATAACAAATATTACACCCAAGTAACTTGTTAATGAATATGAACTAAGCAGTACTCCTGGAAATCTTAACCGGTTATCCCCTTTATAAGGAAACTGGTAATGACAAAAGCTTTTCTGACAACTTACTGTTAGCAAACAAGAGGAAGAGTAAGAACATAGCATGGTGGTTTTGATACAACGATAGAGGCAGGAGGCAGAGAAATTCTAGAGGCAGGTCCCTGGCAAAGCCCCACCTTTGAAGCTGAAAAGCGTGAGATTGTGGCCCAAAGTGAGAACTTATATCCGTTTTCCCACCAGAATGTTGCCTTTTCTTAAACCACCCATGGCCCTGCGCCACCCTAACCTGTGCCTATAAAGACCCCAGACTCAGTCAGCAGAGATGAGAAACAGCTGGACGTTAGAGACTACGGCTGGATGTCAGAGAAGTGGCTTGACTTCAGAGGAACAGCTTGACTGTGTAACTGTGGAGAAGAATCCGGCTGGAGACAGCCAGACTTCAAGGGAAAATTACCTATCCACCACCCACTGTCCCCTTTTCAGCTCCCCTTCCCACATAAATAAAAATAAAATCACCCACATTTACCATCCTTTAACTTGTTCATGTGACCTCATTTTTCCTGGACACTGGACAAAAGCTCAGAAGCCATGAGTGCAGATACAAAAGGCTGTCACACTGGCCTTTTGCCCTCACTGGCAGAGGGCAGCTGCAGGCCCACTGAGCTGTTAACACTTAAGCCATCTGTGGATGGCAGAGCTAAAACAGCACCATAACACATCCTCTGGGGCTTCATGAGTTACAGGCACCCTACGTAGGTGCTGCCACATGGCCTGCACTGAGTTCGCTCCTGCTGGTGCCCAAGAGCGTTCGTTCTGGCTCCTGCACCTGCTCATCTGTGCACTCACTCCCACAATGGGTAGAACACAGCGGGTCTGAGTGGAGTTTGATCCCATTGGCACTGAAACAGCCGGTTCCAGGGCTTGTGCACTCCACTTCCTGCCTCATTCACTCGCACACTCCCTTCGGCAAGCAGTTGAGAGCAGCGGGAGGAGTAAATGAGGTACCCCATCATGAGTCCCATGAATAGGTCAGGGAAGGGAAATATCCTGCTTCAGTTTGAGTCTGAACGTCTGGCAGTTGTTTAAGAGAGAAATACCCCTAGACTAAAAGAAGGCCTGGTCTTCTTTTAGCTTGCAGGAAAATACTATTCAGCTAGTCCTTAATTCTATGCTTACCCAGCAAGCAATCTTCTGATTTTTAATTTGGCCTTAGGCTAGATCCCAGCAGTGGAGAATCCCTGGTTTGTTCAAGAAATTCTAATTCTGAGCCAGGTATACACCTACCAATACAAATTGCTATACTGACTTACAAACCTTTCTTTAGACCTTTCGGTTAATGTGATCTCTTTCTCAGAATTTTCTCTCTTCTGGGTAAGCAGTTTCTGAAACACCAAATAATGAGGGTCCATACCGAGCTGATCCTGTAGAGGCCACACTAATGCACATCCACAACACAGTAGCCAGCCACACCCTGTCTCTGACACCCTATTTGGCTACCACACATCAGTCAACAACTACTCTAGCAGCCAAGGCAGAAGGTCCCACAGAATTCTCCAAACCATCCACCCCCAAAGAATCAAGCTCTGGTCTCTATCTGACTACCCTGAAAGAGTGGATCAGGTGACTGGTATGCTAGACTGAACCTCTATCACAGTCTAAATAAATGGAAGGAGGGGTTTCACCATGTTGGTCAGGCTGGTCTGGAACTTCTGATCTCAGGTGATCTGTCCGCCTCGGCCTCCCAAAGGGCTAGGATTACAGGTGTGAGTCACCACCCCCGGCTGTGGGTACATTTTCTAGACATTATCCTCTGTGTTCTTTTAACTTTGCCTAGACCATGACTGTGTGCCAATAAAACTTTATTTACAAAAACAGGCAGTGGGTTGGATTTGGCCCATGGGCTATAGTTTGCAGACTTTTGATGCAGAGTATACACTTAGGGTGAAGTTAATTCGTAACAGTTAATGTGGATTCATGTTTGGAATGACCTCCTTGATACTTTTTAATTTGGGAGACCATCTTCATAGATTTGATTAATTTTTGACAACCTCATTCTAGCTAAAGAAGGCCTATAAGAGGAATAGGGAAAGTGTTCTGCCATTTTCTTGTTTACTTATGATTACATTAGTATTATCATTACTTAACATATAGTTTCTTTATGCGAATCTTTTTAAGCCACATATACATTTTTGTATGCTTTAGTTAAAAATTGGCATGGTTGTAGAGTGTGAATGCGCTTAATGCCACTGAACTGTACACTTAAAAATGGTTAAAATGGTAAATTTTATGTAATGTATATTTTACTGCAATTTTTAAAAAATGATGTATACCCACTAGCATGGATGGACTTCTTGTTATAGAAAGTCACATTTTTCTCAGATATCTCAAATACAGGCAGCAATTGGCTGGCATGGAACTTCATAAGGGTGCTAGTTTTTATCAATACATTAAAATTCATAAAGTTTAATTTCTACTGTTTTTAGTTAAAATAAAAAATGGAATATTCAGTATCTCCTTCCTACGTCCTGGTGAATCATTCTGTCCACCCCTGGGGAAACACATACCCACTGAAGAGTGACCACTGGGCAAGAGACCTATTTCTAATAGGATGTTTTGATTTAATATTGAGGCAGTACATTGATAATCCTTATTCTCTTGTTCTTCCCTTGTCTGTGTATATTGCTACTGGTGTTATCCTGACCTTGTATTTTCATACCCATTCTTTCTTCCTGATCCAGCTCTGCTTTCTCACCCCATCTCTACTAAAAATACAAAAAAATTCACTGGGCATGGTGGCACACACCTGTAATCCCAGCTACTCGGGAGGCTGAGGCACGAGAATCGCTTGAACCCGGGAGGTGGAGCTTGCAGTGAGCCAAGATTTCACCACTGCACTCCAGCCTGGGTGACAGGGCGAGCCTCTGTCTCAAAAAAAATAAAAAAAAGAAAAAAGAAAAAATGTACACACAATGCAAAAATGAAAAACGATTCACTACAGCACAATGGTCAAATAAATAATTCAAAGGTAATAGGAAATGAGTATTCCTTTTTAAAAATAATGTTTGTTAACAGATGTTCATACCAGATAACGCACAAAATATGTAGAAAATTCTAAATATTCACATAATATTTTGATTTTTCTTTTAGTAAAAAATTTGCATCCATCTTATGAAGTTTTGTATCCTGCTTTCTTGCTCAGGAGCATCCTTGAGTTTCATGAAAAAATTCTTCAAAGACTGTATCTTACTTTTTATAACTGCATAAATCATACCATATTGATATACAGCACATAGATCATACCTACTGATTAACTTTTAAGTTATTTCTCATTTTTACTGTCACAGACTCAGCCCAAACACACTATCTTTGATTACTCTTGCTTAAAAAATCACTCCCATCTGACCACTTACAACACTGTGGGTACCAGTGACCTAGCACTTATGCTATATTACCAACTTTGTTCTGTAGTTAATCTGTGTTCTTGTTCTAACTTCCCAAGGAGTTTATAAGCCAACAGAGGACAGGAATGATGTCATTCACACCTGTCACCCAACACTATGCCCGGTTCAGTGAAAGTACACAAAACTCTGCTGAATTAAGAAATAAAAACAGTTATATATATATTTTAAAAAAGCAAACACTAGCCAATCAAAAGCTAAAAGTCTAAAAAGAGGTTATAAAAAAAGGGCAACTTGAGATTAACTACAAGAAAAAGCAATAAAAATCATGCCAACTTTTTTGCATGACTGAAAAGACCAGGAAGATAAAGTTGTTGACAATAATATAATACAAAAGAGTTATGAAGCAAGGGCTTCAGTGGAAAAAGTTCAATCATGTCCAATATGACTGACAATGAACTATCCTGGAACTATTACAATGACTGATGAAAATAAGCAGTTGATCAATGAAGGAGAAGACAGGGTTAAGGAAACAAAATGGGAAATCATTCCCATTCAGATAAAACCCAAAGCTCCTGAAACCAGGTGACCAAGAATAAAGCTCAGAGGAAACAGGATACAGACACTGCTATAGAGGAACAGGTAGAGGCATAAAAACAGTCATAGGAGAAAACAGGAAAGAATCTAGAATCTAAAGATCCAAATACTCTGAAGGCAGGTCAGACTTCCCAAATGACACTGGTAGAAGGCCAGTTATCCTGGAACTAAAGTTTGAAAAGCATGAGCTGGCCTGGCAAGGTGGCTCACACCTGTAATCCCAGCACTGTGGGAGGCCAAGGTAGGTGGATCACCTGAGGTCAGGAGTTCAAGACCAACCTGGCCAACATGGCGAAACCTGTCTCTACTAAAAATACAAAAATTAGCTGGGCATGGTGGCACGTGCCTGTAATCCCAGCTACTCCAGAGGCTGAGGCAGGAGAATCACTTGAAACCGGGAGGCAGAGGTTGCAGTGAGCTGAGATTGCGCCACTGCACTCCAGCCTGGGTGACAGAGCAAGACTCCGTCTCAAAAAAATAAAATAAAACATAAAGAAAAAGAAAAGCACGAGTTGCTTCTCTAACCACTAGCCCAGTATTTCTTAGCCCTAAACAGTGCACTAACCACTGAACACCAATATGAATGTTTGAAAGCACAAGCTGAGCATCCCTAATCCAAACATCCAAAATCCAAAAATTTCTGAGTGCCAACGTGGTGTTCAAAGAAAATGCTGATTGGAGCATTTTGGATTTCTGGATTAGGGAAATACTCCAAAATTCTTTTTAAGTAATCCAAAATCTGAAACACTTGTGCTCCCTAGCATTTTGCATAAGAGATACTCAACCTTTATTTGGGGGGAGAGAGTGCAGCGTAGAAAGAAAACTTTTGCTCAGTTTCAAAAAATAAAAAATAAAAATAAAAAGCTAAAAAATAGTACCCACTTCATATCATGCCACATGATGAGGAGCTACTGAAATGCAAAATAGAAAAGCAAAGAAAACAAACATGACTAGCTGTAAAGTTCACTCACAGCATGTTGACAAAGTGCCCCACTATAAAGACTAACAGGGTCCACAATGGGAGACGCCCTAATTCTGCCCTAATGATGCTGGGCACTGGTCACTGTTTTTTGGCTCAGCTGTAGGACTCTACAAACATAACTTACAACAAAACCCAGAGAGGTGTATGTAGAAGGTTTCAGGTGTTTTCCTGCACTCCTCTAAATGCAGAGTTGATTCATTCGAGACATAGACACTAAGGACTAGCTATGTTTTAAACACTGTCAGGAAAGTGGAGTGTGAAAAACATTTCCCAAGAGGAAATACTGCCATCACAGGTCAGTAAGAAATATAAAATAAATGCAAGGCAGGCTAATGTGCTCAGTTGTCTCTTATTCTTCCCTTTCCTCTTACGTTAATACAAATATTATCAGTACTTGGCTAACTCAGCCCAAAGAGCCTGGCTCTGCATTAAACTGGCCTTTGGCAACTGCAAGAGAAAAACACTTCCATTGGAAAAGATAGACAGTCTTCCCAGATTTCTTTACCTTTCAATTACAAGGGCCATGCAAGTATTAAGACTGCAAGGGTCGGGCGCGGTGGCTCACGCCTGTAATCCCAGCACTTTGGGAGGCCAAGGCGGGTGGATCACAAGGTCAGGAAATCGAGACCATCCTAGTTAACACAGTAAAACCTCATCTCTGCTAAAAATACAAAAAAATTAGCC
>NW_012123931.1:3618876-3637223 GCF_000951035.1 Colobus angolensis palliatus | reverse complement strand
AAAAAAAAAAAAAAAAAAATTTGTCCTACAAATGTTTTACTGCCAGATTCAACAGGCATCATGAGAAGGTGCCTAAGAATATATGGGACCTTCTTCTTAACTCTCAAATTCTAGGCCCTGGGTTTTCAAGCCTATTAGATATATGAAGCACATTCAAGGAAGTTTAAAAGTCAAGAAGACCTCAGTAGGACCATGAAAACTTGGCAAAATTCACTTCCTGCCTCAGGTGGTGGGATGACTGTTAAAATGAACAGACTGTTAAAGCCCAACCATATTGCAACAAGATATTATTGACCATCTTTCCATTTAAAAGGTTCAATTCCATTTCTCATTTCTCTCCACCTCCAGTAACAAAGAGAAAAAGGGAAATCAGCGCTAAACAGAGGCAATGTCATGCCTATAGGACCACCTCTCTCTAAATATAAATGAGCTAAAGGCCAGCTATCTGCTTCGTTTGTTTTGAGATGGAGTTTCACTCTTGTTGCCCAGGCTGGAATGCAATGGCACGATCTTGGCTCATTGCAGCCTCCACCTCCCGAGTTCAAGCAATTCTCCTGCCTCAGCCTCCCGAGTAGCTGGGATTACAGGCATGTACCACCAGGCCCAGCTAATTTTTTGTATTTTTAGTAGAGACAGGGTTTCGTCATGTTGGCCAGGCTGGTCTCAAACTCCTGATCTCAGGTGATCCGCCCACCTCAGTCTCCCAAAGTGCTGGGATTAGAGGCATGAGCCACTGTGCCTGGCCTCAGCTACCTACTTTCATGTTCTACAGGCAAAAGAGCCTTAACTTAACTGTTAAATTTTTATTCAAATGCATGTTACTATTCAAGTAACATATTCAAGTCATTCAAATGACTATTCAAGTTCATAGACTAAGATTTCAGAGAAGGATGCCTTTCATCTGCCCCTCATGGTCACCATTTTTAGCTGTGACATGGGATTTGGTAAATATGAATTATACCCATACACAGAGCTGCATCCTAAACAAGGCTTGGTTTCCCTCTGCTCCCTGGGACTGATGTTATATCTATTTGACAAACATTCTGAATGGTCACAGAAAAACTATTCTTTATATGATTCTTTAAACCCACTCCCACCCCAAGAGAAGAGATTAAAATCTGCTTGTGCTAAATTATCAATGTTGGATTAGGTAACTATTATAAACCAACAAATTCCTCAACTCCTTATTGCAATCCTGAAAGAACACTTAAAAGCCAGAAATGAAGACAGTTTATATTTCCTTTCTTTTTTTTATTTCCTGAGACAGACTTTTGCTTTGTTGCCCAGGCTGGAGGGCACTGGCACGATCTCAGCTTACTGCAACCTCCACCTCCCAGGTTCAGGCAATTCTTATGCCTCAGCCTCCTGAGTAACTGGCATTACAGGCGCCCGCCACCAAGCCCAGCTGATTTTTTGTATTTTTGCAGAGACAGGGTTTCACCACGTTGCCCAGGCTAGTCTCAAACTCCTAAGCTCAGGCAACCTGCCCATCCTGGCCTCCCAAAGTGTTAAGATTATAGGTGTGAGCCACCACACCCGGCCGACAGATATTTATATAGCTTCATCAATCTACTAGTCTCAACATCAATGTACATAAACTGGAGAAAATTCTAAGGCAGACCTTTCTACTTACAGGGCTCAATGAGTGGAAAAATAATTATAACTCTATCTTCTTTCAGAAACCTATTCTAAGCCATGTCTCATTACCAAATTCCCAGGCCGCAAACATTTTCCAAACTAATCCGGATTCTAAATAAGTTCCTTGAAAAATAGTAACATTTTACTGCCCTACGATCTCTTTACCTTACTTATGCACAGTTAACAATCTAGAAAAAGGAAACTGACAAAACAGCAAAAGCAGAATAACCAAAACCTGGAAGCCACCAAGATGCCCTGCAATAGGTGAATGGAACTGATACATCCACACAATGGAACATTATCCATCAATTAAAGAAATGAGCTATCAAGCCACAAAAAAACATGAATGAATCTTAAATGCATCTTGCTAAGTGAAAGAAGCCAGTCTGAAAGGGCAATATACTGTATAATTTTAATTATGCAATATTCTGGAAAATGCAAAACTGCAAAGATGGGATAATAAAAAGATCAGTAGTGGCTGGGGGAAGTGGGGACAGCTGAACAGGTGAGGCACAAGAGATTGTTTAGGACAATGCACTATTCTGTTTAACACTGTAATGACAGATACATGATGCTGTATTTGTCAAAACCCACAGAGCTTTACAGCACAAAGAGTGAGCCTTAGTGTACGCAAATTTTAAAAAATCATTCAAGAGGTTAGAAGATCCCAGGATGGAATGCAGAATGTGACAAAACAAATTAATTGTATTATGAATAAATGAAACAAGTCAATGAAGGAAATGGGAGACCTAAATAACTCTAGAAATGAATGGAGTCAGATGAAAGGCAAAAGAAACGGTACGTAAGTGCCATATTCTATTTGACAGTCTCCCACAGGAATGGGGATACGAGTTAATAATTCTGATACCACTATACATGTATACTGGAATTGAATAATTATGTAAAGAATGAATGACAATAGCAGACAAGTTTCTCACTGTTGGAGTGAGAAGTAACAGACAAGCAAAAGGAGAAGGCTAGAAGGATCCATGTGGTAATGGATTAAAGTTGGAGACATCAGTATGAACTAATTCTTAGTATAGTACAATATACATAGTTACATATAGAAATATTTAAATATATATATATACTGGTTAAATATACACATATATATTTTCTTTTCTGTGAACTCTGCAGAGAAGTATATACACATATTTTCTTGCTGTCAGCTATAAGGGTGACACCCAGGAGCAGTGAGCATACCTAGTGAAGAAGGAAGAAAGGAGAAGCGGGGAGGAGGGACGGGAGGGAGGGGGAGAAAGGAGGAGGAAGAGGAGGAGGAGGAGGAGGAAGAGGAGGAGGAGGAGGAGGAAGAGGAGGAGGAGCAGCAGCAGCAGCAGCAGTAGTGGTAGTAACAAGCATCCTTCAGTGTCAGAAACTACCTAAGTACTAAAAACAAAAACAAAAACAAAAAAATTCCACTGGAGTATGTCAAAGGAACATGAGATCCAAGTGAAAGATTGGAGACTAGCCAAAACTGAAATAATTTGAGTAACAAAATAAAGTAATATTGAATTATAAGTCAAAGTATAAAATAAATACCCATGAGTACATGCTGATATAAATAAATGACTGAACACATAAACAAATGGGGGAGAAGAGATGAATCTCTGGAATAAAAGAATTTCAAGTAATGTCTGAAGACGCTGTGTCCTCAAGGAGAGGGAACATAACTCCTCACTCCCTGGGTGTGGGCTGCACATAATGATTTCCTTCCAAAGAGTACGTATGTAACGGGGAAGAAAAAGAGTCACTTTACAGAGGAGAAACCAGATATATACTACTTTAGCCAGGTGATCAAGGTGAACATCAAAAGTTATAAACCATAGTGACAATATATACACTTGACACAAAGTGATGAAAATGGTACTTTACCTCTGTTGTCTTCCACCCCCAAACATATAACCCCAGTCTAATAATGAGAAAAACATCAACTACCAAGTGAGGGACATTCTACAAAATACCTGACCAGTATTCATCAAAATGTCTAGGTCATCAAAAACAAGGTCTGAGAAACTGTAACAGCCAAGCAGAGACATGACTACCAAATGTGATGTGATATACTGGACAGGATCCTGGAACAAGGGCATCAGGTAAAAACTAAGGCAATCTGAATAAAATATAGACTTTGTTTAATGATAATGCATCAACACCGGTTCAATAATCATAACAAATGTACCATACCAATGTAAGATGTTAATAACAGGGAGAAAAATATGTAGGAAAAAATAATATGAATTGCTAATAAGGGTCATCTTCAAGTGCATGGAAGATTATAAACTGCCTATATGGACTTCTAACAAATCAACAATTTCTGGTAAAAGAAAAAAGATTTTCAGACTGGGCAACGTAGTGAGACCTTGTCTCTATGAAAAATAAAAAAACTAGCCAGGCATGGTGGCACACACCTGTAGTCCCAGCTACTCAGGAGTATGAGGTGGGAGGATTGTTTGAGCCCAGGAGTTCAAGGTTGTAGTGAGCTGTGATCGTATCACTGCATTCCAGCGTGAGTGTCAAGGCAAGACCCTATCTCAACAGAATAGAATAGAATAGAATAGAACAGAACAGAACAGAACAGAATAGAATGCAAGCAAAATAGAGAAGGTTAAAGTCCAAATGGAAAGACTCATTTTCTATCCAAGCATTCTACAATTCTTCTAAGGATACAGAACTCACAAGTGAATTGCAGTCTCATATTTGCAAACATCATCATTTCAGATAGTTGTTTCTTATGCACCAAAGGAAACTACCTTGAAACTGTACATTACATACATTAAAAAATTTTTTTAGGCCAGGCATGGTGGCTCACACCTGTAATCCCAGCACTTTTGGAGGCTGAGGCAGGCGGACCACCTGAGGTCAGGAGTTCAAAATTAGTTTGGGTAACATGGCAAAACCCCATCTCTACTAAAAATACAAAAATTAGCCAGGGAGCCTGGTACAGTGGCTCACACCTGTAATCTCAGCACTTTGGGAGGCCGAGGTGGGCGGATCACCTGAGGTCGGGAGTTTGAGACCAGCCTGACCAACAAGGAGCTCCATCTCTATTAAAAATACAAAATTAGCCAGACGTGGTGGCACATGCCTGTAATCCCAGCTACTCGGGAGGCTGAGGCAGGAGAATCATTTGAACCCAGGAGGCGGAGGTTGCAGCGAGCCACGATCACGCCATTGCACTCCAGCCTGAGCAACAAGAGCGAAACTCCGTCTCAAAAAAAAAAAATTAGCCAGGCATGGCAGCAAGTGCCTGTAGTACCAGCTCCTAGTGAGGCTGAGGCAGGAGAATCACCTGAACAGGGAGGTGGAGGCTGCAGTGAGCTGAGATCACACCACTGCACTCCAGCCTGGGCAACAGAGTGAGACTCCATCTCAAAAAAAAATGTTGGCCCCTGACACAGGTGTCACACCACAAGCTATTAATAGAATTCACCCAGCACACTAAAACCTTACTACAATGCCACCAGGACCACAGTGTGAGGAGCAACAATGGTAGCAAGAAGTATCTGGAATTTTATGTAATAAACTTTCCGAGTGGGGTCTAGAGAGACATAGCTCACTCTAAATTGTGCCTTTTAGAAGGTAATGCCATAGCATGACTCTAGCTTATAATTTTAAATGAGTTAACGAATACTCATTTAAAATTTCTTTTGGTTGTTTGTTTTGAGACAGAGTCTCACTCTGTCACCCAGGCTGAAGTACAGTGGCATTATCTCGGCTAATCACAACCTCCGCCTCCCTGGCTCAAGCCATCCTTCCACCTCAGCCTCCTGAGTAGCTGGGACCACAGGTGCACGCCACCATGCCCAGCTAATTTTTTTGTATTTTTTTTTTTTGTAGAGATGGGGTTTTGCCATGTTGCTCAGGCTGGTCTCAAACTCCGGGGCTCAAGCGATCCGCCTGCCTCAGCCTCCTGAAGTGTTGGGATTACAGGTGTGAGCCACTGCACCCAGTCTCTCACTTAAAGTTTCTAATACATTCTGCTACCATCTCTGAGTACAAAACCATCTAAGTAAAATGAGAATAGTTTGCCATTTGGAAGTAATTTTTTAAAACAACATTCATATTAATTTAAGGAGCATAACAGATTCCAGTGAATGTTATGATTCACTATCGTAACATTATTCTAGTAAATACGTTGGAGAAGAACAGTTCTAGTGAATTAACTATGGTTTTGGAAGGCAGCTATGCTCACATCATACCACTAACACAACTATGGTTTCATTTTATATTATTTATTTTATTTTTGAGACAGAGTCTTGCTCTATCGCCCAGGCTGGAGTGGCACAATCTCAGCTCACTGCAACCTCTGCCTCCTGGGTTCAAGGGATTCTCCTGCCTCAATCTCCAAAGTAGCTGGGATTATAAGCATGTGCCTCCACGCCCAGCTAATTTTTGTATTTTTAGCAGAGATGAGGTTTCACCATGTTGGCCAGGCTGACCTCAAACGCCTGACCTCAGGTGATCTGCCCGCCTCGGCCTCCCAAAGTGCTAGGATTACAGGTGTAAGCCACCGTGCCTGGCCACAGCTATGGTTTTATAATCAGCAAATGGCATTTAATAATAGGTTAGTATCAAACAAAACTGGGCACCAACACAGACCAATGCACATTCTTCTTGATGTATCAGTAGGAACAAATACAGCAAATTAAAAATTGTCAGTGTGCTAGAAAATGAAAGATCACAGAGATGTTTGGATCAGTCCTCTCCTCTTTTCTGAGGATGAGTCTCAAATCACAGGAAGAGAAGTTACTCAAGAATCCTCTGGAACAGCCCAAGTGCAGGTTCAACTCAGACACTACTACCAACATCAGTAACAGGATATAAGTTTTTTTTTTCTTTTTTAGAGACAGAATCTTGCTATTTTGCCCAGACTAGCCTTGAACTCCTGGGCTCAAACAATCCTCCTGCCTCAACCTCTCAAGTAGCTGGGACTACAGATGCATGCCACCACACCCAGTAGTTACTGGATTTAAAACATCACTGTTAGTCTCAGTAAACTCTGGGCAGACTTTTCCTGAAGGAAGTGGTAAGAGAGGGCAGGAAGCTCACAGACATCCCTAACACCTTATTTCCTTTCCCTTAACACCTTGAGGAACTAGGCCTGGAGGAAGAGAACCATGTTGTATTTTTGTGAAGCTCAGCCAGCATCCATTTTATTGGAGTAATAAAGGATTTATTTAAAGAGCAGCAGTGCTTATAGCTTAGCAGTGCTTATAGCTTATAGCCCTGAAACACCAGATTGAGAAGAAATATCAACTTGACCCTACTTACAGGAGTTGTGCCGACGACGGAAACTTTTGGACTGACTCAAGGATTCCATGTGCCTGTCAACGTAGCTCTTTGAACACTGTTGCTGCTGGGGGGAAACGGCAACATCTTGGCTCTTCACATCTGTCCTCTTAGGGATATTCTGAGGGGCACTGCTAGAAGAGGTTGGCTTCTTGACCAACTTGCCTGTGCCATTCTGACTGATGCCCACTTGGCAGCCAACACCAGAAGGGCCTAATTCTGTCTGATGAACGTCTCCAAAATGTTGGTTGTCTCCAGGTCCTGGTATCTCCAGAATTTTTAACTCCGTAATGTCACCTGCCCTGAAATACACAAAAAAGCCAAGTCTCAAAATTATAATAGTGGTAAGAATGACAAAACTGAGATCATTAGCAAACAGCTACCCCCTTGCAGGACTGCATTTTAACAAGTTATCAGAGGCTAGGAAAGGGGGCTGTGTGCTTAAGGACAGGGGTCAGCCACCAACTGTCTAAGTGACACAATGCTGGCCTTTAAAAACAGGCTATTGATAACAAAACTATATTAATCTTACATTCCCACAATGTTTAATGGCTTTTTTTCATTCATTCACTCCCTTGCTCATTCAACAGGCATAAATATAAAATACTATATGGTAAGCCCTCCACTAGGAACTATTTTGATCTGGTATATAGAGATGAAAGCCACTATGTGACCACAGGAACTCAGTCTGATCAGTGGAAAAGACAAGTACATATTCAACCAAAAGTGTTACATGGGCTGGGCACAATGGCTCATGCCTATAATCCCAGCACTCTGGAAGGCCGAGGCAGGCGAATCACTTGAGGCGTTCGAGACCAGCCTCGTCAACATGGCAAAACTCTGTCTCTACTAAAAATAGAAACGATTAGTTGGGTGTGATGGTGCACACCTGTTAGCTACCAGGAGGCTGAGGCATGAGAATCGTTTCACCCTGGGAGGCAAAGGTTGCAGTGAGCAGAATGCACCACTGCACTTCAGCCTGGGCAACAAAGTGAAACTCTGTCTAAAAAAAAAAAAAAAAATTTTTTAAAGTGTTACATGTTATGACAGGGGTGTGCATAGGAGACTAGAGAGCCTAAAAGCAAAATATTTAAGTAAGTCTGGTAGAGATAAATGTAATACTTAAGCTAAATCTGGCCAGGACAGGCAGAAGGAACGGCTAAGCAAAGAAGAGTAGGGAGAAAGACATCTCAGGTAGGGCCTCAGAGACTAAGGAAATGTAGAAAATATGGCCCATGTGAGAAACTGCAAATGTGATGGTGATACTAAAGGGAAGGATGCTTGTGGAAGGCCATCAGGAAGTAAGGCTGCAGAGGTAACCAGGGACCACATCATGATCACAATGGATTTTCCTGGTGGCTATAGGGAAGGAGAAGAAACAAGAGGCAGTGGTACCAGTTAGAAGACCAAGCAAGAAATAAGAGGGGATGAACCAAGCAAGTGGTAATTGCAAAGGGAAAAGGGAGAAGGGATCAAGAGACATTTCGAATCCATAGGATTTTGGCAACTAAGTGAACACGAGGATTAAAGAGAAAAAAGAGTTTATTATGACTCCTAAGTTTCTAACGTGGGGGAAAGGTGTTATTAATCATAAATAATGGGTATGCCATTGGAAAAAGAAATCTACAGGAAAACATAACAAGATTAGCTCTGAAAATCTTGCATTTAAGATACCTTGTGGGATATCCAACGGAAATGACCAGCAGATGAGGTGTCTGTCTCATAATGGGCCTAAGTTAAAGATTTGAGGTCTCATTAATGTATAAGGTACACATGAGATTGTCTAGAGAATAAAAGCTGAGAAAAGAACCAAAGATAGAATGCTGAATAATTCAATCTTAACAGGTGAGAAGAAGAAAAGGAACATAAAAGTAAAAGAATGGGGGAATATGTGGAATACATGCAAAGAAAAACCAGAAGTGACAGGGAAACCAAAGGAGAATACTGTACTTTAAAAGTTAGGGAGCATTGGCTGGGCGCGGAGACTCATGCCTGTAATCCCAGCACCTTGGGAGACCAAGGTGGGCGGATCACTTCAGGTCAGGAGTTCGAGACCAGCCTGGCTAACATGGTGAAACCCCATCTCTACTAAAAATACAAAAAATTAGCCGGGCGTGGTGGCAAGTGCCTGTAATCCTAGTTACTCTGGAGGCTGAGGTGGGAGAATTGCTGGAACCCGGGAGGCGGAGGTTGCAGTGAGTTGAGATCGTGCCACTGCACTCCAGCCTGGGAAACAGAGTAAGACTCTATCTCAAAAAAAAAAAAAAAGTTAGGGAGCACTGTATTTTTATTTATTTTTTTAGAGACAGAGCCTGTTCTATCACCCAGGCTGGAATGCAGTGGTGCTATCATGGCTCACTGTGGCCTCCAACTCCTAGGCTCAAGTGATCTTCCTGTCTCAGCCTCAGGAGTAGCTGGGATTACAGGCACATGCCACCACGCTCAGCTAAGCTTTTAAGTTTTTCTTTTGTAAAGATGAGGTCTCACTATGTTGACCAGCCAGTTTTGAAATCCTGGCCTCAAGTGATTCTCCTGCCTTGGCCTCCCAAAGTGCTGGAATTACAGGCTTAAGCCACTACAGCCATGAGGGAGCATTCAAATCAGATTGGGATTGAGATACTGTCAGTGAATTTGGCCATTAGGTTATTTGTAACCTTGGCAAAAGCTAATTCAGCAAGATGATAAAGTTAGAAAAAAAGATAATGGTAGGGTAAGGAGGGTCTAGAGAATGAAGCCACAAAACATAGAGAAAGCAGACTATTCGGCTCTGACAAGGATGATGGGTTCAAGGGAAGGGAAATGACACAATACCTAGTGGCAAATGCAAGGTCTAAGGGAGAAGGTTGTTTTTAATACAGGGGAGGCCAAGGAATGAATATCAGAATGCAAAGAGGAAATAAACAGTATAGGCCGGGCACGGTGGTTCACACCTGAAATCCCAGCACTTTGGGAGGCCATCATGGGCAGATCACTTGAGGCCAGTAGTTCGAGACCAGCCTGGCCAACATGGTGAAACCCCATCTCTACTAAAAATACAAAAAGCGGCCATATGCCAGGAGAATACTAGCAATCAGACCTAGGTTCAAGCTCCACAGACCACCAGATTGGATTCAGAAGAGTCAGTCAGGACACTCACCTGAAGGTGACTTCTGGAACAAGACACTTCACTCCATTATGGAAAGGCCGGGTGAGAGAAATGGTCTGGCTGACCTGATCCACAGCTGACACTCTTCCCTGATAGACACCCAAGCTATCTCCACAATTGATGGACACAATACTTCCCAGCCAATCTGTAGCCATGTTTCAGATGTGAGACCACTGTGAAGAGAAAGAACTATTCAGTGTGCCTTGGTGAAAAGACAAACTTTTAATTAAATTCAGCAAATACATCAGGCTCTGTACCAAGTGTTGGTTAATAAAACATATTCTATCACATTGTTAACTAAGGTAATAAACCATGAAAAAATTTAAAAACTTTTTCAGGAGTATACATATTAATAAGTAATATTGTTTAATACATATAAAGATCTTATAATTGCTTTAAAGCACATACACTGGATAAAGATAATATTTATTACACCTCAAATCACACAAACTATAATCTGTTTATATTGTGTTTTAATAAATCTGCTGCCAAAATGCTTTCAAAGAGAGTATGTTACTGAGAAATAATATACTAAAAAAACAAATACTGGTAATGCCACTCTTGCTGATAATAATAATAAATTCTGGGTAGTTGCCTTTTGTTCTGTTTTTTTTTGAAACGGAGTTTCACTCTTGTTGCCCAGGCTGGAGAGCAATGGCGCGATCTCGGCTCAACACAACCTCTGCCTCCTGGATTCAAGCGATTCTCCTGCCTCAGCCTCCCAAGTAGCTGGGATCACAGGCATGGGTCACCACACCCGGCAAATTTCGTATTTTTATTTTTAGTAGGGACGGGGTTTCTCCATGTTGGTCAGGCTGGTCTAAAACTCCCGACCTCGGGTGATCTGCCTGCGTCGGCCTTCCAAAGTGCTGGGATTACAGGAGTGAGCCACTGCGTCTGGCTTTTTTTTTTTTGGGAGTTTTGACACAGAGTCTCACTCTGTTACCTAGCCTGGAGTGCAGTGGTGCCATCATAGCTCACTGCAGCCTCAACCTCCCAGGCCCAACCAATCAATCCTCCCATCTCAGCCTCCTGAGTAGCTACAACCAGAGTCCTGTGCTACCAATCCCAGCTAATTTAAATTTTTTTGTAGAGACAAGGTCTTGCTATGTTGCCCAGGCTAGTCTCAAACTCCTGGCCTGAAGCAATCCTCCCACCTCAGCCTCCCGAAGTGCTGGAATTACAAACATGAACCACTGCGCTTGGCCTAAAAAAAATTTTTAAAGCCAATTGAAGGTACTACACAACACTAAATCTAACAACTACAGAATATATATCCTTTTCAAGTCTATACAGAATGTTCACACATATATGTTGGGCGTTAAACAAGTATGAATAAAGTTAAAAAGACTGAGATCACATAAAATATATCCTCTACCCACAATAGAATTAAACTTAAAATTGACAAAAATAGATATTTAGAATATTCCCAAATATCTGGAAATTAAGCAAGACATTTCCAAATAACCTATGGGTAAAAGAAATCAAAAGGGCAGTCAGAAAATGCTTTGAACTCAATGATAATGAAAACATAATACCACCTTTTGTATGACGTGCTTAATATAGTGCGTAAAAGGGGGAATGTATAACTTTAAGTGCTTATATTAGGAAAGAAAGGTCTAAAATCAATTATCTGAGATTCCATCTTAAGTATTAGTAAAAAAAGAACAGATTAACCTGATGTTATAGAAAGGAAATCAAGAGCAGAAACCAGTGAAACAAGAAACTAAGAAAAATAAAACAAAAATTAGCTCTTTGAAAATATTAAACAAGTTGGTAAACGCCTAATAAAGAAAAAAGATAAAACACATTTTATTAATATCAGAAATGAACAAAGAGATATCACAGACATTAAAAAATAACCTTACACCAGTAAATCTGACAACTAGACGAAATGGGGAAATTCTTAGACAAAAGTTATCAAAACTGATACAAGAAATAAAAAATCTGAGTAGCTGCATGTCTATTTTAAAAACTGAATTTATCAAAAGAATAAGACAAGACACAAACTAAGAGAAAATATTTCCAAAAGACATAATTGATAAAGGTCTGTTATCCATAACATACGAAGAACTCTTAAAACTCAACAATAGGCCGGGCGCGGTGGCTCAAGCCTGTAATCCCAGCACTTTGGGAGGCCGAGACGGGCGGATCACGAGGTCAGGAGATCGAGACCATCCTGGCTAACATGGTGAAACCCCGTCTCTACTAAAAAATACAAAAAAAAAAAACCCAGCCGGGCGAGGTGGCGGGCGCCTGTAGTCCCAGCTACTCGGGAGGCTGAGGCAGGAGAATGGCGTGAACCAGGGAGGCGGAGCTTGCAGTGAGCTGAGATCCGGCCACTGCACTCTAGCCTGGGTGACAGAGCGAGACTCCGTCTCAAAAAAAAAAAAAAAAAAAAAACTCAACAATAAGAAAATGAACAACCTGATGAAAAAATGAGCAAGAGACCCAAAAAGATACTTCACTAAAGAAGACATGGACATGGCAGGCAAGCATATGAAAAGATGCTCTACATCACATCATTAGGGAATTAATGGAAATTAAAACAACAATGAGATGCTACTACACACCTGTCAGAATGGCCAAAATCCAAAACACTGACAACACCAAATGTTGATGAGGATGTGGAGCAACAAAAACCATCATTCATTGCTGACAGGAATGCAAAATGATGCAGCCAATGATGAGTATGCATTTTTTTCTTTTTTTTTTTTTGAGATGGAGTCTCACTCTGTTGCGCAGGCTAGAATGCAGTGGCACAATCCTGGCTCACTGCAACCTCCACCTCCCAGGTTCAAGCAGTTCTCCTGCCTCAGCCTCCTGAGTAGCTGGGATTACAGGCATGCACCACCATGCCTGGCCAATTTTTGTATTTTTAGTAGAGATGGGGTTTCACCATGTTGGTCAGGCTGGTCTCGAACTCCTGACCTTGTGATCCACCTGCCTCAGTCTCCCAAAGTGCTGGGATTACAGGCGTGAGCCACCGTGCCCGGCCTCTTTCATTCATTCATTCATTCATTCATTCATTCATTCATTCATTCATTTATTTTGAGACTGAGTCTCGCTCTACGGCCCAGGCTGGAGTGCAGTGGCACGATCTCAGCTCATTGCAGCCTCTGCCTCCCAGGTTCAAGCAATTCTCCTGCCTCAGCCTTCCAAGTAATTGGAACTACAGGCACGTGCCACCACACACCAAGCTAATTTTTTTTGTTTGTTTGTTTTCCAGTAGAGACGGGGTTTCACCATGTTGCCCAGGCTGGTCGCAAACTTCTGACCTCAAGTGATCCGCCTGCCTCGGCCTCCTAAGAGATGGGTTTACAGGCGTGAGCCACTGCGCCTAGCCTGCATATGCATATTAATAACGTAGTTTCTCACAAAACTAAATATACCATCTGATTCAGCAATCACTCTCCTTGGTATTTACCCAGATGAACTGAAAATTTACGTCCACCATAAATCTGCACATGGATGTTTACAGCAGCTCTATTCAAAATTGCTCAAATTTGGAAGCAATCAAGACATCCTTCAGTAGGTGAATGGATGAATGAACTATGGCACATCCAGACAATGGAATATGATTCAGCACAAAAAATAAATGAGCTATCAAGCCATGAAAAGACATGGAGGAAACTTAAGAGCACATTGCTAAGTGAAAGAAGCCAAAGTGAAAAGGATACATACATACTATGATTCCAGCTACAAGGTTTTCTGGAAAAGGCAAAACTATGGAGACAGTAAAAGGAGCAGTGGACACCAGTGGCTGGTGGGGTGGGGTTGGGAGGTGAATAGGCAGAACACAAGAGAATTTTTAGGGCAGTGAAACTATTCTGTTTGATGCTATAATGGTAGACACGTGTCACTTCAAAACCCACAGAATGTACAACACCAAGAGTAAACCCTAATGTTAACTATGGACTCTGGATGACAATGATGTGTCAGTGTAGATTCACCAATTGTAACGAATACAACTGTGGTAGTGTTGACAGCAGGGGGGCTTATTGGGTGACAACAGTGAGATATATGGGAACTCTCTGTACTTTGGGCTCAATTTTTCCCTGAAACTAAAACTGCTCTAAAAAATAAAGTCTATTTAATAGAAAAAAACAAATTGATTATGTAACTTAAAACCTTCCTACAAAGAAAAATCCAGGCCTAGATGGCTTTACTGGCGGTTTTTCTTTTTAACCAAGTCTGAACTAGACAGTTTTACTAGTTAATTTTATCAAACATTTTAAGAAAAAAATAATGTCAACCTCATACAAACTTTTAGAAAACACAGGAGAATGAGGCTGGACACAATGGCTCATGCCTGTAATCCAAGCACTCTGGGAGACTGAGGCAGGTGGATCACTTGAGGTCAGCAGTTTGTGACCAGCCTGGCCAACATCGTGCAACCCGTCTCTACTAAAAATACAAAAACTAGCCAGGCGTGCTGGCACGCGCCTGTAATCCCAGCTACTCAGGAGGCTAAGGCAGGAGAATCACTTGAATCCAGGAGGCAGAGGTTGCAGTGACCTGAGATCACGCCACCGCACTGCAGCTTGGGTGACAGAGCAAGACTCCGTCTCAAAAAAAAAAAAAAAAAAAAGGCTGGGCACAGTGGCTCACACCTGTAATCCCAGCACTTTGGGAGACTCAGGACGGAGTTCAAGACCAGCCTGGTCAACATGGTGAAACCCCATTGCTACTAAAAATAACAACAACAACAAAAATTAGCCAGGTGTGGTGGTACACACCTGTAATCCCAGCTACTCAAGAGGCAGAGGCAGGAAAATGGCTTGAACCCAGAAGGAGAGGTTGCAGTGAGCAAAGATCGCACCACTGCATTCTAGCCCAGGTGACAGAGCAAGACTCTGTCTCAAAAATAAAAATTAAAAAAAAGAAAGAAACATTTCCCAATTTGTTCAATGTAGCTAGCATAACTCTGAAGTGAAAGCCTCCCCACAAAGGCTTTATAAGAAAAAGATCAACATCCTGCACAAATATAGACCAAAAACCTTCAATAAGATATTAACAAATCAAATCCAGCAATAAATTTTAAAAGTCTAATATATCACGTATATTTAGGTCTCTAATCCTAGAATGCAAAATTGGTTTGGTATTTTAAAAACTGATCAATTTTAAATCATTTTAACAGAATGAGAAAATCATATAACTTTATCACATCAATAAATACAGAAATATTATCTTGATACCAAGACCTGACAACAATAGTACAAAAACAAAACTACAGGAATACTATCCCCCACGAATGTAAACATAAAATTCCTTATCGAAATATCATCCAACAATTCAACAATAATGATCCAGGCTCAGTGGCTCACACCTGTAATCCCAACACTTTGGGAGGCCAAGGTGGAAGGATTGCTTGAGGCCAGGAGTTTGAAACCAGCCTGGGCAACATAGTGAGACCTTATTTCTACCAAAAAAAAAAAAAAAAAAAAGCCAGGTGTGGTGGTGCATATCAGTAATCTCAGCTACTTGGGAGGTTGAGGTGGGAGGGGAGCTTGGGTCCATGAGTCAGTGGATGGAGTGAGCTATGATCACACCACTGCACTCCAGCCTGGGCAACAAAGCAAGGCACCATCTCTAAAAATAAAAATAAAAAACAAAACAATAAACATACAGAATTATACACCACACCCAGCCAGGTGCGGTGGCTCACGCCTGTAATCCCAGCACTTTAAGAGGCCAAGGCGGGCGGATCCCGAGGTCAGGAGATCAAGACCATCCTAGCTAATATGGTGAAACCCCATCCCTACTAAAAATACAAAAAATTAGCCAGGCGTAGTAGCATGCACCTGTAGTCCCAGCTACTCTACAGGCTGAGGCAGGAGAATGGTGTGAACCCAGGAGGCGGAACTTGCAGTGAGTCGCGATCACGCACTGCACTCCAGTCTGGGCAACAGAGCAAGACTGTCTCAAAAAAAAAAAAAAAAAAGAATGATATACCACACCTAGGTGGAGTTTATTCCAAGGATGCAATGCTGACTCAATATCAGAAAGTCAATCAATATAATCTACCATATCAACAGGCTAAATAAGAAAAACACATGTTTATAGCAACCGACACAGAAAATGCATCTGACAAAATTCAACACCCATTCATTCTTTTTAAAAAAGTCTCCCAGAAAAATGGGAACAGAGAGGAACTTCATTAATCTGGTAAAGGCATCTAAAAAGCGCCTACAGCTAACATTATATTAAATGGTGAAAGACTGAATGCTTTCCCTATAAGAACATGAACAAGGCAAGGATATCCACTCTCTCACTCAACACAGCCCTAGAAGTTCTTGCAATAACGCAAGAAACAGATAAAAAAAAAAAAAAAAAAAGGCATACGGTTTGGAAAGGAAAAAACAAAACTGTCCCCATTTGCAGATGATATAACTGTCTATGTAGAAATTCCCCATAATCTACAAAAAGTCTTAGAACAAGTGAGTTCAGCAAGATTGTGGGATACATGATAAACATACAAAAGCTAATCTTATTTCAGTATATTGGCAATGAACACATGGGCAATGAAATTTAAAATACAATACCATTTACAATTGCTCAAAAAATAAAGGACTAGGTGTAAATCTAAAAAAAAAAAGGGTACATGATTTGTATACTGAAAATATGCAACACTGAGGAAAAAATCAAAATGCTAAATATAACAGATATAACATGTTCATGGATTAAAAGACTCAACATAAAGTATGTAAATTCTCCCCAAATTGGTATAAAGGATCAATGCCATTCTTATCAAAATCCCAGCAAGATTTGTAGACAGACAAAGTTATTCTAAAATTCACATGGAAAGGCAAAGAAACTAAAATAGCTAAATCACTTGTTTTGTTTTGTTTGCAACGGAGTCTCACTCTGTCACCCAGGCTGGAGTGCAGTGGCACAATCTTGGCTCAATGCAGCCTCCACCTCCCAGGTTCAAGCAATTTTCTGCTTCAGCCTGCCAAGTAGCTGGCATTACAGGCACCCGCCACCACGCCCAGCTAGTTTTTGTATTTTTAGTAGAGAAGGGATTTCACCATCTTGGCCAGGCTGGTCTTGAACTCCTGACCCGTGATCCACCCACCTCAGCCTCCCAAAGTGCTGGGATTACAGGATTACCATGCCTGGGTGCTAAATCAATTTTTTCAAAGAAAGTGGGAACAATCAGTCTACCTGATTTCAAGACTTACACAATTATAATAATCAAGATTATGTAGTACTGGCAGAGGGACAGACATGTAAATCGATAAAATAGAAGGCAGAACCCAGAAACAGACTCACAAAAATATGCCCAACTGATTTTTGACAAAGTGCAAAAACAATTCAACACAGGCAGCATAGTTTTTACAACAATAGCGCTGGAGCAAATGGAAATCCATCAGCAAAAAAATGAACCTCAAACTAAGTTTCCACACTTTATACAAAAATTTACTCAAAATGGATCATGAACTTAAATGTAAATCATCAAACTCTAAAACTATTATAAAAAACATAAGAGAAACCCTCAAGATCTAGGGCTAGGCAAAGAGTTCTTAGACTTGACACCAAAAGCACAATGCATAAAAAGGAAAGCTGATCAACTAGACATCTTGAAAATTAAAAATTTTTATTCCACAAAAGACAGGTTACAGACTGGGAGAAAATACTTGTAAAGCACCTATCTGACAATGACAAAAGAGTAGTATCTAGGATATATATATCTTTCAAAATGGCTAAAATATAGTGATAACACCAAGTGCTAGTAAGAATGTGGAAAAAATGGATCACTCGTACATTGCTAGTCCAAATATTGAAGAGTACAGCGACTCTGGAAAACATCCTGGCAGGTTATTAAAAAACTAAACATGCAATAATCAGCCAGGTATAGTGGCACACACCTGTAATCCCAGCTACTTGAGGGGCTAAGGCATGAG
Source organism: Colobus angolensis palliatus (assembly GCF_000951035.1). Classification (NCBI taxonomy): domain Eukaryota; kingdom Metazoa; phylum Chordata; class Mammalia; order Primates; family Cercopithecidae; genus Colobus; species Colobus angolensis. Next base: position 3,619,244 of record NW_012123931.1, on the reverse strand, counting down.
AATCGCTTGAACCTGGGAGGTGGAAGTTGCAGTGAGCCATGATCGCACCACTGCACTCTAGCCTGAGCAAGAGACTGTCTCAAAGACAAAACAAAACAAAAAAACCCAAGGCTGGGTGCGGTGGCTCACGCCTGTAATCTCAGCACTTTGGGAGGCCAAGACGGGCGGATCACAAGGTCAGGAGATCGAGACAATCCTGGCTAACAGGTGAAACCCTGTCTCTACTAAAAATACAAAAAAATTAGCCGGGCATGGTAGCGGGTGCCTATAGTCCCAGCTACTAGAGAGGCTAAGGCAGGACAATGGCATGAACCCAGGAAGCGGAGCTTGCAGTGAGCCAAGATGGCGCCACTGCACTCCAGCCTGGG
>NW_012123931.1:3616013-3618826 GCF_000951035.1 Colobus angolensis palliatus | reverse complement strand
AAAAAAAAAAAAAAAGTACCTTTGTGAGATTCATCCCCATTGTTGCATGTATCAAAAGTGCATTATTTTTCATAGCTGTGCTGCTTTCTGTAAGTATGCCTCAATGTATTTATCCATTCTACTGCTGATACACAGTTGGGTTATTTCTAGTTCTGACTTATTACGAATAATATTCTTATACTGCATACAGTATATTTTTGCGATGGATAAATGCATCTATTTCTACTGGGCATATTACACAGGAAGTCATATTATACTTATGACTTTATTAGGAACTGCCAGTTTTCCAAAGTAGTTGTACCATTTTATATTACATCTACATTTACACAACCCACTATACGTCAGTTCCTTTTGCTCATCTTGCCAAAACTTGGTACTATGGTTCTCTTTAACTTATTCTGGTGGGGTGCAATGGTTTTGATATTTTCTTAAACATACTTCTTATGTACGCTTGCTTCATTGATACTGTTTTTCTCCCAATAAATTATTCCTAAAATTGTAATGACTACTGAATTCAGAAATGTTATGATTTACTATTCAGTCAAGAACTTGCGGCTGGGCGCAGTGGCTCAAGCCTGTAATCCCAGCTACTTGGGAGGCTGAGGCAGGAGAATCGCTTGAACCCAGGAGGCAGAGGTTGTGGTGAGCTGAGATCGCACCATTGCACTCCATTCTGGGCAACAAGAGCGAAACTCTGTCTCAAAAATTTAAAAAAAAAAAAAAAAAACCCTGTACACAAGTGTTCCAGATCACATTTACTCAAAAAAGCTACAGACTGCAAACAACCCAGATGACCTCAATGGGTGAATAAACAAACAGTGGTACATCCATACCACGGGGCAAAAAGTAAAAATGCCAACCCCAAAAGGTTGTGTTATGTATGATTCCATTTGTGTAACATTCTTGAAATCACAAAGCTATAGAAATGGAGAACAGGGCTGGGCATGGTGGCTGATGCCTGCAATCCCAGCACTTTGGGAGGCTGAGGAGGGTGGATCACCTGAGGTCAGGAGTTCAAAACCAACCTGGCCAACATGGCGAAGCCCCATCTCTACCAAAAATACAAAAATTAGCCAGGCGTGGTGGCGAGCGCCTATAGTCCCAGCTACTCGGGAGGCTGAGGCAGGAGAATCACTTGAACCTGGGAGGAAGTCCCAGTGAGGTCATGACAATGTACTCCAGCCTGGGCAACAGAGTGGCAACATGAGGGACTCTTGTAGTAATGGAACTATTTTACATTTTGACCATATCAATGTCAGTATCCTAGTAGTGATACTATATTCTAGTTTTGCAAGATGTTACCAACAGGGAAAACTGGGTAGGGCATAAGGAATCTCTCTGTATTATTTCTTACAATGGCACGTGAATCTACAACTATCTCAAAAGTTTAATTAAAAAAAAATCAATGCCTTCCATCACATTAACAAAATAAGTGATGAAATCATGTATAATCATATCAATAAATGCAGAAAGATAATTGGACAAAATTTAACAATCATTTACTATATTTAAAAAGGGGCGGAAAAGCTAGCATCTATGAAACAATTACAGCTAACATCATACTTAATGGTGAAATAGGCCAGGCATGGTGGCTCACACTTGTAATCTCAGCACTTTCAGAGGCTGAGGCAGGAAGATCACTGAGCTCAGGAGTTTATGTTTATATCTAAATGTCTTGGCTCTTTGTGAAAATGGTTCTAAAAAATACAGTATTCTTAAGCATACTCTATGCAAAATCCTACATAAGATATGAAACCTAACACTTCCCCATTCACACAAGGAAGTCAGGAAATAGCTAGCAGATAAATATAAATACACATGTTAAGCACAAAGTGAAACACTGGGTCAATGTTTTTACATTAAAAAAAAAACCAGCACTTGAAGCTGTTTCAAATACTAATTTCAGACATAAAGGGGCAAAAAAGGATATAAAGCACCCCTCTGGTAAAAGAGTATGTCCCGACTGAGTGTGGTGGCTCACGTTTGTAATTCCAGCAGTTTGGGATGACGAGGCAGGTGGATCACATGAGGTCACCAGTTCGAGACCAGCCTGACCAACATGATGAAACCCCATATCTACTAAAAATACAAAATTGGCTGGGCGCAGTGGCTCACGCCTGTAATCCCAGCACTTTGGAGGGCTGAGGTGGGCAGATTACAAGGTCAGGAGTTCGAGACCAGCCTGACCAAAGAGGTGAAACCCTGTCTCTACTAAAAATACAAAAATTAGCCAACTGTGGTGGTATGTGCCTGTAATCCCAGCTACTCGGGAAGCTGAGGCAGGAGAACCGCTTGAATCCAATAGGTGGAGGCTGCAGTGAGCTGAGACCACACCACTGCACTCCAGCCAGGGCAACAGAGCAAGACTCCATCTAGAAAAAAATAAAAAATAAATAAAAATAAAGCATTCCTGGCTGGGCATGGTAGCTCACTGTTTTAATTCCAGGAGTTGGGGAAGCCAAGGCAGGAGGATCACCTGAGTCCAGAAATTCAAGACCAGCCTGGGCAACACAGCAAGACCCTGTCTCAAAAAAAAAGTATGCCCCTTCAGAAACACGAAGTCTGAAAGAGTCCAGCTCTAGGGATTAATCAAACTCTAGATAGTTCTCTAGTGATCTAACTGAGCAAATATCATAAAACTATGCAGACAGAACCAAAGATTAAAAGAACAATAAATTAGCAGGCTCATCCAAGGCTTTTTTTGTTGTTGTTACATTTTATTATATAATGAGACAGAGCCTTGCTCTGTCACCCAGGCTGGAGTGCAGTGGCACAATCTTGGCTCACTGCAACTTCCGCCTCCCAGGTTCAAG
>NW_012123931.1:3612351-3613847 GCF_000951035.1 Colobus angolensis palliatus | reverse complement strand
AAACCTGGGAGGCGGAGCTTGCAGTGAGCTGAGATCCGGCCACTGCACTCCAGCCTGGGCGACAGAGCGAGACTCCGTCTCAAAAAATAAAATAAAATAAAATAAAATAAAAATAAAAAAGAACTTGCTATCAAAGTTCATTTAGTCTTATTTGTCTTCCTTCTGCCTCCATTTCTTAAACACCTCCAGGTAAGAACACTTTAATTCATTTATCACTTTGTCCTTATACAAATAAACAACTTGCCAATTACAAATCTTGCTACTTTGGAATATCCTTCATCTCATTAATACATTGCTACTTCTTGTGTAAGTTTGCTGACAGGATGTTACATACAATAAAAAAAAATACATCTTCCTTGTAAAGCCTATTCGTGACAATAAATCCTTCAAACAATTCCACTTCTAAAAAGAATTCTTCTGTGTAGTATTCAACAATGTTAAATATTTCAAAAAAATGCAATGTTGGTGCGGCTAGCTAACCAACACTTACTTTGCCACCTTGTTATTAAAATCTATCGTAACAATCTGTGTAGCTAGGAAGGGAGCCACAAATGTCACATAATCAGGATTTTCCATATTACTTTTAATCATGGGATTATTTTGCTCAAATGCTGAACTATCAGGATTTCCAGACTACTGAATGCCAGATAAGTAATGGGAGTTTATCATTACTCTGATAAGCCTTTGGATAACAAAGTCAGGTAGTGCTAAACACTCTTCCATCTATTATATTACTGAGGCAGCTGCCCAAATGATCCACAAATTACAAATAAACAAGTTGCTAATTACAAATCTCGCTACTTCATCTCTGTGCCACATCAGACAACTCACAGCATTCAGATCCAACGAACAACCCTTGGCCTGCTAAAAACAATTATAATTAACAGCTGTGGATGAGTGAGTGAGAGTTATAGATTTCTGAAAAACTAGGAATTGTTCCACACAACAGGAAAGGTGTTTGTTGAATCAAAATCTTGGGAATGGCAGAGATCTTAAAAGAAAATATGCAACCAAGCATGATGGCTCAGGCCCTACATCCCAGCACTTTGGGAAGCTGAGGCAAGAGGATCACTTGAGGCCAGGAGTTTCAGAGCAGCCTGGGCAACATAGTAAGACTGTTTCCACCCCCATCCCCACCTCGCCTCAGAAAAAGAAATCCAGCACAATCCTAGTACTAAACCCGTATCTTCCATAAAAGGCAGCATGGTGAAAAGAGAATAAAATTCTGAAATCACATTGGGTGTGGTGGCTCACGCCTCAGGTGGTTGCAATCCTAGCACTTTGGGAGGCCAAGGAGGGCTGACCATTTGAGCCTAGGAGTTCAAAGCCAGCCTGGGCAACATGGCAAAACCCTGTCTCTAGAAAAAAATACAAAAAATTAGTCAGAAGTGGTGGGAGGCAGAGGTTGCAGTGAGCCAAGATTGCACCACTGCACTCCAGCCTGGGTGGCAGAGCAAGACCCTGTCTCAAAAAAAAAAAAAGAAAGAAAGAAAAAG
>NW_012123931.1:3603231-3611171 GCF_000951035.1 Colobus angolensis palliatus | reverse complement strand
TGAGATGAAGCCTCGCTCTGTCAACCAGACTGGAGTGCAGTGGCGCGATCTCAGCTCATTGCAAGCTCCGCCTCCCGGGTGCACGCTATTCTCCTGCCTCAGCCTCCCGAGTAGCTGGGACTACAGGCACCTGTCACCACGCCTGGCTAATTTTTTTTGTATTTTTTAGTAGAGACGGGGAATCTCTATGATTTTCATCTCATGATTTTCATCATGTTAGCCAGGATGGTCTCGATCTCCTGACCCCGAGATCCACCTGCCTTGGCCTCCCAAAGCACTGGGATTACAGGCGTGAGCCACTGCGCCTGGCCACATATTGTCTATGGCTGTTTTCTCACTACAGTGAGAGTTGAGCAGTAATCACAGAAACCACTTGGCTCATAAAGCCTTTCACCTGGCCTTTCGCAGCAAGTTGACTTTTGCTTTAAGATAAAATTCTGTGGAAAAAGTGGAATGGATACAAGTTCAAAAAGAAAAAGGAAAAATATGTAATGGACAAACTCCCAAAATGATAAAAATGACCAAAACTAACTCAACTAACTGTATTACGAAATTGAATTAGTAAAATCTTCCCAGAGAGAAAAACCCAGGCCCATAGGACTTCACTGGTAAATTCTATGAAACACATAAGAAATAATACCAATCCTACACAAACTCTTTCAGAAAACAGAGGAGGAAGGAACACTTCTCAATTCATTTTATGAGGTCAAAATTACTCTGCTACTAAGGCCAAAGATGACATAAAAAAAAGGAAACCTCAGACCAAAATCCATCATGAACATAGTCACAAAAATTCTTAACTAAATGTTAGCAAATTGAATCCATCTACATGTAAAAAGTAGTAGATACATGACTAAGTGGGGTTCATTTCACAAATGCAAGATAGGCTTAAAGTCTGAAAATCAAGTAATGTAACAAGCTATGTTATATATTTCTTAGTCTGTTTCAAAAGTTTAGTTGTATGTTTTTAAAACATCAAATTGATATTGTATTTAGGTAATTTTATATTTATTTTTAAGAAGTCAATATTTACTTGTCAGAAATTACATCCTAAACTATTTAAAATTAAATACTAACACTATTTAAATCTACGATGAAAAGTTTCAGGTGCCAACTTAGAAGTATATAAGATCTAACAGATTCCCCAGTCTTTTAGACATTCTCAAGAAGAAGTTTTAAGACCAATGACCCAGCCTATACCTGAAAGTCTGAAATGACAAGGAGAAAAACAATCACTCATGCTAAAGCAACACCACCATATCTTCAGACTTTTGACTTCTGCCCATAAATTTACTCTTAGCACATCTAGATCCAAACCTAATATTCCAGGTACAAGCCTACCAGTGATGCAACCTTTCTCATTCTACATTTTGTATTTTCCTAATACAATATACTAATGCAGGTCACATCAGTTCTTCTCACAGCCTTCTTAACCACACCACTGACTGGTGATTAAAACATTAAATCTTTTTATTATAGAAATTCCTGTGAGGTTACATCTCCACCCTCCCCCAATAGGTATAGTTGATTTTTTTTTTTGGACCCAAGCACAATTTCTCAACATTTATACAAGCTTCTTCCATTTCATTAAACAGCACTGAGTAAATATATTGAAATCTTTTCCCATTCTGGCTATCATCAACCAAATGACTCTTTCTTTACTTCAAAAAGGCACCAAATCCAATAAGCAAACCTTCCAGATAAGGTTTCAAATACATGTATAAAGTGATGAAACCCCAGTTCAGATCACCAGAATTCCAGCTGCAAGTAGTGCTCCCAAATCAAACCTCCATACACAGATGCTAAAACTCATGACTCCACCTAATTCTACCACAATCTGGCAAATTCCTCCATCTCACCCACTCGGTTATCATAAGACTTAGTAAGACCAGGCGCAGTGGCTCACACCTGTAATCCCAGCACTTTGGGAGGCTGAGGTGGGTGGATCATGAGGTCAGGAGTTCGAGACCAGCCTGGCCAACATGGTGAATCCCCATCTCTACTAAAAATACAAAAATTAGCCAGGCGTGGTGGCGTATGCCTGTAATCCCAGGTACTTGGGAGGCTGAGGCAGAAGAATCGCTTGAACCTAGGAGGCGGAGGTTACAGTAAGCAGAGATTGCGCCACTGTACTCTGTCCAACCTGGGCAATGGAATGAGACTCCATCTCAAAAAAAAAAAAAGACTTCATAAATGCCTTGCTAAAATTCTGGCACACTATCATTATGGTCACTACACTCCTTTGAGACACAATTTGGATGTCCTGTCCTGCTGTTCTGGCTGAATATAGGAGAACTCTAGTAAGCCCTTCTCTGGATAAGAAAAGAAAAATGATACATCTTCCATTTTGTATTAATTACAGAATCTCACAAACGGCAAGGATTTTAAGCATTTTCTAATGTTGTTTTTCTTAGAGACAGAGTCTTGCTATGTTGCCCAGGCTGGCCTTAAGCAATCCTCCCACCACTGCACTCAGCCCTAGTCTAATATTTTTCTTCTCTTTTCTTTTTTTGAGACAGAGTTTAGCTCTTGTCGCCCAGGCTGGAGTGCAATAGCACTACCTTGGCTCACTGCAACCTCTGCCTCCCGGGTCCAAGAGTTTTTCCTGCCTCAGCCTCCCAAGTAGCTGGGATTACAGGTACGCACCACCACACTCAGCTAAGTTTTATATTTTTAGTAGAGACAGGGTTTCACCATGTTGGCCAGACTGGTCTCCAACTCCTGACCTCAGGTGATCCACCCGCCTCAGTCTCCCAAAGTGCTGGGATTACTGGTGAGCCACAGTGCCCGCCCTTAACATTTTTCAAACTATACCTCACCACCCATTAGGGGTCAGACACAATTTAGCACGTTGCAACCCATTTTTTTTTAGAATGCATCTTCTGTAGAAAGGGTAAGTAAACTTTTCATTGGTGGGTGGGGTTGTGTGTGTGTGTGTAGACACTGAGTGTGCAGGGGCACAATGAGTAATGTCATGACGTAAAATATATCTAACTGTAGGTCACAGGTCAAAAATTTTAAGACACTTTTCTAGCCCCATAACCCTATGCCAAGGAGGCTCTACCAAGAATTTGGTAATAAACAAAAAGTCATGTTTTTACAACCATTTTTACATCATACAGAGAAACCAGCTAAGAAGATTTTGTGCTCAGTACACCTAATCTACCATTCATCAAAAAAAAAAAAGATTAGGATCCATCTGGGTGTCCAGTTGAAATACTAAACTGCTTGGAGACAGCCATTTCTGTTTTGGTGGGGTGAAAACCTGTATTTAAGACAGCAGACTGAAATCGGTTTGGTCTGTGTCTAGGGAAGAGAAGAAAAACCATTCTGGGTCGCGAGTTCCTCATCTGTAACCACAGAAGACCGTTGGCTTGGTCAGTTGATTTTCAACTAATATCCCGATTGCAGAGTTAGGCGAAGCAATTGCTATTGGGAGATTAATTGAAAATCAATTGACCAAGCCAACAAGGGCTATGCCTCCCACAAACCAAAACACTTTAACCACTCAACAAGTCAAGTATTGATAAATACAATCAATATCACACAAAGAGTACTGATAAGAACCACAGACTTGCACCAAAGGCAGAAATGAATCCAGGAATAACTTCCTGGGATTCAGAAGATGTGACCTGGTAAGTATAAATTTCTCAGGCATCCTCTTTTTCTACCCTCCAGTTCACCTCTGTCCTCAAGCTATTAGTCAGGGATGTGGCACTGGCGTTCTTCTCTGCCACTGTATCTCATTATGCAAAGGGAAATTGAGGCACGAAGAAATGAGTGAGCCAATGAACTGCAGCAGCCACTAACAAGGCTGGACTAAGGGCCCAAGCAGCTAATGCCTCACTCCTCACACAACCCCTATACTATTTAGAATCCTGCAGTCCTCAGCCTCCCACCTCAAACCAAACTCCTGGGGCCGCCCATAGTACCCGGCCCCCCTGCGAACCCGATGAAGCCCCCAGCTCTTGCCTGCCTGCCTCTATAAAGGTCTATGAGGCCTGGAACTCCGAAGCCTAAAGCAAGCCCGGCATCCCCCTCCCACGAGCGTCCACAAACCAGCAGCCTCCTCCCTTCTCTCCCACCTCCGCCCCGACGGGCCTGGAGCTCCTCTGCACACCACACCAAGCCGACCACGCAACACCAGACGACCCACAAAAGAACTCTCTCCACGCCCACCCCCACAGCTTCGGCCTTCACCGCCGCCGCCGCCGCCGCCGGAAGCGCCCCCACGACTCCACGCCACCGCCGTGAGGTCACTTCCGGCGCGACACCGTGGACTCCAGGGCAAGCAACTGAGGGGCGTGGCACCCGGGAAATTTAAGAGGTTGGAAGAACGTCCCTTCGGCCTTACAGAATTGCGTTTGGGTAGCCATTTTGCTTTCCACGCTTACTTACGTCCTATGCCATCTTGGCTGAAATCGGGGCTCTACCCACGACTCCTCGGCCTCGATTCCCGGGCCCCGTGTTGCAGGCTCGATGCAAAAGACCCGCTTCCCCTCCTGTTCCCCCAGCGCCAATCGCAGAGCTGGAGCGGAGGACTTTCAGGGAGGCCCCCTCCGTGCTCTACCGCCGCTGTGGGACTCAATAAGTGGGACAACCCCCTGATGGATTAAAGAAAACAAGATATTCCTGCCGTGGTCGATCTTCAAAGCGTTATCAGCTTCAGCCCATTTGGGGCTTAGAATAGCCAGTCCATGCTTGACTGCTCTCCCTTCCCCCATATTCAGTAAACGGGAAAGTGCTGCTCTTCTACCCTTGGCATTTTAGAGTCTTGATTTGTGGGGAGAGGGGAAAGCATGTGTTTGGGGCCAAGACAGTGTAATGAGGAATATTGCACAGCTTTGAAGCCTGACACCTGGTTTGGGAACCACTACTTAGGCGAGTAGCATAAAGTAGGGTAGCAGTTCCAAACCTAGCTCTACAAAATCAGTTGAAGAACTTGTAAAATTTCCACTTTCTAGGGGACTAGTTCGCCCTCCCCCTCCATCACCAGAGATTCCCTAGGTCAGAAAGGGTCTTTGTCTTTTACTGTTATTAATGAACACTTCTAGAGCAGTTTTTGGTTCAGGGCAAAATTGAACAGAAAGGAGAGAGTTCCCATATATCCCCTGTACACATAGGCACATACACACACAACTTGCCCCCTTATGGACATCTTGTGCTACAGTGGTACATTTGGTAACAATTGATGACCCTACTTTGACACATCATTATCACCCAGAGTCCATAGTTTACAATAGCATTTTCTCTCGGTGTTGCACATTCTATTGGTTTTGACAAATATATAATGACATGTATCCACCATTATGGTATCATACACGATAGTTTCACCGCCCTGAAAATCCTCTGTCCTCTGCCTATTCATCCTTCTCAGTCCCCTGACCACTGGCAACCACTGCTACTTTTACTGTCTCCATAGTTTTGCCTTTTCCAGAATCGCATATAGTTGGAATCATACAGTATGCAGCCTTTTCACATGGGCTTCTTTCACTTAGTAATATGCTTTTGAAGTTCTTCCATGTCTTTTCATGGCTTGATAGCTCATTTCTTTTTTGTGCTGAATAATAATATTCCATCGTCTGGATGTGCTGCGACTTATCCATTCACCTGCTGAAAGACATCTTGGTGGCTTCCAAGTTTGGGCAATTATGAATAAAGCCACTATACATCATGTGCAGATTTTTGTGTAGACGTGAGTTTTCAGTTCATCAGAGTAAATCCCAAGGAGTGCAACTGCTGGATTGGATGGTATATTTAGTTTTGTGAGAAACTACCAAACGGATTTTCAAAGTGGCTCCATCATTTTTTGCATTCCCACCAGCAGTGAACGATGGTTTCTGTGCTCCACATCCTTGTCAGCATTTTGTGGTGTCAGTATTTTGGATTTTGGCCGTTCAAATAAGTGTGTAGTAGTATCTTATTGTTTTACATACAATGCCCTAATGACATATGATATTGAACATCTTTTCATATACTTATTTGCCATGTGTATATCTTCTTCGATGAAGTGTTTGTTCAGGTATTTTGCCCATTTTTACATTGTGTTATTTTTCTGTTGTGATTTAAGAGTTCTAGGTATATTGTAGATAACAGTCCTTTATCAGATATGTCTTTTATAATATTTTCTCCTAGTCTGTGGCTTGTCTTCTCATTCTTTTGAAGAGCAGAAGTTTTAAATTTTAATGAAGTCCAGCTTATCAATTATATTTTTCACAGATTATGCTATTGATATTGCCCTAAAAAGTCATTGCCATTCGCAAGATCAGTTAGGTTTTCTCCTATGTTGTCTTCCAGAAGTTTTATAGTGTTCATTTTCAATTTAGGTTTACAATCCATGTTAATTTTTATGAAGGGTGCAATGTCTTTGTCTGGATAATTTTTTTTTTTTGAGAGTCTCACTCTGTCACAGAGGCTGGAGTACAGTGGCACAATCCCAGCTCACTGCAACGTCCGTCTCCTGGGTTCAAGCAGTTCTCCTGTTTTAGCCTCCTGAGAAGCTGGGATTACAGGCACCCGCCACCATGCCTGGCTAATTTTTGTATTTTTAGTAGAGACAGGGTTTCACCGTATTGGCCAGGCTGGTCTCAAACTCCTGACCTCAAGTGATCCACCCGCCTTGGCCTTCCAAAGTGCTGGAACTATAGGCATGAGCCACCACTTCCGGCCTGATACATTTTTTATGTGTGTGAAAGTTCCGTTATTCAGCATAATTTGTTGAAAAACCTATCTTTGCTCCATTGTATTGCTTTAACTCCTCTGTCAAAGATCAGTTGACTATATTTATGAATCTACTTCTGGATTGTTTATTCTTTCACCAGTACCACATTGTCGTTATTACTGTAGTTTATAGTAAGTCTTGAATTTGGCTAGTATCCGTCCTCCGACTTTGTTCTCCTTTAATAGTGAGTTGGCTCTTCTGGGTCTTTTGTCTCTCCATATCAATTTTACAATCAGTTTGTCGACATCCACAAAAATAACATGCTGATACTTGGATTGGGATTACGTTGAATCTATAGATCAGGTTTGGAAGAACAGATGTTTTAACTGTATTGTCTTCCTATCTGTGAACATGAAATATTTCTCAATTTATATAATTCTTTGATATCTTTGATCAGAGTTTTGTAGTATTACTCATATAGCTCTTGTATATGTTTTGCTGTGTAGATTTATATGCTGATAACTTTTTTTTTTTTTTGAGACAGAGTTTCACTCTTGTTCCCCAGGCTGGAGTGCAATGGCACGATCTCGGCTCACCACAACCTCTGCCTCCTGGGATCAAGCGATTCTCCTGCCTCAGCCTCCCGAGTACCTGGGATTACAGACATGCACCACCACACCCAGCTAATTTTGTATTTTTAGTAGAGATGGGGTTTCTCCATGTTGGTCAGGCTGGTCTTGAACTCCCGACCTCAGGTGACCTGCCTGCCTCAGCCTCCCAAAGTGCTGGGATTACAGGTGTGAGCCACCATGCTCAGTCTACCTTTTGTTTCTCAAATCTGCTCTTTCTGAAGTTAGTATACCTACTCCTGCTTTCTTTTGATTAGTATTATCTATGATATATCCTTCTCCATCACTTTACTTTTAATCTATATATGTCTTTATATTTAAAATGTGTTTCTTGTAGACAACATATAGTTGGGTCTTGTTTTTCGTTCATACTGTTCAAAAGAACCTCTGTCTTTTGATTGGTGTATTTAGACCACTGACGCTTAAAGCGATTAATTATATAGTTGAATTAATGTCTACTATATTTGTTACTGTTTTCTTTCTTTTTTTGTCGTTCTTGTTTGTTTGTTTGTTTGTTTGTTTGTTTTTTTGAGACGGAGTCTCGCTCTGCCGCCCGGGCTGGAGTGCAGTGGCTGGATCTCAGCTCACTGCAAGCTCCGCCTCCCGGGTTCCCGCCATTCTCCTGCCTCAGCCTCCCGAGTAGCTGGGAC
>NW_012123931.1:3600202-3602469 GCF_000951035.1 Colobus angolensis palliatus | reverse complement strand
CCTCAGCCTCCCAAAGTGCTGGGGTTACAGAGGTGAGCCACTCCGCCCTGCCTGCTAAGCTTTTTTATTTGTTTGTTTGTTTTGTAGCGACAGAGTCTCACTATGTTGTCCAGGCTGCTCTTCAATTCTTGGTGTTAAGTGATCCTCCTGCCTCAGCCTCCGAAAGTATTGGATTTGCGGTGTGAGCCATGGCACCTGGCCTTGTTACTATTTTCTATTTGTTACCCTTATTTTTTTTTTTGAGATGGAGTCTCGCTCTGTCGCCCAGGCTGGAGTGCAGTGGCCGGATCTCAGCTCACTGCAAGCTCCACCTCCTGGGTTTACGCCATTCTCCTGCCTCAGCCTCCGGAGTAGCTGGGACTACAGGCGTCCGCCACCTCGCCCGGCTCGTTTTTTGTAATTTTTAGTAGAGACGGGGTTTCACAGTGTTGGCCAGGATGGTCTTGATCTCCTGACCTCGTGATCCGCCCGTCTCGGCCTCCCAAAGTGCTGGGATTACAGGCTTGAGCCACCGCGCCCGGCCAATTACCCTTATTTTTTATCTATATTTGTTTTCTACACATTTTCTGCCTTTGGGGTGTGTGTGTGTGTGTGTGTGTGTGTGTGTGATGGGGTCTTGCTCTTGTCCCCCAGGCTGGAGTGCAGTGGTGCCATCTTGGCTCACTGCAACCTCTGGCTCCCTGGTTCAAGTGATTCTCCTGCCTCAGCCTCCCGAGTAGCTGGGACTACAGGAATGCGCCACCACACCTGGCTAATTTTTGTGTTTTTCATAGAGATGGGGATTCACCATGTTGGCCAGGCTGATCTTGAACTCCTGACCTCAGATGATCCACCTGCCTCAGCCTCCCAAATTGCTGGGATTACAGGTGTGAGCCACCACACCCGGACACCTTTTGGGGTTTTAATTGAGAATTTTATATGATTCTCTTTTCTCACTTTTATTAACATACCAGTTATTCTTTTGTCTTTGTTTTGTTTTGTTTTAGTGGTTGCCCAAGAATTTGCAAATATGCAATTTACATTTTCAAATAATCCAATTACACTTTCAGATAACACTATACTACCTCATGGACATTGCAAGTACCTTATAATAACAAAATATTCCTAATTCTTCCCTCTTGTCCCTGCTATCATTGTTGTCATTCTTTCCACTTATACACAAGCATATATATTAACTTTACCAGGGTTTCTTAGTTTTCTCTTCACCTTAGGTGGGACAGGATGGCTAAAGAGGCTAAAGTTTGGTATTTTTCTTTCCCCAGCAAGGTTAGACTTTAATAAAACCTCAGTAGATTAGGCTCCTACCACTTCAGGCCTTTCTCCCAGAGACTCTGATTCACCTAGTCTAGGGTACAAGCCAGGGATCTGTATTTTAAAAAGCTCTTCAGATTACCTGGGTGTGGGGGCTCACACCTGTAGTCCCAGCTACTTGGGGGGCTGAGGCAGGAGGATAACTTTAGCCCAGGAGGCAGAGGTTGCAGTGAGCCGAGATCGTGCCACTACACTCCAGCCTGGGCAACAGAGTGAGACCCTGTCTTAAAAAAAAAAAAGAAAGAAAAAGAAAAAAAAGAGCTCCTCAGAGAACTCAGATGCTTGTGGCCAGAAGCAAAAGACCACACTTTTGGAGCTGCACCAAACTCTTTGCTTAACATTATAAGGGAAAGCATCATATTGCCACCATTCCCTCCCCAAGACTCTCAACACCACCCCATGCCTCATTCACACATGAAAATCTGGAGGTTCATTGCTCCAATGTCTAATTTGATTCTTTTCTTCCCCACCTTTTTCCCTGGGCTCTTATCACTCCCACACTAATGCATATCTAGTTTTACACAAGAGGATGTTTTCACAACAGAATCTAGAACTTGATGTGTTTGTTAATTATACAACAAATTCAAATTAAAGATCAACATCATACAGAATTAGGGACACATGGGTCATGCTATAACATTTTCCAGATACCTTGTCTTTTCTACAATCACCAGCAATAGTGTGTTAAAACTGAATACAAGTTGGGACAAGAAATATACATCACATGCCTGGAACATCTTGTCATATAAGACAGCAAAGAAACTATCACACTACAAGATTTTCGTTAAAAGAACTTGGACGTCAACTTGAAGAGGCCTTCACTGGTCAAAAGTAGGACAATTTGAGCATAAATAAGGGCAATAGAAATGGATCAAATATATTTAAATCTGTGTGCCACTAATGATAATTTCTTTTCTTTTCTTTTCTTTTTTTTTGAGATGGAGTCTCACTCTGTC
>NW_012123931.1:3597124-3599404 GCF_000951035.1 Colobus angolensis palliatus | reverse complement strand
CTCGAACTCCTGACCTCAGGTGATCCACCTGCCTCAGCCTCCCAAAATGCTGGGATTATAGGCGTGATACACCATGCCCAGCTGAGTCTCATGGTCTTGCCCAGGCTGCAGTGCAGTGGCTGGATCTCGGCTCACTGCAACCTCCGCCTCCCAGGTTCAAGCGATTCTCCCACCTCAACCTCCCAAGTCGCTGGGACTACAGGCACACACCATCACGCCTGGCTAATTTTTGTATTTTTTGGTAGAGACGGGCTTTCACTATGTTGGCCAGGCTGGTTTCAACCTCCTGACCTCAAGTGATCCACCATCCACTGGGATTACAGGCGTGAGCCACCTTGCATGGCCTGTGTAATTTCTGTTTATATGACATTCTGGAAAAGACGAAACTGTAGGAAGAGAAAACATCAGTGTTTGCCTGGGGGTAGGAAATGGGAGGGTATGACTATAATGACTTTTTTTTTTTTTTTTTTGAGACGGAGTCTCGCTCTGTCGCTCAGGCTGGGGTACAGTGGCCGGATCTCAGCTCACTGCAAGCTCCGCCTCCCGGGTTTACGCCATTCTCCTGCCTCAGCCTCCTGAGTAGCTGGGACTACAGGCGCCCGCCACCGAGCCCGGCTAGTTTTTTGTATTTTTTAGTAGAGACGGGGTTTCACCGTGTTAGCCAGGATGGTCTCGATCTCCTGACCTCGTGATCCGCCCGTCTCGGCCTCCCAAAGTGCTGGGATTACAGGCTTGAGCCACCGCGCCCGGCTGGGTATGACTATAAAGAGGTGGCACAAGGGATTTGGCAAGAGGGTTGGAGGAGTGGTAGAACTAAATCTTGATTTTATACATTTGCAAAACTCATGGAAATGCACACCTGGAATAATAGATCTGGAGCTCAGGAAAGACAGATGAGATTTGGAAGTCAATTACCAGGCAATAATTAAAGTCCCAGTAATGGGCATTATGGCCCAGGGATAGCATATAGCATGAGAAGAGTCAAGAGCTAAGGACAGAACCCTGAGGAACACCGACATTTAAGGGATACGCACAGGATGAGGTCTATTCAAGGGCAACTGAGAAGCAGCAGCTAAGAACATAGAAGAAAATGCAGCAGGGGTGATGCCAAAGAGGCCAAGAGGATTTTTAAGAAAGCCAACAGTGCTAAATATTCCAAAGAGCTCAAATCAGAGGAAGACTGAAAATGTACATTAGATTTAGCAACTAGGAGGTCGTTCATGATTTTGACAGAGGTTTTAAAGCAGAGTAAAGGCCCCAGAAGTCAAATGCCAGTGGTTTGAGGAGAGAATGGGAGGTAAACAAGTGGAAGTACTGAGTATAGACAACTTCCAAGAAGTTTCACTATGAAGGTTAGGGAGATACAGCAATAGCTACAGAGGCAGGTGGGACAGGATAACAACATTCACTGACAGGATTTACTGTTCACCAAATCCTTCAAGAGAAGCCTTCCTGAACTCTCAAAGAACTCCTCCAGGTATTTCTGGTTATAGATAGTTATCTGAACTAGGTGGACACCACCTGACCACTGGGGTCAAGTTTCTGGAAATCATTGCAGTCATTGGAGTCAAAAAACAGTGGGCAGCACCTACTTGCCTCTCTCCACTTAGGGAAGTTGTCATTTGTTTTAACAAGACTTGCGACTGGGCGCGGGGTGAGTTTGAGACTAGCCTGGCCAACATGGTGAAACCCCATATCTACTAAAAGTACAAAAATTAGCCAGGCATGGTGGCGCGTACCTGTAGTCCCAGTTGGGAGGCTGAGACGGGGGAATCACTTGAACCTGGAAGGCAGAGGTTGCAGTGAACCGAGATTATGCCACTGCACTCCAGCCTGGGTGACAGAGCGAGCTCCATCTCAAAAAAAAAAAAAAAAAAAAAAATTATCTACTTCACCCCGTATGTATAGCTGAAAGCTTAGCAAGTTAATGCTGAATCTGACATTAGAACTCAGGTCTCTACTGTATATATGTAGGGGAAACATATGTTCTAGTTTGGATGGAACAGTCCCCGTTCATGCCTGTTACCTTATTGCAATTATTAATAGCACATGCTTTTATTCTCAAATATGTTGAGAAAAATTTGATTAAAAGTGATAACTTTTTGGCTGGGCGTGGTGGCTCATGCCTGTAATCCCAGCACTTTGGGAGGCCGAGGTGGGTGGATCACAAGGTCAGGAGTTCAAGACCAGCCTGGCCAAGATGGTGAAACCCCATCTCTACTAAAAATACAAAACAATTAGCCAGGCGTGGTGGCATGCACCTGTAATCCCATCTAGTCT
>NW_012123931.1:3587962-3591268 GCF_000951035.1 Colobus angolensis palliatus | reverse complement strand
ATTGCTTGAGGCCAGGAGTTTGAGACCAGCCTGGGCAACAAAGCAAGACCCCATCTCTAAAAAAAAAAAAAAAAAATTTTAATTAGCCAGACATGATTACATGGGCCTGTAGTCCAAGCTACTTAGGAGGCTAAGGCGAGAGGATTGCTTGAGCCCAGGAGTTCAAGGTTACGGTGAGCTATGATATGGCCACTGCACTATAGCTTAGGCAACAGAGTGAGACCCTGTCTCTAAATAATAATAATAATGTTATCTCACTGTTAGCATTATTATTGCAATTATTTTTGTTTGCAAGGCCAGAAACTCTCTTCACCATTCATCAATTTTTGTCATGGAAGACAATGGTGAAATGGGATTCATCTCATAGAAACTTGTCTCACCATCAGACTTGTTGCAATTTCCCCGTTCTGTTAATCAAGAACTCCCCAAGTAAATTAATCCAGATTTGCTAGCAGGTAGCTTTGTGTTTTGGCTGCAATCATCTGAGAATAGCTTTCCCTTTCAACCTCATTTTGTTGAGATCGGTTTAGGCATGAAACAGTAGTCAGGTGCAGTAAGTGGGGATCCTGAATCCCAGCAGATGAGGCTAGATGAGGACCTGACTTCAAGGATTCTTGTTTGTTTCCTCCACCCATCCACAACAGCACACCTCTCTCCCTTATGCCCCCCCCCGCCTTGCCCCCCCTCCCACAACATCCTGTAATCCTTGCTTCTTCCTTGGCCTGCTTTCTCATGCTCCATTGTCTATGTCTAAACTAGAGAGAATTCTCTTAATTAAAACTGGAGCAGGGATGGATATTGAACATAAAGAACAGGATAGGGAGGGAGAGTGGGCTGGTACAGTGGCTCACACCTGTAATCTCAGCATTTCAGGAGGCCGAGGCAGACAGATCACTTGAGCTCAGGAGTTTGAGACCAGCCTGGGCAACATAGCAAGACCCCATATCTACAAAAAATACAAAAATTAGCCAGTGTGGTAGCATGCGCCTGTGGTCCCAGCTACTTGGGAGGCTGAGGTGGGAGGGTTGCTTGAGCCCAGGAGGCGGAGGTTGCAGTGAGCTGAGATCGCGCCACTGCACTCCAGCCTAGGCAACAGAGCGAGACTCCATCTCAAAAAAAAAAAGTGATAACTTTTTATAGTCACCCCTACTTACATGGCATAGGTTTTGAGGCTAGGCAAGCATTCTTGGTTACACTTAAGTTCATTTTTGTTTTATATTATCTCAAAGAGTTAAGTCTCTTACATTCTCAAATGTCACTTTATAAATGAAGTAATGTACATACATGAAAGCAGACCCCAGACTATAAAGTGCTGAACAAAGGTTAGGATTAAAAAGAATAATAACCTTTTAGGCAACAGTTTCTTAAATATGACACCAAAAGCACAAACAAAGCAATAAAAAAAAACTGTACTTCATCAAAATTAAAAACTTTTGTGCATTAAGAGATATATCAAGAAAGTGAAAAGACAACCTACAGAATGGTAGAAAATATGTACAAATAATATATTTGATAACGGTCTGGTATTCAGAATATGTAAAGAACTTTCTCTTGGTCAATAAAGGGTTTAAAGAAATAAAAACAAGAAATAACAAAAAAGAACTCTCAACAACAAAAAGATAAACAACTCAGTCTTAAAATGAGCAAAGTACTTAACAGACATGTCTCCAAAAAAGATGCCTGAATGGCCAACAAGTACATAAAATGACACTCAACATCAGTAGTCATTAGGGAAATGAAAATGAAAACCACAATGAGGCCAGGCACTATGGTTCATGCCTGTAATCCCAGCACTTAGGGAGAATGAGGCAGGAGGATGGCTTAAAGCCAGAAGTTCAAGGCCAACCTGGGCAACAAAGTGATACCCTGTCTCTACAAAAATTTAAAAAATTGGCCTGTGGGTCAGGTGCAGTGGCTCACTCCTGTAATCCCAGCACTTCGGGAGGCTGAGGCAGGCAGATCACTTGGGGTTAGGAGTTGAAGACCAGCCTGGCCAACATGGTGAAACTCCATGCCTACTAAAACAAAAATTTGTTGGGCATGGTGGCGCGTGCCTGTAGTCCCAACTACTTGGGAGGCTGAGGCACGAGAATCGCTTGAACCTGGAAGGCAGAGATTACAGTGAGCCGAGATCGCGCCACTGCTCTCCAGCCTGGACAACAGAGCAAGACTCTGTCTCAAAAAAAAAAAATTTATCCTATGCAGTAATGTATGCCTATAGGCCCGCTTACTTGTGAGGCTGAGGCAGGATGATCCCTTGAACCCAAGAGTTCGAGGCTGCAGTGATCTATGTTCATGCCACTGCACTCCAGCCTGGGTGACAGAGGGAACCCAGTCTCTAAAATGAAACACAGCCAAAAAAAAAAAAAAAAAATCCCAAAACAATGAGATGCTACTTCACACCCATTAGGATGGCTATAATTTTTAAAAGGAAAATAAATGTTGGCAAAAATGTGGAGAAATTGGAACCCTTGTATATTGCTGGTGGAAATGGAAAATGGGACAGCCACTATAGAAAACTGTTTGAGAGTTCCTTAGTAAGTTAAATGTAGAATTATCATGTGACCCAGCAATTCCACTTCTAAGCATACATCTAAGAGAATTGAAAACAAGTGTTCAAATAAAAACTTATACATGAATGTGTATACAAATTGTGGTCTCACCATATAATGAAATTATTCAGTCATAAAAAGGAATGAGGCTGGGTGCTGTGGCTCTTGGGAGGCTGAGGCAGGTAGATTGCCTGAGGTCAGGAGTTCGAGACCAGCCTTGTCAACATGGCAAAACCCCATCTCTACTAAAAATACAAAAATTAGTCGGGCGTGATGGTGCATGCCCATAGTCCCAGATACTCAGGGGCTGAAGCAGGAGAATCACTTGAACCCCCAAGGTGGAGGTTGCAGTGAGCCAAAATCGCAGGACTGCTCTCCAGCCTGGGTGATAGAGCAAGACTCAGTCTCGAAATAAAATAAAAAAATAGAAAGAAATGAAGTACTGTTACATGGCAAAACATGGATGAACCTTGAAAACATTATGCTAACTGAAAGAAGTCAGTCACAAAAGGCCACATATTGTATGATTCCATTTATATAAGACATTCAGAATAGGCAAATCTATAGAGATCCCATTAAGCAGTCACTTCCTGTTCCCCTTCCCCTTAGATCCTGGGAACCACTACTTTACTTTCTGTCTGTATGTTTATCCATTCATCTGTTGATGGACATTTAAGTTGTTTTCATCTTTGCCTGTTGTAAACTGTGCTGCTATGAACATTTGTGTACAAAATTTTCTTTTTTTTTTTTTTTT
>NW_012123931.1:3577860-3582228 GCF_000951035.1 Colobus angolensis palliatus | reverse complement strand
AAAAAAAAAAAAAAAAAAGAAAATTGCAAAGTGTATACTTTTATGCTGCCGTGTTCTCTGAGGGACCCCTCTGCCTCCACTACCACACACTTCAGTCTTAAATCCTGAAATATCTGACATCTGACATTCCCCCTGCAAGAGAAGTACAGAGAAAAGTGGTAAGTGAATGAATTATTTTGCATGCTGGATAAAAAGCATTTAAACAAACTGTGATTAAACCCAAAAATGTTTCACAAGACCTGTTTCACAATTTTTCTACATTTAAAATAAAGTAGATTAAGTCTTCCTGTGACTCAATCTTCATAAGACTCAGTCTTCACAGATCGCACCAGGAGATGCTCTAGAAAAGTTTCGACATGGAGATTGACATCTTTATTCATACCTAATCCAGTCCTTGGAAAGAATAAACAGAGATATAAACAGGAGACAAATACATTTATCCAGGGAAGCAAAACAGTATTCTCAAAGTCACCCAATCAACCAAGACAGTTTCTAGTGAATAACTGATTCATCAGCAAGTCTTTTCTTCTTCTCCTTCTCCTTCTTTTTTCTTCTTTCTTTTTTAAGACAGGGTTTTCCTCTGCTTTCCAGGTGGGAGTACAGTCATGATCATGGCTTATTGCAGACTTGATCTCCTAAGCTCAAGCAATCCTCCTGCCTCATTTTTTATTTTTATTTTTTTGTAGAGATAGTCTCACTATGTTGCCCAGGGAGTCTCACTATGTTGTCCAGGCTAGTCTCAAACTCCTGGGCTCAAGCAATTCTCCTGCCTCAGCCTCCCAAAGTGCTGAGATTACAAGCATGAGCCATCACACCCAGCAATCAACAAGTCTTTATGTAATGCCCAATATGTGCTCAGTCCCAGTGCTAGAAGCTGGGATGGAGGAAACAAAGAAATTGACCTGCCCCATTTAAGTCTCATGTATGGTTCAAAAATTGTGTGAACCATACATGTTCAAACCATACATGGTTCAAAAATTAAATAAAAAAACCTGACGGGCCCTGAAGAAGCTTATGGCTCATCCACAGAAACTAAATTAACACAGGGTATCAATTGTCCATTGCTGTGTAACAACTACCCCAAAATTTAGTGGCTTAAAATAACAACCATATATTGAGCTCACTAGTCTGTGGCTTAGGTGGGTATACTGCTGATTGGGCTGGGCCTGGCTGATCTTGGCTGGACTTACTCAAGGAGGTTGGCTAGAGCCTGGCTGGTCTATGGTGGCCTCAACCAGGGCAATTCCTCTCTGTTTCATATGGTCTTTTATCTTCCAGCACGTTCCCTGGGTTTGTTGTTGTGGTCGTGGCAGGATTCCAAGAGAGAGTAAAGGTGGACAAGGTGTCTTGAGACCTGGCCTCAAAACTAGCATGCCATTACCTCCGATGCATTGGACTGATCAAAGCAAGTCACCAGGCCAGACCAGATTCAAGGAGGGAGAAAACAGACCATGCATTTTCACAAGAGGAGATGTAAAGTCACTTTGTAAAGGGAATAAATACAGGAAGGAAATAAAATTGGGCCACAATGACACAGGAAGTAACAAGAAAAACCAGCAAGTGGCTAAAGGCCACTCTGTGCTGGGAAGAAGTTGACCAGATCCCAGGGCTAGAACCCAGGCCAGGCTTCTTGTCAGAAGTCAGGGTAGCAAACCACTCATACTGCTCCCAGTCCCTCTGGGAAATAGTTAACATTTGTTGTAGGCCAACAGCCAGTGTGAGTTTCAAGAAGGCTTTTAAAGGTGGGTGGTGGTGGAGGTGGTGCCTAGGCTCGGAATGGGAGATCCGGCATCTCCTTCAGAACTCTCTGTGTCCTTGGCTCCTTAAACAAGCTAGATAGTCACTCCTGTGACTCCCATTTTCCAGAGGAAATTGAGGCCCTGTATGGAAGCTGCCAAACTCTTTTTGAGTCACTGAGGGACCCCTTAGATACTCTCCCCTTGGTGGAGGCCTACGGCCTTCCTAGATTAACCATAACAGACTATGCAGCCTGATCTCACGTTGACTCTTCTTCCTCCTTTCATCCTTTGACTATGATTTGGCTAGGAATGGATGCAGATTTATTCTGAGGGAGCAGGCTTTTAGTAAATAAACGAATGAGGAAAATGGGTGCATTTTCTGCCCTTCAAACTGTGTGGTATCTCACAAAGCAAAATATGAAGTCACTTTGGATTGTTTTGTTTACTGTCCAGTGTTTGACATTATTGTGTTTAATAAAATGTAATACTCCATGATTTGTACTATTGAAAAGGGAAGGGAGGCGATGAGGGCGAATACATCCACTTTTTTTTTTTTTTGTCACCCAGGCTAGACTGCAGTGGTGCAATCTCAGCTCACTGCAACCTCCGCCTCCTGGGTTCACGTGATTCTTCTGCCTCAGCCTTCTGAGTAGCTGGGACTACAGATGCCCAGTGCCATGCCTGGCTAATTTTTATATTTTTAGTAGAGACAGGGTTTCACCATGTTGGCCAGGCTGGTCTCGAACTCCTGACCTCAAGTGATCTATCTGCCTGCCTCAGCCTCCCAAAGTGCTGGGATTACAGGCATGAGCCACCACACCTGGCCAGGTCTACATTTTTCAGAGTCCCCAGCCTCTTCACCAACCTGCCTCCTCACCCCTCGTCTAAGTCTCCTTTCCATTCAGAGTCTCACTCTAGGCCCACTTCATTTGTGAGGCCCTCATGACTGGACTCCTTTGTGCTTGCAGCCCTAGATGCACAGCCCGCTCCCCTTTCACTCACTGACACCTGTTGCTTGGTCATCCTTGCATGAGTGTGAATTGTAACTATAAGGAAACAATGCAATATTTTAACTCACAAAGAAGACTTATTAATCCAAGAGGGTCCAAATCAGTAGGCTTGTTATATGTCTTGGATTTCATCAACCTTGAATTTACTGAGGGCACCTCTGGAACTGCTCTTTGAGAATGGACTTCTGAGTCCATTTCTGAGCCACACAAGAATATCACTTATGCCTCAGGCTTTCATTCCACAGACTTTCGGTAATGTTTCTCCAACTTATTTACCTACTTGATTACAAATATTATAGGGCCAGGTGCAGTGGCTCAAGCCTATAATCGCAGCACTTTGGGAGGCCAAGGCGGGAGGATTACATGAGCCCAGGAGTTCAAGGTTAGCTTGGGCGATATTTCAAGACCCCGTTTCTACGAAAAATTTAGTTAGCTGGGCGTGGTGGCTTGCACCTGTAGTCCCAGCTACTCAGGGGACTAAGGTGGGAGGATTACTTAGTCCAGGAGTTTGAGGCTGCAGTGAAGCTATGTTCGCACCTCTGTGCTCCAGCCTGAGCGAGAGAGTGAGGCTCTGTCTCTAAAAAAAATTAAAAATTTAAATTAGGCCGGGTGCGGTGGCTCAAGCCTGTAATCCCAGCACTTTGGGAGGCTGAGGCGGGCAGATCACCTGAGGTCAGGAGTTTGAGACCAGCCTGGCCAACGTGGTGAAAACCCATCTCTACTAAAAATACAAAAATTAGCTGGGCGTGGTGGCATGCACCTGTTATCCCAGCTACTCAGGAAGCTGAGGCAGGAGAATCGCTTGAACCCAGAAGGCACAGGTTGTAGTGAACGGAGATCGCACCATTGCACTCCAGCCTGGGCAACAAGAGTGAAACTCCATCTCAAAAAAAAACAAAAACAAAAGACATCTGAGAAGAGAACAGACAGCTGTGACTGCTTTGGCAGCAGCCCTGCCTCAGGTGTGTGGCCCCTCCCAGCTCCAGACACTTGACCTCTGCTGTCTGCCGCCTCCCCTTCCCCTGCTGGGATACACACTTAGAGAGCGACTGGTTCAGCAACAATTAGCCTTTTCAGAACTGCCAGTGAGTTGCCACTTCTTACTCCTGTGCTGGGGCTTTCAACAGTTTCAGGAGTGCCAGCTTCCCCATCTCCTCTCAGCTTCACAGGCAAGCCTGAGGGGCTACATGAAGACAAGTGGCTCCTGGTTTTCCTTACCTGGACCTGCAAGACAACTATTAAGATATTCAGGAGAGGTGATCTTGCTGTGCAGGCACAGAACTGGACCAGACACAAGCTCATATGGTGGAGGAGAGGGGATGGTGGGTTGGAGAAGCTTCCGGGGTCATCATGGGAAATAGCACAGAGCATGGGCTCCCTTCTAGGTTCTGTGTACTCCTGGGGACCTAGAAGCCAGTTGTCATCGCCAAGCATCACAAGGGTTAGACCACTGTGCAGGGTGTTTAGGAGTCCAGGGCACTTCTGTGTGTTACCTACAACCCAAATGAATGAAAATTGCAAAGTGTGGCCGGGCGTGGTGGCTCAAGCCTGTAATCCCAGCACTTTGGGAGGCCGAGACGGGCGGATCACGAGGTCAGGAGATCGAGACCATCCTGGCT
>NW_012123931.1:3573810-3576320 GCF_000951035.1 Colobus angolensis palliatus | reverse complement strand
ATAAATACAAATTCTATGTATCCAAGGTGTACAACATGATGGTTTGATATATGTTTGCATTGTGTAATGATTACCATAATCGAATTAACTAACACCTCCTTCACCACACATGGTTACCATTTTGGGCAGAGGGGTGAGGACACTTATCTGCTCTCTTAGCAAATTTCAAGTAAACAATACAGTATTATTAACTGTGGTTGCCATACCATACATTAGATTCTCAGAACTTATTAATTTTTTTTTTTTTTTTTTTTTTGAGACGGAGTCTCGCTCTGTCGCCCAGGCTGGAGTGCAGTGGCCGGATCTCAGCTCACTGCAAGCTCCGCCTCCGGGGTTTACGCCATTCTCCTGCCTCAGCCTCCCGAGTAGCTGGGACTATAGGTGCCCGCCACCTCGCCCGGCTAGTTTTTTGTATTTTTTAGTAGAGACAGGGTTTCACCGTGTTAGCCAGGATGGTCTCGATCTCCTGACCTCGTGATCCACCCGTCTCGGCCTCCCAAAGCGCTGGGATTACAGGCTTGAACCACCGCGCCCGGCCAAACTTATTCATCTTATAACTGAAAGTTTGTACTCCTTGACTGTCTCCCCATTTCCTCCACCCCACAGCAACCCGGCAACCATCATTCTACTCTCGGCTTGTATGAGTGGTTTTTGGATTCCAAATGTAAGTGATATCATGCAGGTTTGTCTTTCTGTGCCTGGCTTATTTCTCTTGGCATCATGTCCTCCAGGTTCATCCACATTGTAGCAAATGGCATGATTTCCTTCTTTTTTATGGCTAAATATATTTATTTGTGCATATATATATATATGTTTTTCTTTTGTGTGTGTGTGTTAAAAAGATTTGTTTCTAGCTTTATTGGGTATTATTGACAAATAGAAGTGGATAATTTTAAGGTATACGATGTGGCATTTTGTGAAATGATTACCACAATTAAGTTAGTTAACACACCTGTCACCTCACCTAGTTGTTTTTGTTCTGGTTTGGTTTGGTTTCTGGTGACAACATTTTAGCAAATTTCAAGTATATAATTCAGTATTGTTAACTATTGTTACCATGCTGTATGCTAGATCCCCTGAACTTATTCATCTTATAACTAAAAGTTTGTAGCCTTTGACCAACATCTACCCTTTTCTCCCACCACACTGGCCCTGGTAACCACCATTCTACTTTCTGTTTCTATGAGTTCAACTTTTTTTTTGAGATGGAATCTTACTCTGTTGCCCAGGCTGGAGTGCAATGGCATGATCTCGGCTCACTGCAACCTCCGCCTCCCGGGTTCAAGCAGTTCTCCTGCCTCAGCCTCCCAAGTAGCTGGGATTACAGACGTGTGCCCCATGCCTGGCTAATTTTTTGTATTTTTAGTAGAGATGGAGTTTCACCCTGTTGGCCAGCCTGATCTCGAACTCCTGACCTCAGGTAATCCACCTGCCTTGGCCTCCCAAAGTACTGCAATTACAGGTATGAGCCACCGTGCCCAGCCTCCTTTAGCCTTTCTAATAAAGCAATGCAGACCTACTGACAACTACTTTTCTTAATTTTCTTTCATCTGAAAATGTTTATTTCACTTTTCATCCTGAATGATATTTTCACTGGGATATAGAATTCTGGGTTGACAGGATTTTTTTCCTTTCAAAACTTTAGATGTTGTTCTACTATCTTCTTTCCGTCATCATTACTGACAAAACGTCAACAATAATTTAAATATTTGTTTCCCTGTATGTAATGTTTCATTTTTCTCTGAATACTTTCAAAATTTGTTCTGTATATTTGTTGTTTAACAGCTTTATTTGTCACCTGGACATGATTATCTTTTTTTTTTTTTTTAAACAGAGTCTTACTCTGTCACCTAGGCTGGAGTGTAGTGGCACTATCTTGGCTCACTGCAACCTCTGACTCCCGGGTTTAAGCAATTCTCTTGCCTCAGCCTCCCAAGTAGCTGGGATTTACAGGCATGCACCACCATGCCCGACTAATTTTTGTACTTTTAGTAGAGATGGGGTCTTACCATGTTGGCCAGGCTGGTCTTGAACTCCTGACCTCAAGTGATCTGCCCACCTTGGCCTCCCAAAATCCTAGGATTACAGGTGTGAACCATTGCACCTGGCCATGATTTTCTTCATATATTATATGATATATCGTATGATATATAATATGATATATTATGTTATATCATATATCATATGTCATATATCATATACTATATTATATATCATATTATATATTATATTATATGTCTATTATAGTTTAATGTCGTTCATTTCTTAAAATTTTATGTCTTTTTGTAGTCTCTTTTCATCTACAAGTTTTCCCTCCATCCCTTTCCTTTCCTTATAGATTTTCTGTTGAAGAACCCAGGCCTTTTGACCTACAGAGTCTTCCAAAGTCTGAATTTTACTGACTGCACATTCATGTTACAGTTCACGTCCCTTCATCCTCTGTATTTATTGCAAATTGGCAGCTGGTTCCAGAGGCTTGGTCAGCCTCTAATGCAATCCCTTTGACAATA
>NW_012123931.1:3561116-3569709 GCF_000951035.1 Colobus angolensis palliatus | reverse complement strand
GTATTTTTAGTAGAGACAGGGTTTCACCATGTTGCCCAGGCTGGTCTCGAACACCTGGCCTCCAGTGATCCACACACCTTGGCTTCCCAAATTGCTGGGATTACAGACATGAGCCACTGAACCTGGTCAATTCTTGATTCTTTACCTTTGTTTTTTCGCTTCTCAAGTTACTTGGTTCGTTCCTATAAAGAACCAGCTCTCTTTAAAAAATAAAATAAAAGTATAAACTTATGAATTCTAACACATTTGATGAGTTTTAATCCATGGCAGTTATTATTATTAATGACACTCAAATTGTCCTGTCTCCCAGAGTTGGAGCTTCTTCAAGTCAGCTCCAGAATGACTTGATAAACTCCTGGTAGTGTTTGTAGCATCCTTACTATCTGGTATGACCAAGCGTCTCAGGCTTATCTTTTATATTCCTCATCCCAGATTTACGATAACTGTTTCTCCAAAAAGCCCTGAATCACAATCCAAAGAGGTGGGATTACAGACATGAGCCACCGAGCCAGGCCTTTTCTCTACCATTTAAACCATTTTGAACTGCATAAGTCACTGGTTTTAGTATATTCACAAAGTTGTTCAACCATCACCGCTCTCTAATTCTGGAATATTTCCATCACCCCTAAGTAAACTCTGCATCTCCCAATTCCCTCTGCCAATTCCCTGGCAACTGCTCATCTACTTTCTGTCCCTATAAATTTACCTATTCTGGACTTTTCATACACATGGAGTCATACAATAATACATGGCCTTTCGTGTCTGACTTCTTTCACGTAGCATGCTGTCATGACTTGTTTATGTATATAGCATAAATACAAGTTATTAAGTAGAAAATATAAATCAATACAAGAATGATTGAGCACCAAATTTCTCATTTCCCCCCTCCCCCCACCCCGCTGCCACTGCACAAAGCAGGTTGCTGCAGCTGACTTCAGCTTGGTTGTTCCTTGAAGTAGTCTGAAGCTCCTGGTGAGCAGGAGCCATCTACCCCTGCCAGGAAGCACGATGCATGGACAGCAACTGCTGGCCACTACGCAATGCTTCAGGAAGAAAGCTGGTCTGGGGTGGGGTAGGGAGGTCACATCCCAAGGTGTGTCTCCCTTCAGCCCCTTAGTCAGAACAACTCCTGGCTATGTGGGTCCAGCTTCTGACATACTTGGCATCACCACCACTCTGCCATCCCAGATGGACAGTGGCTTTCAGCATTGAGATGTGGGTTCTAATGTGGTTGCAGAACCTAAACCAGGGCATGAAGAGTGAGGAACAGATTACAACTGCTGAGCTGAGAACCCCTCTCCCCATAAAACTGTGACCAGAGTCTACCCACTTGGACTTCAGCAACTAATGCTATCAGTCCCAAGTGAGAGACTGCCTCTCATCCTTCAAGGAAGGCTTGGCTCAGATAGCCTCAAGACCTGGAGCCGGGCGCAGTGGCTCATGCCTGTAATCCCAGCACTTTGGGAGGCCGAGACAGGTGGATCACGAGGTCAGGAGATCAAGACCATCCTGGCTAATATAGTGAAACCCCATCTCTACTAAAAATATAAAAAATTAACCAGGCGTGGTGGCGGGCGCCTGTAGTCCCAGCTACTCAGGAGGCTGAGGCAGGAGAATGGTGAGAACCTGGGAGGTGGAGCTTGCAGTGAGTTGAGATCGTGCCACTGCACTCCAGCCTGGGCAGCAGAGCAAGACTCCATCTCAAAAACAAACAAATAAACAAACAAAAAAGACCTGAAAATCTCTCCCAGTGCCTACTCCCCCACCCAGCGCCACCCCCAACTCTGGACCCCACCTCCCGTATGCATCTGTCTGGTAGAGCTCTGATCACAGTGAGTTGAATGATGTGTTTATGTGTCAGTTTCCTCAACCATTTTGGGAGGTTCTTGAAAGCAGGGACTGCATTATATTCACTTGATATCCTTATTGCCTAATTCAGAGAATATTGTTCATCAATTTGTGATAAGTTAGAGAGGGAATAAGTCAGCATAGTGATTAGGAGTCTTCTCCTGGCCGGACAATGTGGCTCATGCCTATAATCCCAGCACTTTGGCAGGGTAAGGCGGGTGGATCACTTGAGCTCAGGAGTTTGAGACCAGCCTGGGCAACATGGTGAAACCCCATCTCTACAAAAAATAAAAAAAAAAAAAAAAAATTAGCCATGGTGGCATGTGCCTGCGGCCCCAACTACTCAGAGGCTGAGGTGAGAGGATCGCGTGAGCCCAGGAGGTGGAGGTTACAGTGAAACAAAATGGTGCCACTGCACTCCAGCCTGGACGACCTGAAGACACTGTCTCAAAAAATAGAGTCTTGTCCTTCAAATAGACTGCCTAAGTGCAGCAGCTTCACCTCTTCACTGCTCCTCCTCTTCTTCCTCCCTACAGTAAAACCCCACACAGAATGGGGTTCAGGGTAAGTATTTAGATGAGTGATGAATCATTTAAAATTAAAAAATCTCCACCTATAGGATTTCTGAACAATATCTTTATTTAGCTCAGGTAGTTGTTCTTACACATTTTGGATACTTGGGTTAGAACTTTCCCTATTACATTAAATCAATGGTTCTTAAGCTCTTATGCAAGCATGTAAGCACAATGCAGGCTAGAATAGAAAGATTGTTGTGTACAAACATTAAAAATAGACATTTTATTACAAGAGTGTAGAGGAGGGAGACCAATAGAAGGTAACTGAAATACCACAACCTCACTCCAGCCCCAATCCTGGTGCCTGAATATGTGCACTGCCTCTGCGCTCTGCTCCCTGTAGACACAAGTCCCCAGCCCCTCCTGGACAGCAACAAGGGTTTTACAAGGCCAGAAGGCAGCCCTGTTTGTTCCTGCCTACAGGAAGGGCAGAGGAATGCGATATTCCCAGAAACTGTGTCCTAGACCCATAGGACCAGATTGCTCAGCCTAGTTCAAGTAGTGAGACTACCTCTGTGCCAGTATCCTGGGCTGTCTCTTCCCTTCACTCTTGGCAGCTCCCAATTGTCAAAGATTGGACAGGGTCCTGGTGTGGCCAGTTCTAACTTGCTCAAGCCAGTCAGCACCTGCACAGAGCCAGCTAGCTGCTGGGCCCAGGGGCTTCCAGAGAGTTCTTCAGAGCTTCTCAGAGGCCTAAGGACCTCCTAACCCTAGCAGGCCTCCTAGCTCAAGCACCACAACTTGGGAAGGCTCCATCAGCATCTGTGTGGCCCTGTTTTACCTGTTGTCTGTGGAGGGTGTGCAGAGGCAAGTCCAGGGTAGGGGCAGGCAGTATCCCTTAGGCTTGCCCATAGCCCAGATAGCAAAACTGTAGCCAGATAAGTGTCCATGAGTTTCAGGCTGAACCTTAGATCACTTAGGCCAGCCCGCCAATCTGGCTGCTCAACCAGACCAGATAGAAGAGTCTAGGCCTCAGGGTTCTCAAGCACCTAAGAGCGCAACTGCATTCGGAAGTGCTCACAGCAGGCGTGCTTCATGGTCAGCCCATAGATGGGGGTCATGTCCACCTTCACACCCGGTGGCACACTGAACTCCACCCGCTGCAGCAGGATGGCCAGGAAGAGAAAGACCTCCCAGCGGGCAATGGTCTCACCGATGCACTTCCGCTTGCCCAAGCCAAAGAGAATCATCTTCTCACTTAGCACCTTGTTGATAGCACCATCAGGGGTGATAAACCGTTCAGGCAGGAACTCAGATGGGTTGACCCATAGCTTCCTGTAAGCAGAGGGAGACAACTGAATGGCAGCTCAGGGCTCAGAAGCATTAAGTGAGTGGAGCCCCAACCGTAAAGGATGGAGGACAGGCAAGCAGCCCATGGACAGGAGGATCAATGCAATGATAGTATTAATAATATATAAGAGCTTAAGAGGGTAGACCCAGCCTTTCCTCTGCACCTGTGAACTTACTGGTCATGGTTGATCTGCCACTGGTTCACAAAGACACAACGCCCCTTGGGGATGTAAAACCCTTTCAGACTTGTGTCTCTTGTGGTGCTAGGGGGAAAGGAAGCTCAGTCAGGCTCAGGGCAACAGGCAAATCTCCCTGTCTCCCATGCTGTGTCCCTCCCACTAACCCTAATCAGGTATGTGGTCTGGAGTAAGACCAGTAACAGACAGCAGTGTCTCCATGGGGCCTTACCTGTGGGGGATGGTGAAGGGGACGAAGGAGGAGTGTCGGAAGGTCTCCAGGATAAAGGCCTCCAGATAGGGGAGATGGGGTCTGTCAGAGAGCCGGGGCGGCCGTGACCTGCCAATCACTGTGTCTGCAGAACACAGGGGACAAGATGGATTCAGGGGCTGCCTAGACTTGGCCAGGCCCCTGGCACTGACCCCTTTGAAGGGAGCCACTACCTACCTAGCTCTTCTTGGATCTTTCTCTGTACCCTGGGGTTCGTCACCAAATACATGAGGCTCCAGGAGATAGCAGTTGTGACTGTGTCAAACCCTGGACAGGGTAGAACAGAAGAAGTTAGGCAGGCGGCAGGTCAGGGCACTTGAGCACAGGAAGGACACATGGGGTAACTCATACCAGCTCCAAAGAGGTCCAAGACGACATTAATGATTTTCTCATCTGACAGCTGGATATTAGCGTTCTCATCCAGCTGCTTCTCCTGACAGTGCTCAATCAGGCTGTCTGTGATGTCCCGGATGTGGCCCTTAGGTAGGGAAAGTCCACAGGTGAGCAAGATCTCAAACCCAGAGCTACCTCTCCATCCAGGTCTGGTCCTTCACTATTCCTAGAATCTTTGTTCTGGAGGTGATGCCCCCTGAGGCTGTTGTCCCAGCTTCTCTCTGCCTCTGCAAGGCTGTCTCTTACTACCTTAGAATGCTGCTAGTCCCAACTTAAGGGACAGCTGACACACAGCATCTTGTACTGTTATCACCTGGATGTGCTCTTTATCTTCTTTCTATTATGAGGCCAGGAGATGAACTCTTTAACTCTTCCTGGCTCCCTCAACAACTGCCCCAGGGTCCAGCATGTAATGGCTATTCAGTGGCTATTGCTGTCTGGTGGGAGCATGGAAGGGTTAGTCAAGAAAAGGCTCTATTTCCCTGCCAAGGAAGAAGATTATTCCACAACTGGCTTCAAGATCCCAGGTTGAAGCCTCCCTGAGAACTTGCCAAGCCCCATACAGTTCCTCTTACCTCTGACCTCCCAGGCCCTGACCCCATCGCTTCCCACCATCCACCTGCCTTTCCCCAGACTGTACCTTCTCAAAGGTTTTGTAGTGCTCCTTGATCATCTTCTGTATGAAGCTGTGGAACTTCTCATTCAGGTCCTTGAAGCCATTAAGGGAACGGTTGGGCAGGTAGCGAAGAATAGGTATGAAGTCAGCTGGGTTTCCAGAGCCAACCACCTCCGCGAAATTATTATTCAGGAGGACTAGGCTAAGCAGTTCTTGGTGGTCGTGGTCATAGCGCTGGCCAAAGCAAATGGCACAGATGACATTGGCCACTGATACCACCACATACCTGTAGGGGTTAAAGTGCCCGGGCCCTGCCATCTGCTCC
Source organism: Colobus angolensis palliatus (assembly GCF_000951035.1). Classification (NCBI taxonomy): domain Eukaryota; kingdom Metazoa; phylum Chordata; class Mammalia; order Primates; family Cercopithecidae; genus Colobus; species Colobus angolensis. Next base: position 3,564,215 of record NW_012123931.1, on the reverse strand, counting down.
TGCAACTTGCTGATCAGGACCTCAGCCTCCTTGCTCACATGCTCCTCCAGGTAGCAGGAAGATGAGGAGGCTGGGTCAGAGGCAATAGAGAAACTTTTCAGGCCATTCTGGGCCAGGCGCCGGCGGGCAGCCCACACTGGTCCAGAGTCTGGGCCGAAGGACATGCTCTGGCCATTACTGACGAGGGTGAAGCTGTAGAGGTTGGGCCGGCCCTTGAAATCATCACCCTGCTGCACCAGGGCCTGCCGGATGGTGTCCAGGCCGCTCAGCACCAGCACGGGTGTGGAGCCAATGCGAATCTGCAGCACGTCCCCATACCGCTGGCTCATCCTTGACAGTGCCAGGTGTGGGTTCTTTCCCAGGGTCAGCATGTGCCCAATCAGTGGCCAGCCCCATGGCCCTGGTGGATTCTTCAGGCCTTTGGGGACCCGAGGTCTTGAGGCCCTGATTACCCAGAATACTAGACAGAAGATGACAGAGGCTAGAAGAAACGCCGTGGCCGACATGGAGATTGGGAAAAGCATGATCAGTGTAGGGATCTTGGAGGTGGCTGCTGAGAGAAGGGGCAGGAAGAAAAAAAATCAAGCCATCAGATTGGGGAATGAGAAGAGCCAACATCCTAGGGTATCAGGGAAAGGGGAAACTTTTCCACCAGAACTGCTTACTGAGCATGAAGAAGAGGATGAGGTGGGGAGAAGTTGTTGAGCTACCACTGTGGGCTAAGAATTTCACAGTCCTTCTTCATTCAGCACTAGCCACAAATCTATGAAGTAGGCTGCAGTGAGGCTCAGAGAAGATAAGTAACTTACCCAAGGTCACACAGCCAGAAAGTGTTGGATGCAGACTCCCAAGCCAAGTTGCCTAATTCCAGAATGCTTTCTCTTAACTGCTGTACCAATCTAAAATGACATCTTCCAATGTCAATCTGTGATTTCCACATAGTACCAGTACTGTTACTTTTCACATTTTCCTAAAATCGACTGTAAATCTATCTACATATCATCATAAACAATATCTGTGTGAAAGTACAACTTTGATTTTTCCCCTAACACATTAAAATAAACACATAATCAATGTGTATCACCCCAAGTCCTACCCACCACACTTAGGAAAACCATGTTCTCAGGGGAATTAGGGATCATCTGATCCTTTAGCCTCATTTAACATTTGGGGGAAGCAGCACTGACTTGCCCAAAGTCCCCCAGCAATCAGTGACAGAGCCAGGACTCAGACTCCTTAGGGACACTTCCCTGGAAATTTCCAGCTGCTGTCACATGTACCTCCTTTTGAAGAGTGGTCAGATCAATGAAGGAATTTTCCCAGAACCCTCAGTTCTCTGCTGCTCAATCCCAGGATGCAGGAAATCCCACCAGCCCCCAGGACAGAGTGAAGAAGAGACAGGGGACAGGATGGCCACTTCCCAAACCACATTGCTCTCAACCCCAGCTCTCTGAATTCAACTGACCCACAGTTTAAAGGCAGCTGGAGACCAGCTAGATTGAGCTCTTTAGTCAGAGAAATCCAGGCCAAGGTTTTTTGGGTTTTTTTTTGGATCAATTCTCAATGAATGAACAGTTTGGACCTCCCCCTTTTGCAGGTTACCAGAGAACAGAGAATAAATGGAAGGTTCCCACTAGGCTGTAAGAAAACCCCAGACTGGAATCAGGGAAATCAGGAATGGATCTAAACTGAAAGGAAACTGAGACAATACTTTCTCTGTAAGCTTGACCTAAAAAAGTGTGTAAATTCATAAACCACTCTCTCCAACATATCAGGCATCTGCCTGCTACCCTGGACTGGAGGTCAGTAGACCCAACATTCTAGTCAAAGTGATCTTGGACTGCACATTTTACTTTTCTGGGGTCCAATTTCAACACCTGAGAGAGGGTGAGACAAGATCTCCCAGTTCAGAGTGCCCAGCTGGATCCAGAGGGAAGAGGAAACTCAGATCTGCCACGGGGAAGCTGACAGTCTTACCAGTGAGGCTCCCCACAGGAGAACCACAACGCAGGGAGATGGATGGTTCCTACCACAAGTATTATAGTGGAGGGAGGCTTCCTGGAGGGGCTAAATCACACTAGATCCCAGAGTGAACAGAGGACAGTACCAGGCTTTGGTGTGCCATAGTGTCCCCTTCTGCACAATGGATGTCCCAAGGACCTGTAGCCTTTGTAAGATGGTAGGAGGCCAAGGGAGATGTGACTGGTGAGTTTTTAGGGACTGGTATTTCTAGCTCCCTGCAGTTGGCAATCTGTCACCCTGATTGTCTGCCAGCAGAGGACAAAGAAGACGGTCAATGAGATAGGAAAGGCCTGGGACTCCTGCACAGATCTGCCTCTATTGTTTCAGCTGTCTAGGACATCTCAGCACTGACAAGCCACCCTTGAGAGGGTAAAATCTGCCAGGGGTAGCTTCTTAGGCTAGGGCAGGTAAGAACCCAGCCAACCCCCTCCTTTCATCCTGCCCACCCAAGGAGAAGCGCCTGTCATCAGAAAGCCTGAGGGAGGGGCTGCACATATTCCAGCCTGCCAGGTGGCCCTGATGGGGAAGCCCCATGGTGGGCAGGGAGTCACTTACTAGGGGATGGAGCTGGAGCCTGGGTCCTGAAGTCCTGAATGAGATGCCATCCATATCTAGAGGTCTGGTACCAGCTGTGGGACCATGGGCAAGTCCTCCTCTTCCCCTGGCCTCAGTTTCCCCACTAGGGGGCTAGACTGCCTGATCACTAAAAACACTCTGAGCCTCCTTTTTTGGAGGTGCTACCTAGGAAGTCCTGGAGGCACCAAAATGTTCCTTTTATTGGGAGAGAAGGGGCAAGCCAGAAGCCCCCCAGCAACTCACCTGTAGCTGTAACGAGGTACTGAGCTGAGCTGGGAAGAGTGGACTCTTAGAGCCTGGGATCACAAGGATCAAGGAAGGTTCCAAGGAACTGTCACCTTCAGGGTGAGGGTGAAGGCACTGCTACCTTTATAGGCGGGCTCATACGTGTGGCCACGCCTCCTTCCCTGGAGCGTGCCGAGATGGAGGGAGGAGCCCCCTGAACCGGGCTGGTCTCTCTGGGATAGGAGGAAAAGGTGGAGGAGGGCAAGGGGATGGGGG